>NC_086240.1:5457500-5780000 GCF_036321145.2 Pelmatolapia mariae | reverse complement strand
CCTAAATAAATAAATGAATACACACTACAGCTTGATGATACGGGTGATATGAAACTATATCTTTTTACACATGTGACATATATCGCACTTTGAATGCTTTCTCGTTAAATAAAACAGAATTTCTTCTTTTAAATGTGAAAAACACGTTAAAGCACGGTTTCCTGCATGGCAAGTTGCATCCACAGAAACTGGCAGGCGTTATCAGAGTTGGTACTAGTTAGCAAGATTTTGATTTACAGTCAATGCAGACTTTCTCCTGAATTTTGGCTAACTGGGTTTTCTGGGTTATCGATAAATAGACGCAACTTTATTTCTTATTTTGTTCTATTTGCAGCAAAACAATTTCACAACAATATTAATGCTCTATAAGCATTAATATTTCATCCTAAAACAGGACTCCTACACTGTTCTTGCTGATCTCATATCAAATTTGTATACATATAAAGTTTAATTTCTGCTTTTATGTTTCATTTTTACTGTTTAAGTCTTAAATACCGCCGAGTCTGCAGCGAAAGGAATAAAGCTGTCAAGTTATGTTCCAATTTTCGGTTTCAAATCGACCGAAAGCGCCACGTTTTCATTCCTTCAAATAAAGCATGTTTTAAGTGTATTATAGATTCCTTGCTGTGCGAATACTTTTTACATGTGCAATTTGTTAAGCTGTACCTTATTAAAACTATTGTCACGTTATTCCAAAAAAGTTTTTTTTAAGTTGCTATACGCGATTTTAATCTGCTGCAAAGTAATTATTAAAACACATTAAAACATTAAAACACAGAACATCAAGAATACCTGTTTCACACTGATTTCACTTTGTTCTGCGACAAACAGAAGTGATTTCCGCGTCTTCTTCAGGCTGTGGGACAGTAAGCTTCAATGTTAAAATGGATCCAGTTAAGAAGTTTCAAAGGTCTAATGTGCAGCCACAGCCGTCACTTTAGAAATAAATAGCAGCACCGAAAGCGCACTCAGTCTAAAAAAAAATGGTAATCAAATGTTTATTTTACCGCCCTGCGTGATAAATCACCAGATTAATGAGTATTGATCCCCTGTTATCCATTTTTACAACGCTGTTGCATTTTACTGTTATATTTTCTACATTTATTATAACTTTTTAATAACTGTTTAATAACCTTTCTCTAGGCAAGGGTGGACTGTTAACCTGGCATACGGGGCGTTTTCCCGGTGGGTCGAACCGGCCTGAAGGGCTGTACAAGCACTGACAGCAGCCATTTAATTTTTTTGTTGACACTGGATTGCCCAATGATATGTCTTAGAAGATTTTGTTTTCTTAAAAGAGATAATGATATGATAAATAGTTATAAAGTATTTCTGTGGATTTTGTTGGCTCCACAGCAGAGTTTCATATACTATACTGAAGGCATGTGACGTTTGTGCCACTCTACCAAGACCTTGCTGCCCCACCCCTGTAAAATTTTGTAGATCACTAATAGCTAAAGTGTAGCTTCTAATTGTTGTCATATGCTGCTGCGCAACTAAGAACTAACCCAACAACAGTACCAACCTGAAGATATTAACCTGAGTATGTTGAGCAAGCTTCACAGTATAGTGCCCCAAGCTTCTTTGTTTTTTCTTTTTTTTTAAGAGCCTTGGATCTCATAAAACAGAACAGGACTGCTCCGGTATGTGTTTGTCATTGTTTATCTCGGGCAAAGTCATACTTAAAACACTCCCTTATGTCTCCGACTAACCAACCCTAATCCCAAGAATCAATCACAGCCAAGATTTCATCCGTTTCAGGAAGAGAGTGACATAGAAAGAGAGAGTGAGAGTTTTAAACTTAAAATCAGTTTCAGCTTGTAAGACTGAATTTGAAAGTTCATTTTGAAAACTTTTTTCTTCCTGTGGTATATGATGACAACAACACAGATTATTCACTTCAATTGAAATCAATTGTATTTAAGGTAAGCTAAAGACCCTGCAATAATACAACAAAAATCCCAACAATCGGACAACCCTCTGTGAGCAAGCACTTGGCAACAGTGGGAAGGAAAAACTCCCTTTAAACAGGAAGAAAACCCCAGTAGATCCAGGCTCAAGGAGGGGCGGGCATCTGCCAGGAGGGGAGTGAGATGGGACAAAAGGCACACTGTGCAAGAGAGGCAAAGATCAATAATACCTAACTATTAAATGTAAAGTGGTGTATAAAAACAAAGACTGAAAATGCTAATTAAAGTAGGATTCAGGATCACTGGATCCAGCCCTAACTATATGCCTTATCAAAAAGGAAAGTTTTGAGCCTAATTTTATGTAGAGGGGGTGTCTCTATCACAAATCCAAACTGGGAGCCACTGTCACAGAAGAGGGGCCTAAAAGCTGGAGGCTCTGCCTTCCATTCTAGTTTTACATGTCCTAGAAACCACAAGATATACCTGCAGTCTGAGAGCGAAGTGCTCTGTTTGGGTGATATGGTGCTATGAGGTCTTTAATACAAGACGGAGCCTGATTATTCAAGACCTTGTAAGTGAGGAGAAGGATTTTAAATTTTATTCTGAATTTAAAAGGGAGCCAATGAAGAGAAGCCAGTATAGGTGAAATGAACTCCAGCAATGAATATTAAAACAACAGTCCATCCTACAAGTAACAAATGCATGAACTATTTTCAGCATTACTCTAAGACAGAATTGTTCTACTTTTAGAGATTCAGTGCAATAGCAAGAAAGCAGTCCTATATCTTCCATAGTCCTACATATTAGGTTAATATGCACATTGAAGGACTCTCCACCACTTGACCCTAGAACTGAAGAAGCTTCTCGGATGAAAGGTGAAATGTCTTCAAGCAACCTAAAGAAATCCAGACGCTTTTCTTTCCAAGCTCCCTAGACTTTCTGTTTATTTGTTTCAAGCAGTCAAAGCAACATATTCTCAAGAGGTGGGGTATAGGTAAAATAAGTATTGAACATATCACCAATTTTCCAAAGTGCTATTGACATGAAATTTTCACCAGATGCTGACAAAAATCCATATGATCCACACATACAAATAAATCAAACAACAGATGTCCATAAATTGATTATGTCTAATAATGAGACACAGGGAAAAGGTATTGAACACGCTTAAAGTAATTAATTTAATACTTTGTCACAAAGCCTTTGTTGGTGATGACAGCTTAAAGACACCTCCTTATGCCTCCTTATGGAGGAACTAGTCATATGCTCCAGTGTGATTTTGGCCCATTCTTCCACACAGTCTTCAGATCTTGAAGGTTATTTGTGCCCCTTTCATCAACTCTGAGCTTTAGTTCTTTCCATAGATTTTTAGTTGGATTCAGGTGATTGGTTGGGCCATTATGGCAGCTTTAATTTCTTTCTCCCAAACCAACTGAGAGTTTCCTTGGTTGTGTGTTTGGGATCATTTTTTGCTGAAACGTCCACCCTCATTTCATCCTCATCCTCCTCGTAGACGGCAGCAGATTTTTTATCAAGAATGTCTCAGTACATTTTTCCATTCATCCTTCCTTCAGTGATATGATGCATGCCAGTGCTGCATATTGAAACACAGCCACACACAATGATATTTCCACCTCTAGACTTCACTGTTGGTATGGTGCTTTTGGTATGACGTGCAGTTCCTTTTGAGTTCCAAACATGGTTTTATTATGACATCCAAAGAATTCAATTTTGGTCTCATCTGACCAGATGGTTTACTCCCAGTATTTCACTGGTTTGTCTAAATGTTCTTCAGTACACTTTAAACATGATTCAACATGGTTTTTCTTTAGCAATGGAGTCTTGCATGGTGAATGTGGCACTTAAATAATTTGAAGTAATTGTACCTGCTGATTTCAGGTCTTTCTGTGGCTCTCCACATGTGGTCCTTGACTCCTGGACAACCCCACGTACACTTTGCCATCTAGACATGCACTAAAGAACATGCTGGAAAAAAAATATGAGGAGGAGAACAAGGCCAAGACTAAGCTGGAAAACTTAGAAGGAGTAGCCTGACTATGGACACATATCTTGCAGTTATTTGCAATTATGTGCTTGACAGTGCAAATGTGGCTACAGTACTTTTAGTAGTGTTGCCCTTCCCTCAAGACGACACTGCTGAAAACATTGCAGCTGCTAATGATAATCACACCCTGCCCTAGTTACACAAACACGCCCTTTCTTTACTGCATTACATAAGTTTACAGAATTTATGTTATGTCTTAACAGTCTGAATTTCCAGTCAGTCCACCAGTGAAGAGGATGTCCCTTGACCCTTTGAAGTGCCTTTTTGTGTGCCATGTTGCAGCTGAGAACCATACAGAGATGCAGCATGTCAGCACACTTTCAATGAAGCAACGGTAGAAGATGATCAGCAGCTCTCTTCAGGTCCATTATTCTGAGGATTCTCAGAAAATGTAGATGCTGTTTGGCCTTCTTTAAAACTGCTGAAGTGTTTGAGATCCATTGGAGGTCTGTGTCTATGTGCACACCCAGGAATTTAAGGCTGGAAACCCTTTCCGCGCACTCCATGTTGATGCTGATGGGCTGCAGCACGATCATCCTCCATCTGAAGTCGACTCACAGTTTTTTGTCTTGGTGGTATTGAGGTCCAAGTTGTTGTCCGCACACCAATCCGACAGCCTCTGAACCTCAGCTCCGCATGCTGCCATTGTCTGGTTGGGTACTGATGCAGTCATGTGTGTACAGAGTGTACAGTAGGGGACCTGGTACATAGCCTTGTGGAGTGCTGGTGTTAAGACTGAGGGCTGAGGACCCACTCTAATTCTCTGTACACGGTCTGAGAGGAAATCTGTGATCCTGCGGCAGGTGGTAGAAGGAAGTCAGAGTCAGAGTATCATATTAAAAGCAGAGCTAAAGTCATCAAAGAGCAGCCTGGTGTAGCGCCCCTGTTGTTCCATGTGGGAGATGGTGGTGTGGAGCATTGTAACAATGGCGTCTTCAGTTGATCTGTTAGTTCTGTATGCAAACTTAAGTTGGCCGAGTGTGGGTGGCAGGCAGGACATGATGTGATGTCGGACAAGTTTCTCGTAACACTTAATTACAACAGGTGTTAGAGCAACTGGTTGGTAGTTTTTAAGGCTGCTAATATTGGTCAGTTTAGGCAGGGACAATTGTGGCCAACTTCAGGCATGGCAGTATGCAGGACTGGGACAGTGAAGCTCTGAAGACCTTATTGAAGACCCCAGCTAACTGGTCTGCACATTCTTTTAGGAACCTCCCGGTCACCCCACCTGGACCAGCGACCTTCCTGGGGTTCACTGCCCTCAGTGTGCACCTCACCTTATATTCCTGCACCATGAGGCTTTGGCTGCTGCTGCTCTCCAATGTTTGAGCTGCAGCTGCCTCTGGTCCCTTCACCTTGAAGCATGCAAGTGGTTCAGCTCCTCCGCAAGCGCCGCATTGCCCTCAGTCATTGTAGTATTGCCAGGCTTGTAGTTGGTTAGGTGCTGAACTCCCTGCCATACCTGTCGTGAATTGTTGTTGCTGAAGTGGTCTTCCATATTCCTCTTGTGCGCTTGCCTGTTGAACTGGTGTTCAACAGGCAACAGTCCTGCAGCTAATGTGAGGCACTTTCTGGCCAGGTTTTCAAAGTCTTTGTGGCTAAGGGGGGCTCTCCTCCTGACGGGAGTGTATGCAGGGATCAGCAGCATGGACATGTGGTCTGACAAACCTCGATGTGGTTGCTCTGTAACTTTTTTGGATGTTGCTGTAGGCTTTGTCCAGTGTGTTTTTCCCTCTTGTTGCATGAATGAATTAACCTATTTTCAATACAGCTAATGAAGTGGTTCAATACCGGTTCATTACTTCAATATGTACATCACAGATTCCAGATTATGACTATTATTAGAACTCAACAGTGCTCATGGAAACCTTCAGTAGTTTATAAATTCTTCTATATCCAGTGCCATCAGTATATTTTGCAACAATAAAGTTGCAAAGGTCTTGAGAGGGCTCATTCATTTTACCCATCACGAAATGTTTCTTGTGTGACACCTTGGTAATGGCCATCAGTTGAGCATGAACCAATTTGCACTAAGTGGCAGGGTTGCTTCATAATTACTGATAGATTTCAGCTAGTGGCAGGACTTTCCATGCCTTTTTGCACCTCCCTTTCTTCATACGTTTAATACTTTTTCCCTGTGTCATTTCTCCTTATTACATAAAACGTGAACGTCTATGCTTTGATTTGCTTGCATGTGTGGATTGAATGGGTTGTTACTAACATAAGGTGAGAGTTTCAGGTCAGTAGCACCTTTAGAAATATATTTTCTTAGAACATTGGTGATCCGTTAAATATTTATTGAACCCGCTGTACACACACAGACACACACATTAGTTATACACATAGGCACACAATTTTATATATAATACATGGACAGTGTCCTACGTAAAAGCGAACTGGGTTTATTAAGTTCACATGACTCTTTTTGGAATTTATAAATTTGTCAAACAGCGCTCTGTGTCGCTAAGCCGATTCGCCGTTTTGGCTAGGTTCGGGTAAAGTCGGAAAAAACGTTTTCCCTCGTCGGCATCGGCGGTGACGTTTCACTGTTACACAAATTGACGTAACAGAGCGACACAGTCAAGGTTATGTAGCGCACTCAAGAGGAAGAATGGGCTCACATATGGCACATATTTGTCGGTCAGTCACCAAATGACAGGATGCGTTTGGCTGATTTCGTGTCTGGATCATTTGCAGGTGCGGCTTACATTAATCTATCATTTTATAAATGAAAGTAAGCTAAAGTTAGCTGAGGAATTTGCTAATGAGCTAGCATGATATGAATTTGGACACCCCCTATAATAACAGCATATTAGATTCATGCTAACGCATATGATGCTTTGATCGCTATGTTTTGCCGTAAATTGTTAAAGTAAATGAGTCCTGTCCTCACTAGCAAAACCGTCTTCTGTCCTGGTAAATGTTACGGTCGTAATAATCATTAACTGATATGTTAACTAGACAATTTAAAAAAGATATAACCTGCCATTATCATTATCATCATTATCCACAACAACTTTAAACTTTCCATGTCTAGCAGTTTGATTGCCACCTATGACAGAAAATGTTTACCCTGAAAAGCCTGTCAAGGTTACTTTTTTAAATTACACAAAACATCAGATCAGCAACTTTTCATTTCTGACCTTGCTGTCACCGTCCCCCATTTTTAAGTGTAGCAGTTAAAACTTATAACCTCAAACATCTCTGTGTGTGCTATGTACGTGCACTATTTTCTTGTAAACAAACAGGGGCATGTGGAGTTGCAGTGGGCTACCCTCTGGACACTGTGAAGGTACGGGAAAAGATATGTCTCAAAGCAATACAACATACGTAATTTGTTTTTGCTTTTTTACCAGATATTCTCAATCTCTCTAGGTTCGAATACAAACACAGAAGCAGTTCACAGGTGTATATCAGTGTGTAGTGGAGACATTTTCAAAAGAAGGGGTAAGTGGAACTTCTATAGCCTAACCATAAATGCCCAGTAAAGGTGTGGGTGTGTGATCTAATTCAAGCTAATGTGACAAAATCCAGGGATTCAGGCGGACCAGCTCAGCTAATAGAATTGTGGAAAAGCAGCACATGTGACAGATCACTTTGTTACATTAAGTGTGCACAGCTACAGCTCCAGTGTTGGTGAAAATGGAACACTATAGTTTTCAGGTCATTTAAACAACATATAAAATGTATCAAATATGGGCAGCTTGGGAGCACAGTGGTTAGCACTGTTGCCTCACACCAAGAAGGTCCTGAGTTTGACTCCACCATCTAGCCAGGGCTTTTGTGTGTGGAGTTTGCATGTTCTCCTGTGTTCGTGTGGGTTCTCTCCAGGTAATATGGCTTCCTCCAACAGTGCAAACTTAGTTAGTGGGGTTAGGTTAATTGATGATTTTAAATTGAATTGACTGGCTCTCTGTGCTAGCCCTGCGGCAGACTTATTCAGGGTGTACCCTGTCTCTTGCCTTGTGATAGCTGTGATAGGTTCTAGCCCCCTATCCTGATAAGAATAAGCGTGTATTGTGTATTTGTGTTTTTATTTAATTTATAAATCATTTTTTTTAAGTATGGTCTTTTCTCAAATTTGATGCTAGCAAACTGTTTCTAAAACATAAAAAAAACATGGAAACATCCAAACTCCTAAGGATAACTGGTAACAGGTCAGCAACATCACTGGGTCTAAAAAGAGCATCCTAGAGAGGCAGAGTGTTTCAGAAATGGAGCTCAGACGAGGGTCACTGCTTTATAAAAGACTGCATGCAAACGGTTCAGTAAGTTAAGAAAAATGCTCATCAGTGTTTGTGTCGCATAATACCAATAAAAGATACTGAATTCAGAGATAGCTCTGAATGCAAGGCTAAAAACAAATTTCAGCCTTTATTTTGGGAGCTTATAGCAACATATGCTGATATGCTGTCAGGCAAGACCTTTCTAATAATATTACAATGGTATACATTCATATAAAAAAAAAGAAAAACCTCCAGATGTTAATTGTTTACCAGCTGTAATCTTAGATCGTTCAAGATTGGAAATGTACGTTTAGCTTTCAAAACTACAACTGCTTAGTCATTTCCAGTTTCTGTTTCCAAAAACGTTGCATCTGGAGAATGTAGCTTAAATATACTCACCACATACAGCTATATTATTATTAAGCCATTTTGAATTGAGAAGAGGTGATGTAACCCAGTGGGAAAGAAGAGGCGATGCTACAGAGTGATAAACGTTTGGAAAATGTGTTGCTGTGTTTAATTCAGCATTAGTTTTCTGTGTTATCGTTTGATATTTTTATCAATAACATATAGGGGTTAAAGATTTACAAATAGCTGATTTCTGATTTTATTCGTGGAGTTACGTGATCAGTGGTTTCTCTTTTTATTCTCTAATCTCATCAGGTGCATGGCTTCTTCAAAGGCATGTCCTTACCCATTGCCACAATCTCTATGACGTCCTCGGTGGTGTTTGGCACATACCGGAACTGCTTGCAGTGTCTGAGCCAGGCACGAGGAGCTTGTTGTGGTCCAAACACCAAACTGGAAGTCTTCCTGTCTGGAATGGCCGGCGGTGTAGCTCAGGTAATGGAGATTTCAATAACGTTTTGCAGTTGTACAGATTGTTTACATCAATGCTAACATACAACATTTTTTTGCTGAAGCTCTTGTGATCTGCCAACCAACAGGTATCAGTGATGTCTCCAGGTGACATTGTGAAAGTACGTCTGCAGTGTCAGACAGAGTCCAGGCGAGCATTAACCAAGACGCCCAAGCCAAAGTACCACGGTCCAGTTCACTGCCTGCTAACCATCGTCAAACAGGAGGGACTCATGGGGCTCTACAGAGGAGCTCTTCCTCTCATGTTAAGAGATGGGCCATCATATGCCACTTACTTTTTGACATATGCAACTATCTGTGAATGGTTTGCAGGTGGCAATAAGAAAAAGTTAGGTAAGTGAAGCAGGGGGGCGAAAGCCTGCTATTGTTTTAAGTATGTGCAAATCTTCTTGCATACTCATCTGTATCAGCTGTATCAACACAACCAGCAGTTGTGTGGTGAATTTTACAAGAACGCTTTCTATAATTTGCTATATATAATTCTATAAAATACCTGCTTTAAATGTGGCTCCACTCCTGAAACTAATTCAAATCCTTGTAGAAAATGTTAACCTGCTCATATGAGGAGCCTAACTAGCATTTACTTGATGATAAAAGTTGTGTAATGTTTCCTCTAGATTGGTATGTTGTGATGCTGGCTGGGGGAATAGCAGGAATGGCCGGTTGGACTATAGGAACACCCATGGACGTCATCAAAGCGCGCCTTCAGATGGATGGAACAAGGGAGACAAAGAAATATAAGGGCTTTTTCCACTGCATAGCTGAGACTGCAAGAGTGGAGGGAACTGGGGTTTTCTTCAGGAGCCTAGGCATCAATTGGCTGCGTGCATTCCCTGTAAACATGGTGGTGTTTTTTACATATGAGGTTCTAACTGGTTTTTTCCAAGCTGGTGGTGAAGGTGTTGACCCGCCTCGGTTAGGGTTAGAGTAATATTTTCCAACCTCAAGGCTGAGTGCTTGATATGTAATAGCATTCGACTGCTTTATGCGTTTTTGCATTGCATTGCAATATTTTAAAAGAAAGATCATTTCATTGGCACTGTTACACTGTAACGTATAATGAATACATTAGTAAGTGATACAATACATTTTTAGTGTAAAGTTTAAGTGTCAAGCTACCAAGAGTTTTTGGCATGATCCATGTGACCACTAGATGGCCTCCCTGACCAACTTGTTACATTTTGGCCTTTGTTTTACTGCTCTGCCTAAAAGTAAGAAAACAGTCAGCAGAGTCATTAAAGGACTTTTGTCAGTGACCGTATATTTGACTTTATTCAAGACCGTTTAGGTCTTCAGCTTAAAATGAGCCGCAGTACGCACAGTTTACAGCAATCACGTTACCTGTCCACAACCATGCCATGTATATGTTTTTAGTTAGTGCATTTTTTTTTTTTGCTGTTTCCAAAAATGTTACATGTGGAGAATGTGACTTAAATATGCTGAACATAAATCAGTGTATTGTTAAGCATTTTTGAACTGAATTATTTATTAATTGAATGACTTTTTAAAACTAGACTCAGGATTACATTCTGCATATCACCAAATAGGACTTTATGACTCCTATTTAAATCTTTAAAACAAGTTATCTGTATCTATAATATAATATTGGAGCCTATATACATTAACTCATACATTTTTGTTTTTCTCGCTTTCCCCTTTCTTTCTCATTTCTGAAAATACAGCACATTTTAACTGCTGCTGGCTATGGTTTTATTTTGAGGTCTTGTGGGTGCACAGAAAAATCAGGGATCTTCAAACACTAGGAATGTTGCAAATTATTTATCTCCAGCAATGTGTTTGTACAGGTATTATGAGAATGTTCAATGTGCTTTCCACAATAAAGGAAGTTTGCAGAAAATTTGTTTTAAGTGTTGCATCAGTCTCCTCATTAATGCTAGTAATTAATTTCATAATTAAATGTTAAAAGTAAGCAAAAGCAATTATTGCTCTGTCGCTCTGGTTTATTTACCTGTTCAAAATTTTGCTGAATTATTTAGTTATATATTATTTTTCTTTGGAAAAAACAAACACACAGACATATATTCTCACCTATAAGTAAAGATAAGTCTCTACAAGTGGATATTTTCTAACTACTACACTCTAACAAGACTAGATGTCATGAAACCAAAGAAATCATGCATAAATATTTAAAGATGTGTACTATAAATACTGTCAGTCATAACAGGAAACAAATTCACATAAACAACTATCCAAATGAGTAAAGTTACCATGTGTATTAAAAATTTGAATGAATTAGATTGTGGATAAATGGTTCATGCTACGTTTCTCCCACTGAAAACGCTACATCCAGATGAACAGAATCAACTTTTGGAGACGTGCTGTCCAAACTGTCTCACCATTAAACAAACACTCATGTACCTAAAAAAAATAAGCTGTAAATTATCCTTTCATTTTATTCAAACTTAGAGGAAGGTTGATATTTATTACAATAATTATACATTGGCATTATTAAATTGAAACGAAATTCATGCTTGAATGGACAAAAGAATGAACTTTGCATGCAAGGCACACTAACACGGCTTTTTAAATGTCCCCAGTTACTTGACAGAGTTCAAGTTTTTCAGTATGAGCTGTTCTTGAATTGGACATATTTAGCATCTCCCAAATGATTATCTAGAGACCTATACTACCGAAATAATTGGACAGGCTTGGACATACTTTACTCAGATTGGACCAGATTGACACATGTTCTCTATTCTATTTTCAAATTGTAGGCTCTGGCATTTAAACAATGCTTACTTGCTATTATTGACCACAAAGTGTGGCATAAAAATATCCCCCAAGCACAACCAGTCTGGCCTGTTTATACAAGGCAGGAGTCATGTTTCGTGTTGTTCATGCACATTCTGACCCTATCATCCGAATCAGTGGTTGATCAGTAGTTGTTGATCAATGGTCGTGAGAATTTGCATATTAATGATCAAGGAACTGACCGCCGAGCCCATTGTTTCTTCAATGGTGCTAGTTTTAGTCATTATGGAAATGTACAAAGAGCTTGGACAGAAGAGTGTCTGGACTTCTTTAAGTTGCTTGAAGATGCTTCACCTCTCATCTGAGCAGCTTTATCAGTTGGTCAAATGGTGGAGAGTCCCAGATTTAAGCCCTATGGGAGTGTCCCCCCAAAAGGGACATGGACCCCCCTAATGATCCTCTAGTTCAATTCCCTCACAAATTGGTACAGCAGCTGCACTGCAACCAATAAATTAAGGTCTGTAGATGTTCTTGAGTTTTAGTCAGAGAAAAGGGAAAATTACAAGCAGGCGAGAATCAAACCTTCCTACCAAGAACCCCATGTCACACAGTTACATCCATTTCAAAAGCTTCTTGAATACAGCTGGCACCTCTTCTATTCCCTTCAAAACCGAGTTAGGGGTATAAACAACACTATTGTTTGATGAAATTATTGGCTCAGTCAGATTATCCCGCAAGCAATATCAAGTGGAATCCTGGAAGCATTTTAAGAGCTGAATGAATGACCACACCGAGCAGCCCACAGACACTATTTCTGCAATAACCCCATTTATCATTCTCTCACTCTCCTTCTCTCTCAGGGTGCTTGTTGTGTGAACTGCTAATTATTCCACATGAAGTATGTGTTAAAGTGATGGTTTCATCTGTTTTACATGTGTAATAGGCTCATGCGTATCCACAATGGGTGCAATAAATGCCTATTATAAAGAACTCAACTGTAATGATTTAATTGCAGTACGAATGACAGATTTATTCAGTGAATAAAGTGAGATCACGCTGGGTGAGACCCCAGGAGTTCTGTTTTCACTTGGACAGACCTTTGGTTTACATCCTGCAAACATGAACAAATAAAACACATACATGCTTTCCTGTTGTGAAACTGCATGCATGTATTTACAGACAAGTCATTACACTGCCTGCAAAAAACAGTCTTAAACATGATTCATAACCAGAAAAGTTTGCAGTTTCCGTTAAAAATGACCTAACATAGCAATTATGCAAAGTTATGTGTAGTTCAATGCCTTTGATCGGCAAGGGTGAAGAGTTTGGCCAAACATAAAAGAAGGTTTTCTCAGTCTATAAGCCTTTATTTCAGTTCCAAGCCAGAGTGGGGATTCATAAACCAGGCGTTTCCACAATGAGATGATTGCTAAAATTCTAGGAACTGCCTTTCGTACTGTGAAACAAGAAAACCAGTCAATGTTGTCTTTGTTAGCTGCTTTTAATTAAACCAGGCCTTTTCCCCTTATGCAACAACAACACACAATTATGCAAGGATTTAAAGATCTCCTTCAGTAAAACTGAGCTGAATGCTGAGTGACACCTTTTTCTTCTTCTTTTTGTGTTGCTATCTTTCAACAGCATTGAAGGATGCAGGCTTAGGATATGCTGACATGACCCGATTATCGTATTTGTCAGTGATTAAAAGAAGATGTTTCTAACCTGGATTTTCCATTTTTGGATGGCATTTGGGCACAGAAGATAGCATAACTTCTTATGCACAAAGCAGAGCATGCAAAGAGAATATTGTCCTGTTGCCATTTTACTAAGCTAATCGGTGAGTTAAGTTCTAACACATGACTCATGACAAAGGAGAATTTCATGTATTTTAACTATATCAGAGCACATGTTATGTTTCTATGCTGAATATTCAAGGGTCATAGGAGCATGGTTTGTTTTTATTACTAGAACCAAATTATTAAGCAGCAAGTTTACTTTAATAGAATAAAGTGAATTCAGAACAATAGTTTCGAAGCAAAATCTTAGGAACTTCCAAAGGGCTGTCCAAAGTAATGCCTAAGTACAATGATTAATCAGCCAGTTGTGTGGGTGATTCATTAAATGATGCGTGTTCGCAAAATGTCTTGAAAGCTTCATTTTGTTGTCAGAAATGGTCCTTGGTAACTACCACTTGGGCCCCCTTTAACCAATTGCTGTTTGGGCTATTTTGGGAGCTCTGCGCTCCGCTGTTAGTGACGTGTGCTGCTGGGTAAATTTGCAGCTCCGGCGGCCTGGGCCTGCAACCTCAGATGGCATCAATCGGGAGGAAATAGAGGGGTGGGAGGGAAAGAGAAGAAAGGGTAAGAGCAAAGATACTAGAACGAGAGGAGGTGGACAGAAAACACTAAAAAATACAAATACTGTGAGATGAGCCGAGGACAAGAGAGGGATGTTAAGTGAGATGCAGTTCAAAATGGAAAAAAATACAGTACACAAGATAATTAATCAGACAGAAACACTTCGGAAAAAACTAAATTATTTTTAATTGAATCTGAGTCATTTCAAATTAAGCATTGGTGAAATTCTGTTTGTATGAAAGGGAAGAGAGGAAGGACGCATTCATGAGGAAAAATCAACTGCTCTCAATTCTTGATGACTAACAAGTGTAGGGAAGAGTCAGGCGCAATGATGGAGGTGGAGGAGTGGGGGCGCTATTGTACTTCTTATTTATTTGGAAGAAAGGATATACTGAATAAATCCCCTTGATGTTCAGCGCAAATTCTGTCTTAAATCATGCCTTTCAAGATCCATTTGTGGTACTTTTGCTTTATTTCTTGCACTGGGTAGACTGGGTATCTGAAACTGTATTTAAATGAGAAAGTTTTCACAATCCTTTTGCTAAAAAGTAGACAAGGAGAGTATTGTATATTTTTTAAAAATGTCAGCGAGTTCTTTAGGTTTGAAATTGATTTTAATTCATGACAGTAGTACAACGGATACTTCCACTGGCCTTACATTAGTGTCCTGATAGTGCATCACCTTCACCATCAGATACTTTTATCTTAAAGAGGGATGAACAGCAGTCCGTAATAAACATAACCATCTAACATTTTTCTTCTTTGACTTTTCCAACAGCAATACTGGAAGCAGCTCTAGAAAGTGCATATAAATAGTTCATAGAGTAGATGACAGGAGACCCAATATTGCTCCTTGGAGGACACCTTTCTGAGCTTCTAATGTGTTTGATTTGACAAGAAATCACAAAAATCATAAATTTTACAAGTGTGGAGGAACTTATTAACAGTAGTAGGTCAAAGATTAAATCCTGGTAGTTATAATGGACAAAAAAGGTTTGTGTTAAAGAATGATTCTAGGATTATAGTTAAACAGCAATGACGTCATCAGATATTTAGGCCACCAGTGTTACCATACCTTTACAAAATAATACGACTTTATCTGATTTCCACAATGAGACAATTATCCCCAAACAGAGTTTCAGTCAGTCACGCAATTGTTGTAGACATTATAATTAATCAGTGGTTGAAGTTTGTTTTTATTCCTTTCAAAAAATTGCCTGTTAAAGCAAAGATTTCTCATTCCTTTAGTCATTTCAGTTTGGATATCTGTTGAAATCAGTTTAATCAGAAACATAAATTCAGAGGATCGATAAGTTGACCATAAATACCTTATCTCCTCCAGAGCTTCACTAATTGCAGAGGTGGGGCAATAAACACCCATAATCGCATTCCCTAGAGCACAGATGTCCTCAGTAACCTATTCAAATTCCTCAGGCTCTGGGAATCAGTACACAGCCCCCTTTCTCCCTTCTGTTCCATCAAAACACAGCTACTGTCATTTAAAGCACTGGCACAGAGCCAGTTTTCCATGCAGATAAACATCTGGTGCTGTTTTGTTTAACATCACATGCTTAAATTCCTCTTTTTTATGCAAAAGTACAAAAGTGAGTTAGAATTAGTTACACCAGGAAGTGTGGGTTAAATGACATTCCACCCATTTCCTAGAAATATTTGTACTCGGATTTCGTAGCATTGTAAAATCTGACTTAAAGAATGTTCATACTTGTTGGTCCCCCCTCCCACCATCCCCCCTCTTTTTTTTAACCGAGAAGTTTTTGCTACTGAAGTTTTGCTAATGTTTAACAGATTCACTATAAGATCGTTGCATTTAATTTTTTTATTCAAATATCTTTGTAGGTATACAGAAGCCCATTTTTTAGCGACAGCCAGTCCTGTGTTTGATATGAAATTTTGTGTTACATAATGCTAGTTTATCATATTAATTGATCAACAGAAACCCCCCCTGAAAACTGCTAAGGTGAAACAAGGGGGGTTTCTACAACTGCCTTTTTGACAGAAGGATAGCAGTAAGCAGGACAAACTTAGAAGGTGGTAGAGAGATCTGCTATGGTGTATGACTTGGAGATAGTGGCACAGAGAAAAAGATGGGAAAAGGAGTTGGCAGAGCTGAATGTGATTTCAGTCACTAAGCATGTTAACAGGCAAAACATCTATTACCTACCTACCATCTTGGCCAATGTGATGCAGAGGATTTAGGGTGTGAAGAAGTTCTTGTTAACTCCTGTAGCATGTTAGCAAAAAAAGCTTTGATGATGGAGAGTGGACATCAGCTCCTGCAGTGTCGGTTGGCAATGCAAATTGAGCCTGTTCAGATTAGCATCTCTGTTGAATGAATCAGCACAGTGTAAGCAGTTGTTTTTCAGTATTTTTCACTAATATTTTTAACCCCACTCCATGCCCAGCTGATACATACAGTTAATCATGACACACAATGCTAAGGCCTTTACTTTCTGTTGAGATTTCATTTAATATATTTAGAATATTTTTTCAATCAATCAGCTGTTTTCAGACATATGTGGTGTCACAAAAGCCACTACAAATATGATGTTACAGAACATAAATCCATTGCTGGAGATTGAACAGATGTAAAGTACTTAATATAAGCTCAGTTTTGAACATTTCCAACAGTAATATTAATCTGTATAACACTAATGATGCATATTCTTCTGTAGAATGGGCATTTACTTTTGATATGTTATGTACAACTTGCCAGCAACCCAATTTTATGTGTAGTGAGGTGTTTTATACTGTTTTATTGATGTCACAGGATGAGTGTGTGAAAGTGAAATTAATTTAACCAAATGACTGTCTGTAGGGCACTTGAAAAAACAGGAAGAAAACGTTTGAGAAGGAAGAACCTTTTGCAAGAGAAGAAAATTAGTAGGGAAAGATGGAGAAAAATAAAGAGAGAAACAGCAGAAAGCAACAGACAAGGATAAGTGAGGGAGAAGGGAAAAGGAAGAGGCAAAGAAAAACTGATGAGATATAGGAGTAAGGGTGGGTGAAGAGAACTGTCATGCAGTTCTAGAAGAGAGCCTTACAGCAGCCTTAGTGTTGGCATCTCTGATCATCTACTCACTCTGACAGCTTGGCGTCATGGTAGAGGGTTCAGACCAGGTCAGTCATCAGATGACAGATTATATTCAAAGCACGTGTTGACCCAGATATTGGCAGTGGATAAATTCCACACCCCCTTATTAGTTTCAAATGTGATCAAACTTTATAAGTTAAGGACTTTATTGCATCTTCCCTGCAGAAATTGCAATAGAAATAGGACTGCCATACCACACCAGGAACACTTTTTTTTTTTTTTTTACATAAAAAGTGCTGATAACCCTCCTGTAGGCCCACCACCTGCAAGAGGTGCTGAGGTGATTCCCAGCTACCAAGACTAGTGATTGGGACATGGAACATGACCTCTGGAGAAGTGGCCTGAGGTGGCGCGTGAGGTTGAGAGGTACTGGCTAGATACAGATCAAAAGTTTAAGACCACAACTGAGAACATTCAGGGATAGATGGCAAGGGAAACACACACCACTTGGAGAAATGTTCCCATGCACCTCATGGAAACGCTTGCATTAAGTATGCCACAACAAATTTTTTAAGTGATCAACAAAAACGGTGGACCTACTCAATACTGAGTTCATGTTTGGAACTTTGATTTCTGTTTTGGGCAGGTTTACAGGATTTTTGGAGGTGTGGTCCTTTTGATCAGCTGCAAAACAGCCTATTTCAGTTTAAGTGTTGTTTTCAATAAAGTGCATGCTCAAAAAATGTTTTGTCTCCCTCCCATTTCTTCTTGTTGCATGTTGAAGCTCTACTTGGAACCTTGTTAAGATTCAACCATCCAAAATATGATTTTTTGCCTTTTTGCCATTTTTCAAGTTGTCTTAAACTTTTGATTGGGACTGTATAAGCAGGCTCACCTCAATGCAGGCCTTGAGCTCTGGAACCAGAATCCTGGACAGAGGTTGGACTCTGTCCAAGTCTGGAGTTGGAATTTGGTGAGAGCCGGTGGGCTGGGGTGGGTATCTTAGTATTCCCTTAACTTGCAACTCTGTACGTTGGAGATTTTCCTGGTGGACGAGCGGGTTTGTTCCCTGTGCCTTCGGATCGGGGAAATGGTCCTGACTGTCATCTGCACTTTTGTGCTGAATGACAGTTTACAGTACCCGTCCTTCTTGGAGTTCCTGGTTGGGGTGCTTGAGGTGCTCTACCAGGGGACTCTGTCATCTTACTGGGGGCCTCCACGCTCATGTGGGCAATGACAGTGAGACCTGGGAGGAAGGGCCTGGCAGACCTGAACCCGAACGGTGTTCTGTTATTGGAAATCTGCGCAAACCACAGTTTGTCCATAATGAACACCATGTTCGGACATAATGGTGTCCATAAGTGCATGTGGCACCAGGACACCCTAGGCTGCACATTGATGACTGATTTTTTAATCGAGTCATCAGATCTGCAGCCTTATGTATCTGGACACTCGGATGAAGAGAAGTGCTGAGTTTTCAACTGATCACCACCTAGTGGTGATCAGCATCCTCCCCCTCCATCAGGTGGAGGGGGAGGATGCTGAATAGACCTGGGGCACCTAAACAGCTTGGGCGGTGGCTGAAGCAAAAACTTGGGTGTGGGAGGAGTTCAGAGAGGCCATGGAAAAAGACTCTCAGACTGCCTCGAAGAGATTGGAACCCCACTGGAGTGGTTCACAGCTGAGTGTGAAGCGGCAGGAATGAGAATCAGCACCTACAAGTCTTAGGCCATGGTCCTCAGCTGGAAAAGGCTGGAATGCCCATTCCGGGTCAGGGACGAGTTACTGCCCCAACTGGAGGAGTTTAAGTATCTTGGGGAACTTATTCATGATTGAGGGGAGCGGGAGATTGACAGACAGATTAGTGCTGTGGCTGCAGTGATACGAATACTGCACCAGTTCGTTGTGGTGAAGAGAGAGCTGAGCGTAAAAGCAAAGCTCTCGAGCTACTGTTCCTACCCTCACCTATGGTCACAAGCTGGTTGGCCTCTCACACCAGCACACCACTACCCTTTCACCCTAGGGTGAAGAGTTTGGCCATCCGGGAGGGGCTTAGAGTAGAGCTGCTACTCCTCCACATTGAAATGAGCCATTTGAGGTCGTTCAGGCGTCTGACAATGATGCCTCCATGCCTCCTGGGTGAGGTGTTCCAGGTATGTCCCACAGGAAGAAAGCCCAGGGCAGACCAAGGACATGGAGAGATTATTATATCTTTCGGCTGGCCTGGGAAAGCTTTGGTGTTCCTCCAGACAATGGAGGAGGTGGCTGGGGGGAAGGAGGTCTGGGCTTCTCTGCTTAGGCTGCTGCGCCCGAGACCCAACACTGGAAAATAGATGACTAGATGGCTGGATATACATAGATATATAGCTATATAAAGCTATATATATATATATAAGATTAGAGATTATAATTACTGAATATATGTTTTAACTGTGCAATGGTAACCCCATGAAAAGAATGTCATCAATGTTCTTTTACATACGTTGAAAAGTTATGTTTCTTTTGTGTTGAGCCTGCAAGTCTGTACTAGTTCCTGTGGTATTATGTCTGACTGATAAAATCAAGATATACAGACATGGGGAACAGAAAGTGAAATTAGTCCACAGCTACTGCTTCTCATTGGAAGGTGGTCCTAATTAAATGCACTTGATTAAGTGGTAATCAGAAAATGTGGCCATCTATATAAAACCAGAAATTTTGGCACTTTGCTGACCTAGAGCATTCAGGTGTGTTAACACAGTAACACAATATTCCCAGCAAGATCACCCCAAGGTCAGGACAGTTGTAAGAGAAATTGCCAAAAAGCCAAGAACTACATCTCAAACTCTACAGGCTTCAGATGGCATCATATATTTAAAGAGAGTATAATTAGAATAAAACTGAACAATTATTCAGATTATTCTGAGCTTGAATTTGCAAAGTTAAATCTTAAAAAATTATAAGACTTCTGGAACAATGTCCTTTGACCAGACAAGACCAAAGTGGAGATATTTGGCCATATTGCACAGCACAATGCTTAGCAGCAAACAGCATATGTAGAATTGAAATCCCAATGTATTTCTTTGTCTATCTAAAGAAGTATTATTAATGCTAACTTTTTCAAAGACTGTTTGAAAGTATGTGAATAAGACCATAAGAAGCATATTTCTCTATTTAATTACAGAAACTGTACATTTCTCCCTTCATGTGACTCTCATTTATTACAGTGGCTCATAGTGAAACTATATTCAAAACCTCCAAACTACTTGCGTATAAACAGGGGTATAGTAACAATCTAATTTTGTCCCAAAAGTTACAGTCTACACAAACGTATCATCTAAGGCTAATTGTTTAACTCAAAGGTAAATATGTGTACCTTTTATCAAAGGCCAAAGATGTACATTTACAATTTGAGGCAGTACAGTACAGTTTCTTCTAGATTTTAAGATATAATATCAGAAGACAGCCTGTGCTCAGTTAGAAATTACGTAAAATATTATGGTGTGGGGGTGCAGCTTTAGCACTGTCACCAGAAAGTAGGAAGGTTCAGGGCTTGAACCACCCTGAACCTTCATTTGTTCTTTCTGTACCAACATTTCCGCCAAGATTTTAAGGCTATGCATGTTATGTCAACTGGTAATTCTAAGAATTACCTTACCTTAGTTTTACATTTTTAAAAGGTACCCTTAGATTTGAGTAAAAAATTGTCACTGGAGGTTCTCGACCGGCCTCTGTAAAGTACATATAGCGAAGATAAGTACAAGTACCCCTGAGGTTGAATCAGGGGGTACTGCCACAGATATTGCCTCATTAAGAAACTGTTGTAACCAAAGGTCAAACAGTTCTTTATTGTCTGAGAGTGTTGAGCAGTATTTAGACAGCATGTAGTGTTTAGTTCTAAGATGTTGTTAAATAAATGATCAATATCAGTGCAGGAAATAGACAAATAAAATATAAAGTAATTTCCATTTGAAGCTCCAATGCAAATGACAAGAAACACTCAGTTTATGAAACATAAAAACTGTACCAGCCATAAACTACTGCAAAATTATTTACTTAACAATTGTTCTGTGTGAATGTGATTTGACCATAATGTAAAATAAAACACAATCAGATTAAACATCAATTTCTTCGAATGATTTGTTGTGTCTGTCCAGTATTTCAAATTGTATATTACTATATATATATTTTAAATATAACAAATTATGAGCAGATGTGCAAATACACAAGTCAAAAGTGAAAACATTTTAGGAGGGATTTAAGCTGCCCGTCTGAGTAGTCATCTATGCCATGGCAGTCTTGAGACCATTTCAAGCACTTCAAGCAGACTTTTCAGCTCTCAACTGAGTAACTGAACAGATAATAAGAGAAGGTGCATGAAATTCTGTGAGATTCATCTGATAATTGATAGCAGCAGGTCTTGAAGCTAGGGGAAAAGGAAACATTGTGGATATTCACAATTTGTGAAAAGTAGAGACAATGAGCTCAGTCTTTCAAAGGCAGCCCGAAGTAAGTTGTCAGTTTACCCAATAACATCTGCAAATAGTCAAAGTTATCTGGCTGGATAGGTAATGGCAGTGCTTACATTAGCAGCTCAGTGTTGTTTACATGAATGACTGTAATCAGAAAGAAAGCTTGATTTTTCTAAAGAGCTTTTTCCTCATTTTTAACAGCTGAAATCTAAATTTGAGTTTTTGATTGCATTCGAGGGTGCACCTGTTCATTTGCAAATTATGCAGCCATCTGAAATGTGAAATGCAGCAAGAGCTTCCACACACTAGCTCATATATTGTCTAACCCCAATCTGTACTGGGGCTGAGATATTGTGTCCTCATCACTGTTAACACAGAGAGCAGCGTGTTGCTCAGTTGTTAGCATTGTTGCTTCACAGTGAAAATATTATAGAATTCAATATATTAGAGATTTCTATGTAGACTCTCCTGACACCTGTGTGAGTTCTACATCCAGTGCTGTAAAATATTTGCCGGCTTCCTGAGTTCTTAGGTTTTTTTGCATATTTGTCACACTTAGATGTGTCATAGTACCACCCACTCAAGGATCTGGCCACTGGGATGTAAAGGGTGTGGGCTTAAGGACCTCCAGGTGTATTAAATTGCCCTCAAAGAAATGACAGGGCAAGTGAAATGCACCTAAAAGTTGTTTGCCAACCGCCATTAAAATGTAGGAGGAGAAGAAGAAGAAGAAGAAGAAGGAGACAGGGCAAGTGTGTGAGATCCGGGACGTTTGAAAGAGGACGCCACTCAAGCATCTCCGGGTTTCTGCTTCCCTCCTCTTCTTATTTAGAAATTATTATTTCATTTATATCTTGTAGAGCTGTTCATAGGGTGAAAAACTGTGACTATGACAAACTCAAGACTGATTGGACCGAGTGAGCTGGCCCAAATCTCTGGAGTAAAGACTGGGCGAGTGGAAGCCAGGTTTATGACTTTACAGTGTGGGTCATTTGCCTAATGACCCTGGAGCCGTCCAGGTAAGACCACACTTCTTTCCATCCCTTGCGGCCAGTATCTTGTACCTGTTATGTGCAGCATCTCTCTGTGATTGCTCCTAGAGTGATGCAAAGCAAATCTTTATGGACATGGCTCAACGACTGTGAGACATGCTTCAGATCATGAAATAAATTTTAATATTAGTCCAAGAAAACCCGATATGCAGAATGGGGTTTTTAAATTATGATTTATTTTATTATGGAAAAAAAGGTCCAAACCCAGCTGTCCTATGTGAAAAGTAATTTTCCCCTAAACCTAATATTTTATTAGTTCTTGAACTTTGGTTCAATTCAGTTTTACTTATATAGGACCAAAATTACAACAGGGGTCTACAATAATGCAGAGAAAACCTCGACAATCTCATGCACTTGGTGACAGTCAGAAGGAAAAACTTTTAACACGAAGGACCCTCCACCAGAACCAGGCTCATGGAGAGGCAGCCATCTGCCACAACTGACAAAAGAAACACTGTGGAGGGTGCCAGAGATTACTGATAATGAATGATCAAATGCAGAGCAGCATATAAACACAGAGTGTGAAAAGAGGTAAATGAAAATAATTTGGTTGAATCATTAACAATGACCTTAGCTGAGGCAAGTGAGGCCTGCAGGTCCATAAATGTTGTTCATGGTTCTTCTGTGACCTCCTGCATGAGTCACTGATAAACTCTTGGCCACTCCTGGGAAGGTTAACCGCTGTTCCTCAGTTTAGGGCATTTTCAGACCTATAGCTTGTTTACTCTAGTCTGAATAATCTTTTTCTTTTTGTATAAGTTTGTGAACTTGGAGCTTTCCCCCCATGATTTACTTTCTTTTCACACAGGCAAAAATCCAAGTGAAACACAAGTTACTTTTTCACATAGGCCCAGGTAGGTTTGGATAACCTTTTCATTAATAAATGAAATCATCATTTAAAAACTAGAATTTGTATTTATTCAGGTTAAAATTTCTCTATTTCTCCACACCTGTCAGCTCTGTACTAATAATGAAAATAAATAAATAAATAAATAAATAGAAGGGAAACAAAGGAAAAAAACAAAAACACTAATGACAGGAGGATTTATAGAGCAAAACAAATATGTTGGCACAACTGTGCTTTCAGATGATGATTCTGTTTGCAAATGCTGCCATACAAGACAGGTTTATAAAATAAACAAATAAAAAGTAAGAAATTTGCTTGATCATCTGAAACATGTGTGACAAATGTGCAAAAAACCCTCAAGAAATCAGAAAATATTTTTCACAGCACTGCACATCTGACACTGGCAGGATCTAAAACTATGTGATCTAGAGACTTCAACGCCTATTTATTTAAATAGCACCCCGCTGTTTATCCATTGTTTGCTAGGAAGAGCTCTAATGAATATAATACTTTGTAACTTGCATTCTTATTAAATGGAAATAAAAGTAGAAGGAATTTGTGAAGTGTTTAAACAGAATCTCAAATCACCACGTTATATAAGATCATCACTTATATAGAGAAGTAAATGGCAATTTGAGTTTATAATACACAGTTATAATGCTATGAAATGAAGTTTTTCAGTAGATTACAGTTGGTTAACTGTTTTCCTGTTACAGTTTACCAAGGAGTAATATGAAAAAAAGAAGCTACTTAAATAGTGTTACAGTCACAGTGAAAAAGGGCAAGCTCTGGTGGGAGCCCTGGAGGTGTTTGGGGATGGGAAGGTTTGCTAACCTCACATGAACCGTGTAATTCCAACACAGCTCAGGATGAAATTGGGCTTCTTGACAAAGAAGCCTTGTATCCTGTTGGAAGACTGCATGAGGCCACGACCTTTTGTTTCCATCAGTGCAGCTACAAACTTCTGTTTGAAGCAGACCTCCACTAAACATCACAATAAAAGTTTGGACCCAATTAATTACACAATATATCAGATCTTCTGCATATGCTTCCATTTTGTTGTGATGCTCAATTAGACATTATTGGCACTGGCAGCATCACTTTAGCTTCTTGTGAGGTTATTGTGTAGTCGCACATTCCCGTGCCTTATTTATTATCGAGCCCATCACAAAGGTCAACAGTGTTCTTTTTAGACTCTGACACTCTGAAACTCTGTCTCAAATTGTTACCAACAACTAAAGACAAATTTAGCTTCCACTGAAAGAGAAAGAAAGAAAAAAGTTAATTTCATTGTATTGAGTTAAATGCGTCATGGGTCACGAGATCCAGCGGCTCATGACGCACAAAATTGGACATAAAGAGGTGCGACATTCCTCCAGAGATGGCTTTCACTGTCAGATAATGGTGACCTGATTACAAATCAGACCTTTGCTCTCTTGTGCCTTTGCCGTGGTCCAGTTGACCTACTCACGGGGAAAGAAAACAGAGTCAACTGGAGTACAGCTAAACTCAGCAGATAATTTAGAGATGTCGTCACATCAAGAAACGAAAAACAAGAACAGAAGTAGACACATGTCAGAGGAGCCTGACTAGTTTTTGTAGAGTCTTTGGGGGTTTAAAGTGCATTTAAACAGGCTTAAAGTGTCATCTGACCCAAAAAAACTGAGGGAAACTATGATAATTACAATTGTCCTACGTAGCTCACGCAGACAGTGGGATTATTTATCAGTCTGTGGACTTTTTGATGAATTTTAATTAGTTGTTTCATTGTCTCACAACTAAACAATGAATCATCTACAAATGCACAACTGTACACCAGCTGACATTTCTTTGAATTTCTTTTATTTATAATTCTGGGAAACAAGATGTTGTGAATGCTTTGCTGCTGCTCTAACTCAGTCTGCAAAACACTGTCTGAGTGCTGTTCTGTGAATCAGAGTGAAACTATGGTGTGCCTGACTGGGGGAGTGTTAGCACAGGATGTATATTTCTTGGAAACATCAAGTTGAGCGTACAGTAGGAGTCATTTGCACCTCCAAATTGTTTTATTTTTGTTTTTTTGTTTTTTTTACCTTAGTTGGTTGCTCAAGTCTCCAAATGTGGTAAATATCTGGAGGTGTGACATTCTACTTTCTACTTTATAAACAGTAGGGGATTTTTTCTTCTTCTTGTGTTTTATTTTTCACAAGAAGGAGGTAGACTTGTTAATTTACATTAAAGTGTGCTGCCTCTAACCATTTCTAGAGCCCACAGCAATGCTATGACATGCCATTTCATGTCTTCAACTTTTCAGTACAGTTATTAAATGACAAAGGAACTAACCGGCATATCAAAGTTTCATTACCACATAATGAGGTTAATACGATAAAGTCATGCATTTAACAACATCCCCACAGACAGCTCTGTCTTTGTTGTACCTGTTATTGAAATACAATCTCATAATTACATAATTGTGCATTCCAATGAGTATTTTTCATTTATTTGTAGTCTGGAGAAAAGTTTTAAAGTAGCTACAAAATTAAAAGAAAGAGAAAATAACTAGAGGTCATGCAGAGCTAAGCCCAAAAATGTTAATCTACACAGACTGAAGCTTTAGATATATTGCACATATGTTATGCTTGAGTGTCGTAAAGGAAACCGTATAAAATGACAGTTTTTTTGTTTGTTTTTTTTGGGGGGGGGTGTTCATTCGGGAGGAGCCGTGCTGCTCTCTGGCAGGAAGCACCATGCCCTCCTGTGTTTTAAATGCACTTTAGAACAGCAGGCAGCAACACTACATATGAGCAGGCAGAAGGAGGTTTGGGGTCTTCACTCACCCCCGTTCTGTTAACCGTCAGGGCTGGGGGGCTGGGAGGAGGTGCTGGCCGTCAGATTGGGGTCTGGGATGCGGGGCCTCCCTGCTACTGCAGATAAGGAGGCGGTCTGCTTTCCTCCACCCCAGAGAGAAGGGTTACATCTCCCGGGTCCAGGTACAGTTTGCCCCTCTGGGGACAGGGGAACCTGGGCCTGGGATATAGAGTATGTTTGGGGAGTGTGAATGTGTGTACAGTGTCTATTTGTGTCTGTCTCCATGTCGGGTGAGTGCCGAGTATTTGTTTGTGTATATGGGGGTGGGGATGCACGTTTGTGTCTGCGTGCGCCTGTTCGTCTGTGTCTATATGTCAGCTTGGGTCTTAGACTCCACCTCTCTGGGAACATCTCAGGCTCTCTGAGGTATAGAGGCCTATCTCCCCTCACCACACTCCCTGCCGGTGACTGATGCCCTCAGACGTTGGTGTGTTGGTGGTTCTTGGTGTCTGGGGCTGGGCGCTCATGTATGTACCAACTCACCCCTGGTAGCTGACTGGCGGGGCCTGGCGCCTGTGGCCCTGTGGCTCTCCTCAGCTCATCCCAGGAGGGTGGCACGGTTGCCCTTGCGTTGGTCCTCCTTGGGTCCTCTTACTCTGGGGCCTCTGGATGTCTGGGGCCTGGATCTTCTTCATACCTGCTTCATGCCCTGTGGGACGGGGCAATGGCTCCCCACACTCCCAGATCGTTACATGGAGAAACCTTTTGAATACAAGCGTGCTGATCCACACAGGTGTGCACACAGCTGTACACACAGGTGTACACACGGGTGTTCACAGACACAAATTTCACCTTTCTTGGCTGCTACCTCAAAGCACATTGTGCGCTGTCGATCTTGCGTGCTGCACAATAACATGTAATATTTAGTATCTACTGTTAGCTAGTTTATTGTGATGGTGTTGTATTTATTATGTTGCTCTTTTTTTGTTTGTTATCTCTTCTGTTGTTTGTTTTTATGTTTTTTATATATATATATACATGTGTATACAGTGGCTTGCAAAAGTATTCGGCCCCCTTGAACTTTTCCACATTTTGTCACATTACAGCCACAAACATGAATCAATGTTATTGGAATTCCACATAAAAGACCAACACAAAGTGGTGTACACGTGAGAAGTGGAACGAAAATCATACATGATTCCAAACATTTTTTACAAATAAATAACTGCAAAGTGGGGTGTGCATAATTATTCAGCCCCCTGAGTCAATACTTTGTAGAACCACCTTTTGCTGCAATTACAGCTGCCAGTCTTTTAGGGTATGTCTCTACCAGCTTTGCACATCTACAGACTGAAATCCTTGCCCATTCTTCTTTGCAAAACAGCTCCAGCTCAGTCAGATTAGATGGACAGCGTTTGTGAACAGCAGTTTTCAGATCTTGCCACAGATTCTGGATTGGATTTAGATCTGGACTTTGACTGGGCCATTCTAACACATGGATGTGTTTTGTTTTAAACCATTCCATTGTTGCCCTGGCTTTATGTTTAGGGTCGTTGTCCTGCTGGAAGGTGAACCTCCCCCCAGTCTCAAGTCTTTTGCAGACTCCAAGAGGTTTTCTTCCAAGATTGCCCTGTATTTGGCTCCATCCATCTTCCCATCAACTCTGACCAGCTTCCCTGTCCCTGCTGAAGAGAAGCACCCCCAGAGCATGATGCTGCCACCACCATATTTGACAGTGGGGATGGTGTGTTCAGAGTGATGGGCAGTGTTAGTTTTCCGCCACACATAGCGTTTTGCATTTTGGCCAAAAAGTTCCATTTTGGTCTCATCTGACCAGAGCACCTTCTTCCACATGTTTGCTGTGTCCCCCACATGGCTTGTGGCAAACTGCAAATGCGACTTCTTCTGGTTTTCTGTTAACAATGGCTTTCTTCTTGCCACTCTTCCATAAAGGCCAACTTTGTGCAGTGCACGACTAATAGTTGTCCTATGGACAGATTCCCCCACCTGAGCTGTAGATCTCTGCAGCTTGTCCAGAGTCACCATGGGCCTCTTGGCTGCATTTCTGATCAGCGCTCTCCTTGTTCGGCCTGTGAGTTTAGGTGGACGGCCTTGTCTTGGTAGGTTTACAGTTGTGCCATACTCCTTCCATTTCTGAATGATCGCTTGAACAGTGCTCCGTGGGATGTTCAAGGCTTGGGAAATCTTTTTGTAGCCTAAGCCTGCTTTAAATGTCTCAATAACTTTATCCTTGACCTGTCTGGTGTGTTCTTTGGACTTCATGGTGTTGTTGCTCCCAATATTCTCTTAGACAACCTCTGAGGCCGTCACAGGGCAGTTGTGGAGCTGTTTTGCAAAGAAGAATGGGCAAGAATTTCAGTCTGTAGATGTGCAAAGCTGGTAGAGACATACCCTAAAAGACTGGCAGCTGTAATTGCAGCAAAAGGTGGTTCTACAAAGTATTGACTCAGGGGGCTGAATAATTACGCACACCCCACTTTTCAGTTATTTATTTGTAAAAAATGTTTGGAATCATGTATGATTTTCGTTCCACTTCTCACGTGTACACCACTTTGTATTGGTCTTTCACGTGGAATTCCAATAAAATTGATTCATGTTTGTGGCTGTAATGTGACAAAATGTGGAAAAGTTCAAGGGGGCCGAATACTTTTGCAAGCCACTGTATATATATACACATGTATTGTATATATTATTTCATGAGTTATTTACAAGTTACATGTGCTGCCCATTGTGTCAATGCAACCCTCTTCTCCCACTCTTCACACACTGATAGCAACACCGCAGGAGAAATGCCAGGACAGGCATCCAGTATCCGTAGCTTCAGGTGCTGCACATCTCGTACCTTCACACCATAGACAATTGCCTTCAGATGACCCCAAAGATAAAAGTCTAATGGGGTCAGATCGGGAGACCTTGGGGGCCATTCAACTGGCCCACGACGACCAATCCACTTTCCAGGAAACTGTTCATCTAGGAATGCTCGGACCTGGCACCCATAATGTGGTGGTGCACCATCTTGCTGGAAAAACTCAGGGAACGTGCCAGCTTCAGTGCATAAAGAGAGAATCACATCATCATGTAGCAATTTCAAATATCCAGTGGCCTTGAGGTTTCCATTGATGAAGAATGGACCCACTATCGTTGTACCCCATATACCACACCAAACCATCACTTTTGTTGTTCCAACAGTCTTGGAGGGATCCATCCAATGTGGGTTAGTGTCAGACCAATAGCGGTGGTTTTGTTTGTTAACTTCACCATTCACATAAAAGTTTGCCTCATCACTGAACAAAATCTTCTGCGTGAACTGAGGGTCCTGTTCCAAGTTTTGTTTTGCCCATTCTGCAAATTCTGTGCGCCGATCTGGGTCATCCTCGTTGAGATGCTGCAGTAGCTGGAGTTTGTAAGGGTGCCATTTGTGAGTAGCTAATATCCGCCGAAGGGATGTTCGACTAATGCCACTCTCCAGTGACATGCGGCGAGTGCTACGCTGTGGGCTCTTGCTGAATGAAGCTAGGACAGCCACTGATGTTTCTTCATTAGTGACAGTTTTCTTGCGTCCACATTTTGGCAAATCCAATACTGAGCCAGTTTCACGAAACTTAGCAAGCAGTTTGCTAACTGTAGCATGGGAGATGGGTGGTCTCGTAGGGTGTCTTGCATTGAAATCTGCTGCAATGACCCGGTTACTGCGTTCACCAGATATCAACACAATTTTGATCCGCTCCTCACATGTTTACCTCTTCGACATGTCAATGGCTGTGAACAAAGAGAAACTTGTAAATAACTCATGAAAGAATAAAGTTACGTTGAAACCAAGCACACCATTGTTGTTCTTGTGACATTACCAATAAGTTTGATGTGTCACATGGCCCTCTTCCTATGGAAAAAACAAAAGTTGTATCCAAGATGGCCGACTTCTAAATGGCCACCATGGTCACCACCCATCTTGAGGAGTTTGCCCCCTCACATATACTAATGTGCCACAAACAGGACTTTAATATCACCAACCATTCCCATGTTATTACGGTGTATCTATATAAATGGCCCACCCTGTATATACATGTATGTGTGGATATAGCATAAGTGTAGCATTAATTAAATTGTTTCAAAAAATACTTATTCGGGAATGTTGTACATGTCTTCAAATTGTTTTATATTTTAAGTTATAATCTGCTACTGTAGTGTACATAGCAAAATCAGAATAAAATAACGTGATGTTTAGACTCCCAATATTTCATCCCCTTTATGTTGTCAATACAAATAATAGTTCTATTTAGCATTATTATCACTTTGACCTTCAGATCAATCAAAGCAATAAGGCTTTGTATGAATTGTCAACCAATACATCATCATTGATCACCCTGAAGACCTTAGTCAATGTAAATCACATTTTAATTGATTATTAACATGAGCCCACTCTACACGCCTATAAAGTTTCATTGGAATTCATTCAAAAGTATTCAGGTTGTTGTATTTACAGACAGAATAAAGACGCATACTCACATAACCTCCATAGTCTCCACTCAAACATCTATAGTGTTGTGTTCTGTCTTCCCATGTTGTACTCTAACTACTCCCTCTCATTCAGTTGTAGTCTTTTCTCGCATCATTTGGCAACTACTGAAATGCCATGGATTCAAAACATTAGTCCACAGTTGGTCAGTGTGAAGACTGGCAGGTCTGTTTGTTTGCAGTGAATTTAGTATTTATTGGGTGTCTTTCTTCTTGGTGTCTAATCAGTCAATAAGTTGCCCCAGTATAGTAGACTTTCTCCCTGTTTCTAGATTATCTTTTCATTCTTTGTGGCAAATCCCTTTGTTTTTGTCAGCCCCTTGTACACTTCAGATGCCGCATGGATGTGGATGACCTCTGCCAGACAGCAGGACAAAAGCAGGATTTCAGCTATGTTTGTTGCTTAGGTGACAGAGGAGAACAGAGCTGAATGAAATGAGAGGCAGGTCAAAAAATGTGAGCCAGCTAAAAGAGCAAAGTTGCTCATAATTGTGGGAGATTTTAATTATTATCACAAGGGCATCCTAATGATAATGACCACCACTAAGACTGTGCAACGCATTGTTTCTGTTTTCCACTGAGACAAGTGACGACAGCTATGCTTTAATGATTTGGACAATAATGAGATTGCATAGCCATACATTCCAATTACACGATGGGCACAAGCATAACTCCAAGCTGACTACAGCTGATGCTGGTGCTTTTTGCAAGTTGGCAAACAGCAGTAGATGTTTAAAAAAGACCATCTGTGCTCCATTCAGCGCTTTTAGATCTCACTTCTAGGAAACCAGGCACAATTACAATATGACAAATTAACCAAGTAGTATTTTTCTCTTTTACCGTTTAGAAACATGAGAACAAATGTGGGGGCCTTATTACTCCTAATTGTCACCAAGATTCTGTTTTGGCAGTCACAAAAACAAACAGCCCCGCTGATTGACTTTGACTGAAATAATTTGTTTGGGGGTCATTCCCACTTGCATTAGGTTCGCTTAATGAACCTTTATCTCTCTGACCTGGTTCAGCCTTTGCTGCGTTGCTCAATTTGCTTGTTTGTCTTGCGGGTGTATTTGACCATACAGGGCCTTATTTTGTGACTAGCAATCTGTCAACAATGGGACTTCAATTTTTTTTTTCATTAGGAGACCACCAAACCAAACCTCATTAGGAAAGAGTCACGCAGAACCCCTAAACTGCCCATAAAGAACTGGGGTTCAGCTAAATTACTGAGACCCATGGAGAGAAAGGGGGGAAAAGGAGAATAAACAGGAGAATAGTGGTGGAGTGTTACATGAAAGTAATTTTTTTTTTGTTGTTGTTGGTGGGGTGGGGTGGGGGGTTAAGTTTTAAAATAGATTAAAGTCCAAAACTGTAAATTCCCATCAGTTGATAAACTTCATAAACATTCTTAAATAAAATAAGATTTCTTTTGTAGCTTTAAATATAATCTCTAAGTTCAGAGGTAGGGTTTGTTTTTTGTTGTTTTTTTTTAAAAATAGAATTATCACCTATTTGAGAAAAATAAACGATCACAGATGTCAAAATACCTGTGAGACTTTACATGGTAGAAAATCTGAGAAAATTTGGCCATGTGGCTAAAACAAAAGTCAGCTCTCACATTAGCCTTACCCCTAACCCTAGACCAGCAATGTCAGACATAGAGCCTCTGGGCTAAACTGCTCCACCAGAGGTTTCAATTCAGCCCAACCATTATGGAATCTTGTTTCCACCAAGACAAAAAAGAACGAAAAGGAAAAAAATGTCATTCATAAGTCACAATTTCTGACTATTATCTTCCAAATTTAGGTTAAATATGTCAAAATTTCTGGGGTCAGAAACAAAGGAATGTCCTTGATCATATAGTTTGAACCAAGACTTACAAATTTAAGTACAATAATGGCAACATTTAACAATTTGACTCCAACAGTCTATCTTCTGTGGACAATCAGTCCACTGGACAAAGACCTTTGTGCACATGTGACAAAGAAAACTGTGGGCTGCTGAAGATTGAAAGGCAGAACTCTCACTTCTTCTTTTACTCTTTTCTTCAACAGCTGTTTCTCGGTAAGCTTTAAACTTGAGGCTGCCAGCCTTTTCTGTCCCTGTTTCCTTTTTTACTAGTCACCTTTTTCAAACAAGAGAGTATTAGCAGTCTCCAGCTCTCCATCTTATGACATGCCTCACCCTTTGGAACTACAGTTTCACCTCACTTCAGTTTGGAAGATTTACTTGCTTTATGCCTCACTGAAGACGTACTTCTGCAGTCATTGCTCTTATAGTGTGTAGACATTGTTGGTGAAATTGCATATATGCGTTTCTGTTTCATATTGAAACATGATGACTACAATTGTTCAGTACGCTTTTATGCTTGTGGATGTGTGCAGAGAGTCTTGTCACACTCTTCTAGCAAGGCATCCAAAGAAGTTGTTGGATTCAAATTTATTGGTGACTGTGATTAGACATTACATTGGCCAATCCACTCAGACAGCTTGGCACCACCATCAACAGCGTTGTGTTTTACAGGATGGCACTGATATAAGACTTCTTTCTTCTTCTTGGTGATCCAAAAGGCCTTTTCTGTCTTGGCAAAGCAGCTGATATGTATTGTAGTTCCTCGTCTGTATTAGGGATAAGGGCACAGTCATCAGCAGACATGAGCTCCAAGACCAGCTGGTCTAGCCGCACAGCTGAAGGTACAGGTACAGGTCTCAACTGAGGTGTCATGGAGTACCATACTGAGTAAGATGGGGTTTAATGTTGAGTGAGTATACACATTCCACTATTGGACATGGGAAGCTGCCTGACAGAGAGCCAGGTACTTTGACCTGTCCCAAATGATGTTCATGGACCTTGCGAAAGATGAGTGAAGGTAACATTGGGGTTTATGTTCTGCTCTTTACACTTCTACTCATCGTATTCATTCAAAAGAATATATGCAAATGCACATCAGTATTTAGGCACCTACACATTACACTTGTGCAATGTACGTCCCACCATGGAAACCCATGCCATGAAGCTCCTAGTGCTGTTGTTAATGCCAGAGGAGATCTGGAGTTCTGCAGTTACTGAGTCAGCAGATGGACTTGACTTTTACACACTATGAGCATCAGCACTTTATGGAATCTGCCAATTAGTGGCTGAGTTGCTGTGGTTCCTACACTCTTGAGCTTTTCAATAATACCACTCAATGTTCACCATATGTCAGACTGAGTTGCTGCTAACTGAAGTTGAATTTTTGCAACAATGGCATCCTATTGCAGCACCACATGAGAATTCAAAGGCTCAAAAGTAAACTGCATAGCTAGGTGCTTGATTTCATACACTTGTGGCAATGGAACTGAAAACACTTGAATTCATTCAAGAGCCCAATACATCTGTCCATATAGTGTATGTTCATTTTTTCTAGCATTATAAGCCACTGTGAAAACACTGGCTGTTTTTAAAGTACTCTTAGTCTTACAAAACTGAATTCCTTATACCCTTATAGATGAGCGTTTAAACATGAATAAAATTAAAAAACAATGGCCAAGATCTCTGCATGACTTGAAAGGTGGACACTGTTTATTCATGGGATGCATGGGATCACTGTAATTTGCAGTACATCTCACACATGAACAGATTATGTTTGGGTTTGGATACTGTAACAGGGTCTGTAGGTCTTAGAAGGTTTCTAATACCATTGGTTTTGCCTGAGATATAATAATCACAATAACTGCTGCTCCACCTACAGTATTGGTAAAAATTTATCAACCTTGCACACAGCAATTGCTTAATGAGTTTTCAAACACAACGTGCTGAAGTTGAAGGTCAGGGTCACATTTGTCATTTTACAGCCAATAATCTATGAAATGTGATGGATCAGGAGCTACTACGTCACTGACATTCTAGTTTTTGTTCCTGCCGATTGCAAGCAATTCTAAAGCCATTTCTGTATTCTATAGGCCATTGTATAGCAACATAATCTGCAAACAGAGAGCACTAAATCCTTGGCAAGCTTCTTGACCTTATTTTGAAGTAAGATTTAAACTAAGCTGACTTAACGGATTGAATTATGTTTTATTTGTTCCTTACTTGTTCTTAGACTGTTTCACACCTCTGTGCTTAAAGATTAAAGAATGGTTAAAAGGTTAAATTGTAGTAAGTGCTATAATAATACACAGAAGAGTTACATTCATTTATTAATGGGACACACATCTGTAATTAGTCATATCTACCCTGCCTTGATGATTTTATTAAATTCAGTTTAGTCAAGTCAGCTTTATTTGTATAGCACATTTAAAAGAAAAGTGTCAGCCAAAGTGCTGAGCAGAGGGATAATTTAATCAAATAAAAGAGAGAATTAAAATAAATGAGGTAAAAAGAAATTACAAAACATACACACACACACAGACTCTTATATACACTTGTCTATACAAGTGTATATATATACACGTACGTCTGCACATACATATACATGCATATATGTACACACACACATGCGCACACACACGCACGCACACACACACACACACACACACACACACACACACAGGTACGCATGTAGACATAAATACATGTATACATATACACATGCATACATCACCCAATGAGATAAAAGACCAGAATAGCTAAAACAGAATAAAAGCGGTGTCAGAGATTCGAAAGCCTTTGACAACAGGTAGGTCATCAGATTTGATTTGAAGATTTCCAGAGAGGAAGAGGATTTTATAAAAGAGGGAAGACTGTTCCAGAGTTTAGGAGTGGCGCCTGTCACCTCAGGATTTTAACTGGGAGCGTGGAACCAGCAAAAGCATCTGACTGGAGGAACCCAGAGTTCGAGTGGGTTGGTGCAGGCTAAGGAGATCTGAAATGTAACCTGGAGCTAAGCCATGGGAGGCTTTAAAAACAAATAATAAAACCTTGAAATGAATTCTGTATTTACCTGGCAGCCAGTGTAAAGATGCGAGTATCAGAGTAATACTCTCTCTCTTTCTGGTACCTGTCAGGAGCCCTGAGGCTGCATTTTGAATAAGTTGCAGGTGGGAAAGGCTTGAGTGACAGACGCCTAAATAGAGAGAGTTACAGCAAAATTAAGGCATGGGTAACGGTTTCCAGATCTTTAGATGACAAGATAGTTTTGAGTTTAGAAACGCTCCTGAGCTGAGAAAAACTGCCACGAACAACTGAGATAATTTGTTTGTCCAGCTTGAGGGTAGAATCGGAAATGAAACAAAGATTTTTAACATGGGGGTGTACATTAGCTGATAGTGGGCCCAAATAATTGCTTATGAGACTAACAAAGTCTTGGTTGCCAAAAAGTTATAATATCAGTTTTGCCATCAGTTTTGCCATCAGTTTGAGAAAGTTCAATGACATCCAGCAAGACAATCTGAAACTTTCTGCAATGTACCATCAGCACCTGGTTTTAGAGAGAGAAAGAACTGGGTATCATCTGCATAAGAATGATAGGAAATTGGTATTTCTGAAAAATAGAGCCAAATGAGAGCATGTATAGGGAGAATAAGACAGGGCCCAAAATAGAGCCCTGAGGTATTCCACAAGCAGTGTTGGGAAGGTTACTTTTAAAATGTATTCCACTACAGATTACAGAATACATGCCCCAAAATGTATTTTGTAACGTATTCCGTTACGTTACTCAGTGAGAGTAACGTATTCTGAATACTTTGGATTACTTAATATATTATCATGCTGTTTACAACTACATGAATGTACTATTGCTGTGTGATTTATTACTATTACTGAAGGTCCGCGGCTCCGAACCGTAGTAAAGGGACCTCTGGCTAATACGTCGGGTTCCGTGTCGGGCTCGTAGCCGAAAAATAGCTTTACTTTGTTGTCTGGGTCAAGTTTGAGACAGAGAGAGGCGTTGAAAGGCTGCTCCAACTGAACTTATTGTTTCAGAGGAAAACACGAACACGGTGTACAGTCGAGTCTTAATAGCTTACTTACAACTGGGCTCGTCAGGCACTCTTCTTGGCTGCAGTGGTCATTATTATATTTACATGCTTCCAGCTCCCGTTTCTGCTCGATGACAACTCGTACTTTTCCACTCTCCTTTTTCTCCCTCCTCGCGCTCACAGACACATAACGGGTATGGCAGTCCATTCTCCCTGCAGCACGGACTACACTGCCCATGAGGCTACATTCTTTAGGGCTATGCCTGTAGCATTCTGCCTATTAGCTTAGCACAACAACAACAAAAAGGCGCTCTCTCACCCAGGAAACGCACAGTCGCATAGACAGCGCGCGTCACCCTGTAACCATGGCAACCGTAACGCTGCCGCCTGGAACAACAGAACATAGCTGTCAAACAAGACCCAAACAGTCCTGACATTGGTCCTGACCCGCGACAATATGAAACAGGAAAATACCGCCGTGTAATCCATTTATTTCAACAAAGTAACTGTATTCTAAATACCACCTTTTTAAACGGTAACTGTAACGGAATACAGTTACTCATATTTTGTATTTTAAATACGTAACGGTGGTACATTTATTCCGGTACTCCCCAACACTGTCCACAAGCAAGTGTAGGAGGTGAAACGTATTTGTTACCCAGCATCACGGAGTATGTTCTGCTCTCTAAGAGGCAAACCATTTTATAGCAGAACCTTAAATACCAACACATGTCTTCAAATGGTTTAATAGGATTGTGTGGTCAACAGTGTCAAATGCTGCACTAAGGTCTAAAACAATTAAAACTGTACTTTTTCCAGAGTCAGTAGCGAAAAGCACATCATTGAACCCCTTAAGTAGAGCAGACTCTGTGCTATGGAAGGCTCTAAAACCAGACTGATATTTATCCAGAATACTATGTGTATCTAAGAATGAGAGCAATTGGTGGAGGACAACTTTCTTGAGAACCTTAGACAAAAATGGCAGCTTGGAGATTGGTCTAAACAGCTTGTTTAAAGGAACGCGGAACAATTCCATTTGAGATGCTGCTATTAACAATAGCGAAGATGTTAGGGCTGGTTGTCTGCAGCACATCTCTGAGAAATGGCGTAGGTAACACATCCAAGGGACAAGTAGTTGGTTTCATGTGCATTATTATATCAGTAAGATGGGATAATGAGATTGGTTTAAATTAAGTGAGAAAGGAAGAGCATGTAAGTGGTTCAGAAGGGTCTTGGGATGGGAGCAGGATGTGTGCCCTGATATTAGCAATTTTTTCAGTAAAGAACCTTTGAAAATCCTCACAAGTGTGTGAGGCAGTCTCAGATATGGCTGTAGTGGTGGGATGCAGAGTTGACTGTGTTGAATAGGACTTCAGGATTACCAGAATTCTTTGTAAAAATCTTAAGGGAAATAATTTGCTCTTTCTACCTTGACATGGAGCTTATCTTTCTTCCATTTTTGTTCTGCTTTCCTGCATTCCTGTCTGACGGCACGAGTGACATTATTTAACCAAGGCTGACTTTTATATTTTTGTCGTCTACATTTTAGAGGAGCAATTGAGTCAATAGTGTTGGTACAAGTCAAACTAAAGCATGCAAGTGGTTCATCAGGGTTACTGCAATGAGGAGAACTTTCATTAAAGAGATATAGCAAAACTGGGTGAAAATTGGGGAGCAGTTTCAGATGTTATAGGGGTATTTTGAATAGTGCATTCCGTCATCCGCTTAAAGGTCCGAACCTTTGGTATGGCTATAAAGAACACTCCATAGTCCAATAGTAAAGCCAAGCAATGGTAGGCATATCAAGCATATGGTTAAAAGGGGAATCATAGTTTATCCATTTGTTCACACAGCCATGTAAGCCAGCATGCCACAGGGCCACGATTACAACCCAGTGCCAGAAAAGTAGCTGCAATTACCTACCTGGCACTGTGCATTCTGTGGGCAACTTGAAAAGGCAGATACTCAAGTGCATTAACCAGCCAAACAGTAGTACGTGGAGAAGGGCAGCAAGGGCTGCCAGACTATGAGTAATTGATAACTTGTATAGGCTGGTTAGTCAGGTACCCAGGAGAGTCAATCACAGGTAAAACGATAAAATCCAGGTTTACCAGGATCAAATCAAAGACCGTGCTCAAAGGCTAAACAGTAAAATTAAATACTTTAGTGTAAAAATAAAACAGAACTAAGCAAACGAACACACACGGAGAGCAGCGGCAGAAAGTCACGCCAGCGTATGCTCACTGGGAAGCACAACACGAGATTTAAGCATTTAGCACCAAATCCCAACAGCAGTCACTTCAAAGTGCTTACATTGTAAGGTAAGGACCCTTTAATTATATAGAGAAACCCCAACAATCAGACAATGAGCAAGCACTTGGCAACAGTGGCAAGGAAAAACTTCCTTTTAACAGGAGGAAACCTCCAACATAATCAGGGGCAGCCATTTGTCATGACTGGCTGGGGGTGAGACATAATGAGAAAGTGACTGACAGACTATGAGTAATTGATAACTTGTACATTCTGCATTTTTATTAGATTTACTTCTTGGCTTTGGCTGCACCAGCTGTATTGGATTATGTATTATGACAGTATGTTTGCACTAAGTACCACAGCAATTTCCTAATGTTGTAAACCTGCTCAACATTTGGCAATAAAACCCTTTCTGATTCTGATTCTGATTCTGATTGCCTTTAGCCTTCACTATATTTTTAACTCCTGTTTTACGGTTCAAATTTGCTTGTCTCATGAGAAATATACTCATCTAGATCTACACTCAAAAAAATTAAATTGGGTGGTTGTTACATTTACAAGACTCTGCCTTGTAATTTGAACAAAATAATTTCATGCTTCTGTGGTGAATTTAACTAAATCATGTAGTGTCTGCATGAAATTCAACAACTTATTCTTGTTGAGATGACATGATACAATATAGCAAAAGTGGTTAGTTCCCTGGACTCGCGAAATTCACAAGATCACATGTATGCTATTGGTGGTTTAACCTATTAAGGACAAAAATATAAAGAAAATTCTGTATCAAGCCTTGTAATCATATCTTTCCTACTTTTTTAGAGAATGGATTGACAGCTCGGCATGTTGGTTGGCACCGTTCCCTCAGTCTGAATCCAGCATCAGGCTGGGGCCTGTCACGGTATTTGTTTCCATTCTGAGTTTAATTATATTTGACAATTGTTGTTCCTGCTTTGATTATCTTTCTTTTCTGCTTAGTCATCTCAGTCCTTCCTTCCTTCCTTCCTAGCAATACTCAAGTATTCTCTTAGCCTGTGTTTAGTCTCTGCTTTGTATTTCTAGTTCTGGGGGTTTAGTTCCTGTGCCCCTCATTTTTAGTGTAGATTCAGTTCAGCCTTCATGTTTATTATCTTGTTCCCCACTGTTAGTATCAAGTCCGTGCCTTTGTGTTTGTTGTGTGTTTCCTGTTTTATTTTGATAGTCCTTGTCTTGTACCGCGACAGTGCATCTAGTTTTACTTTCCCTAGTCTCTTTGTGTCTGATTATTCCCAGCTGTGCTTCCACCTGTTTCTCGTCCTCTTGTGTTCCTGCCTGTGTATTTTAGTCCTCTGTCATCCCCTGTTGTAGTGTTGTACCCTTGTAGCTATTTGGTTTTCCTGTGCTCTATGTTCCCCTGTAACTCCTGATTTCCTGTTTCCTAGCCTTAGCTTCAAGTTGTCCTGTTTTTGGTTTTGTTTTGTAGTGTTCAAGTGTTTTACAGCAAAATAAAGCTGCCTTTTTGAGTTCATCCCCGTGCGCTCAGAGTTCTGCATTTGGGTCCTTCCTCCTGCCTTCCACAGCGTGACATGACAGAGCGTTTCTGTGTCCCCGTGTTTGAGTGGGTTCTCTCTGGGTACTCTGGCTTCCTCCCACAGTCCAAAGACATGCAGTTAGTAAGGTTAGTTTAAAAGGTGATTCTAAATGACCTAAATTAGCCATAAGTGTGCCCTGTCTCTTGCCCTATGACATCTGGGATAGGATCTGGAGCTAATACCACCCTGCTATATGTAAAAACTCCCACCAAGTTTACATCAAACAAGAAAACTCTTAGTAATCACACAATAACTTCACACTGGACCCCTGGGCGATGAAAAAGTGATTAAACCCAAACTTACTGGTAGTTCAACTTTTTACTTAATATGGAAGTTGTTATTTTCTTTTGCTATCCGTATGGTAAACTTTCAAATCATCTTGTACAAAGATAAAACAGTCCAGGGCTAGAAATGAAGTTTGCTGAAAGAGAGCCACTTCTAATTTTAATTTATAAGACTGAATATTTTACATCAAAAAAATTCTAAATGCAAAGACAGAAGATCAGTATAAACATTAGGAGAAAGCAGGCTGAAAGGCTTTTGAAGTACAAAAGCAGGACAGACGGCACTATATAAGGAAAGGCCTAAAATTTTGGATGAAAGAGGAAAGAGTACATAACAAAAGGGTCAGCTTTGAGTTCAGCTCTCCCCTCAAGTTTAAGTGCCATGGAATGATCGACTTTCGCATTTCACCCACATGGATTATTATTTTTACAGCCTTTAAGTCTCTTTTAGGATTAAGCAAATTTCACCACCTAAACACATGGTTCAGTAAGCATATTTGAACAGTTACACTGCAAAAAGTACACAAACAAGTTAAGCTGCTGTTAAAATTAAATGGGTAATTAAAATTCTGTGTCAACTGAGACCTGTAGGTCAATATTAATATAATTTCATAAGGCATATAAAGCTGTTAATCCAGCTGTAATCAGAATGAATTAAAATAAGTAAGTATACCCCCCACCCCAAAAGAAAATGCTTCCAAATGCCGCATAACAAATCCCATAATTATAAAGTGGTAATTGGTTCAGTGATCATCCAAAAAAAAAAACCTAAACTAGACATACTTCAAAAAGAATTTAAAAGAGTAATGACACAACGATTTGTAATTAAAATATCTGAGTTTTATTGAGAAAACCAGATTTTTAACAAAAATCTTTATTAAAAAGTTTTAAATGCACAAGTATACGGAATTTTTCCAATGTAAGAGTGGCACGTAAAATGCAAAACCTTTGTGAAGAAAAAGAGAGAAAACAAGGTGTCAGCCAGTGATTATATAAAGGGATGTAAATAAGAAAATAAGATCCTGGAGGTTAGAATGAAGGATGCCTGAGACACCAAGAGCCTCCAACAACCTCCAACAAGAGTTCCAGTGCTTGAATGATTTGGCAGGAAATCTGTCTGGTATTTAACCATGGCAAAAGGTTTATCACAACCAACCATACTTTTAGCATTCTAGCCTTAACCCTGAGCTACTTTTTCATGTGAGGAACACATGAAAGGCTGTTTTACTTTAAATTCTTTGAATATTATAGTAATCCGGTTAGACATAACTGATTAATTCCCATTTGCACTTGTCAACACACTGGGAGGAGACCAAATCCCACTGCCATGAATGAGTGGCTGCAGGGGCAGCTCATGCTAATTCATTTTTTTTCTTTTTATTGTGTTAACCATCTGTACACAATATCCCAAGTAGTTTCATGTCACTATATTGTGTGTGTGTGTGTGTGTGTGTGTGTGTGTGTATTGTGGTACATGTGTGAGAGACAGTAGCAGAATGAGGTGATTAAGGGCATCAGTGAGGTAGGGTTCTTGCCAGCCACCCAAGCACTATTAATTGCATCCAAAGTGAATGGGAAATTAAAATCTGTGTCCAGTGTCCAAACTGATTTTCCTGGAATCATAAAAATGGCAAAGCTAAAACGCATAAACAAACTTCAAGCACAGATTTAGACAAATGGGTTAAAGGGAAGCTGTTGCTCTGTAAATTAACATTTTTATTAAGATTTGATCTGAAACACTGTACTGCAAACATGTAAAAGCCAAAAATGGAATTAATATTAATAGGGTTTGATACATGGTTTTCTTTTTAGTCACAAAAAAGCCAAAAATCAAGTCACTAATCATTATTGGGAATTCATTTTAGCTACAAGTCACTAGAGTGTGGAGACATTTTGAAACGAAGTAATTTTCCCTGCAGTGCTTTAGGCATTCAGGTCAGATTGTGTCTATTGCCTCGTACAGCTTTTACACAGGCTGCGTATTTGCAATCAGCACAGAAGTATTTTCATGTTTTGCTTATTGAGTCTTTCCTGTGTGGAGAAATAGAATTTCCAGCATTGAGCCTAACCTTAGATGACTCAAGATTTACGAAAGAATAGAGTTCTCGGTTGCCAATAGAACACACTGTGTGCATTCCTATAAAACCTTGTCGTTTATCTTATCTACCAGAATTATAAAATTCTGATAAATCGTTGACCCTTTAATATAATTTAATATAATTAATGTTATGTTTTTCCTAATATAAAGTATGTTATTTTTTACAAGGTGACTTGATTCCTTAGATGAATGGACTATGGGTATAATAAGGGTAGAACCCTCATTACATCAAGCATTGTTTCATTAAAATGCTAACATGATAGATTCCACACCAGAAGATGGGTACAATGTGGTTATAATGGGATGAATGTGGTCAGCAACAATACTCAGGTAGGCTGCAGCAATGAAACAAGATATATTTCTTACTAAGGAACCTAAATAGGTCCCCCATACCATTATACCACCAGCAGCAGCCTGATAATTTGTTACAAGGCAGGATGAATCCATGCTTTCAGGCTGTTTGTGCCAAATTCTAAGCCTACCATCAGAATGTTTTAGCAAAAATCGAGACTCATCAGACAAGACAAGATTTTTTTCACTGTTCAATTCTTTTGAGCCTGTGTGACTTATAGCCTCAGTTTCCTTTTCTTGGCTGACAGAAGAGGTAACCAGCGTGCTCTTCTGTTACTGTAGCCCATCTTCTTCAAGGTTCAACATGCCTTTGTTTAGAGATGCTCTTCTGCTTATCTTAGTTGTAACAAGTTATTTGAGTTATTTGCAACTGTTATTTGAGTTACTGTTAACTTCCTTTCAGCTAAAAGCAGTCTGGACATTCTCCTCTGAACTCCGGATGAAAACATCTTGTTGATGCCAAAGAGGTGGGTGTTTTTTCTTTTTCGGACCATTCTGTGAAAACCTTATAGATGGTTGTGGGGAAAATCCCAGCAGACCAAGTTTCTGAATTGCTCAAGCTAACCACAAACAACCATACCTCATTTAAAGTGCCTTAAATCACCTTTCTTTCCCATTCTGATACTCAGTTTGAACCTCAGTTGGTCGTCTGCACCATGTCTGTGTGCCTAAATGCATTGAATTACCTGATCAGAATCAGAATCAGCATATTTCATTAATCCCTACAGATATTTGTGATAATAAGCAAATGAACAGGTGTACCTAATGAAGTGGCTGGTGCGTGTATGAGTAATTTTAATGAGATATGATAACTATGTAGCAAATCGATAGTGTCATTGAAAGACCCTATCAATTTTTGAGTCACTGTTTTACTACAATAACAAATCACAATTGCACCTTTATTAATTTGTGGTATTTTGTACGTTTCAGACTCAGTGGTTGTGTCCACTATGTAATTGATAGTGCCATATATTTGCAGTCCACCATTTTATTTAAGGCTCAGATTGAGTCATTTCTTTAATGTTGCTCAAATATTACTAGAAACACTGGCCTGGACACTTTCTGCTTAGGATGCATAGGGAGACATCCAAAACAAGGACGTAACCACAAAACTGCATGTCTCAAAGTCAAGTTTATCTTTGGGCTTCTTTTCAGAAAATAAAGCAAGGCCTTAATGTTAGATTTATGCTTTAAAGGAAAAAGGGCCACTTTGTAATTGAACTGAACAAGAGAGGGATTTTGGGCTCAGTGGAAATGTCTCGAAATTATTTTTAAATGCTAATATCAACACAATCAACACATTCTTCTTCAGTTCCAGAAGAGGGCAGTCACCAGCTAATACAATACATCGTCATGCTCTTAACCTTGAAATAATGGTTGGTTGGTTAATAATAGAATCAAAAGCTGACAGAGCCTTGAAGTTGATATATATTAATGAGCATACAATATGTAACTACAAAAAGTACAAGTATTCTTGAGCATTTTTTAAAATTCAGTGAAAGCAGTTTTTCATTAGTGATGCAACTGTTTTCCAGTTACAGTTGTTTGTGTGCTTTTCAGGGTCAGTTCAGGTGAATTGTTGACATGCTCTGGTGACGCTGCTTAAAAGCCACATCAATAAAGGACATCACCATCAACAGAGGAACTAACACTGGGGTCATGTCCCCTCTGTTGGCTCAAAGAGTCCTTTTTGGGTCCAAGAAATCTGGCCTTTCTGTGGGGAAAGACCTGCACAGAGAGAGTATGGGAGGCAGCAGAGGTCTGGATACCAGTACAACAGTCCACATGAGCAAGTCCACATTTCTCTACCTACAAAACAAAATTGAAAATTAATCTTGTTTAAATGACAATGTAAAATCAAATAACCGAGAAAATGTCTGAATATAAAAGTGAATTTATGTACAGATATTATGTAGAATCTAAGCTTTATAGATTTTTATATAAAGGATTCTCCATGAAGTAAAACCAAGTGGTTTAACAAACTTTGGGACCCCAGCCAAAGAGGAAGGAAAGAAGGCGAGGCGGGGATAAGACGAGAAAAGAAAGGGCAAAAGAGGACAGGACGAGAAAAGAAAGTAAGGGAGGATGTGACGGGGACTAAATGGGAGGGCAGAGGAGAAGTGAGAAAAGAACACTGAATAAGAAAAAAGGAATGGAAAAGCAAAGCCGTGTTTTCTCTGTGGATTCATTTATTGTTACAGCCGAGTAATTTTGTGGTGTATTCACACACTATCTGGCATCCTCCCCCTTAGAAATGACCATTATGTAACATCAACACAAGCACCTAAATTATGCTGTTAATTAGTTGCTGTAGGCACAGTAACACAATACTAAAGCTTCAGTCATTTGAGGGAACACTACATAACATCTGCTGCACATTCACAATAGCAGCCCCTGTGGCCAGAAGCAAGTTTTCCCGAGGACTAGAAATTCAAGCTTTTCACTTGTCTAAATTCAAGATGTGGAATCCTGACCACATTTGGCAACATACAAAAAACTAAACTTAAGGTAAAGTAACAGTAAATTTATTGAGGTATCTATCTAGAAATGAATTCACTTTTAAAATGGGAGTACTTTGTTGACCATTAAAATATTTGGACCTTTCTTAGATATCAAGCAAATGCAGCAGCTAACCCTAACCCCTAACCCCGAGCCTGGTTCTGACTCCCTAAGGTCTTTTCCTTCCCACTGTCACGAAGTGCTTGCTCGTAGGGGGTTATCTACGAGGTTTGAGGTTTTCTCTGTCTCACTAATAGCTAAAAGTCAATTGGGGATTTACTCTTGTCTAGTTTTTTGCATGATCATTTCTTTTTTGACCCCTCGTGACTTCCTCTGACCATATGGTCTTATAAACTCTACTCACCCATGCCATGATAACCATACTGAAATGTTCCTTATTTCATGACTGACAGAACAGACATTACTGAGCAAGTCTATCAGAGGTCTTATCACAAAGACATGGCCAATTTAGAAATGCAGTTAACCTAACCCATGCATGTAGGAGGAAACCTGAGTAGTCAGAGAGAACCCACATACACACATGGAGAGCACACCAAACAGGATTCAAATCTAGAACCGTCTAGCTGTGATGGAAAAGCGCTATCCACTTCACCACTGTGCTGCCAGTGTACCCTCAAAATGTTTTTTTGCTTTGAGTGTCCTCCCCCAGAAAATTCAAGGATAGGTTATTTGAGCATGCTTCTGTGATGTCCTGTGATTACCTTTTAAAGATAAGAGACAACTACTGGTCCAATAAAGACCCTGAAATACAGAAAATTGATTTTTGCTGCACATTTTAGTGTTGCAAAATAGTCTGTTTTAACTCAAACTTTGATCTTTTCCCAGCATTAACCAAGCCTTTTCTTTTTTTACTAAAGCTGAATGAAAATGAAAGAGAATCATGATTGAAAGTGAAACTTGTAAGTTTCATGGTTACCACATTCTCCAGTACCTGCCCAGCATTTTTATCTGTTGTTTTCCATCTTTCCTGCATTCTCAGGGTCCCTTAGTTGTTTGTCTTGTGCTTGCCTTCTACAGAAGATAAGCACAAGTTCCTGGCTCCTGGTCCTTACTTGCCTTGCTTAAAAGCACTGACTCATCCTTCTGTTCTCCACCAGATCATGATGTCTATGTGACGTTGAGGCTCTCGGCTACTCTAGGGAAACGTAGGTTCATGTGGATGTCATCCTGCCTGAGATGACATCCATGTCTCTCTTCTCCTTTGTCACAGACTCTCAGTTGGCTTTTCTTAAAAACCCTACCTGCACACTCTGCAGTACCTCTGTTAGCTATTGTCATAAAGTGTTAAATTTTTGCACTAAGTCAAGAATCTCAGGTTTTTGTATCTATAAACCTCAACTGTCCAAGTCAGTTTTATCCATGCTTAAAAGTGAAAGGGGCATATGTTTGTTTTTTCATTGAGTCTTACCAAATAATTGTAACTATATATGACTTATTTATTTATTTATTTATTTATTTATAAGGAGATATGACTGATTTATTGGGAAGGATTGTTGGTTATTTAAGGTAAATACTTTTTAATGGACAGATTTTTCTTTGTATGTTTTTAACCCTGACAATCCTGTAAACCACACCATTATTAACCTTTGGATTCTGTCTTATTCCTGTAATACCACAGGTCAATGCGTAGGGGATCCATAAAGTTCAACCAGGGTGATAGATTTACTTTCAGCTGGATGGAGTGAGCTAAGTTCAAACAGTGATACTCAATAAGCACACGTCTCACGTCCTGAAAAACCAGGACAGCCTGCTCTCATAAACATCATAACAGAACAGGGGCAGAGGGTGTTGTAATGTGTGTCTGATGCATGCCATGACTCATCTGCAGCCTTATTTTCAAAACACCTTTTTGCACACTGCCTGAAAATGTTGATATCTGCCTGTTTTGCAGTTTCCAGCATGCATCACTTACAGTGATTTCAAGCCAGTTATTATTACATTATGAGCTTTCCACTGAGCACATAAGGATCTTTTTTTCTCTGGAAGAGGCTAAATTCCTCTTGGAAAGGATCCAAGGAAGAAGAAAGATTGTGACAGATTAGAATTTCACCTAACTAAAAGGTCAACAATGTCAGACATATTCTAAATGAGAATGAGTTACACGACATACGTGTGCAGAAGTTTTTCTCTTACGAAGTCAACTCTCATAAGATGTGTTCACAAGATGTTTATTTGACACATTACTCGTGGCCAGCCACTGAGCTACATTAAAACCTAAAAGTCCGGCACCTCCTGGGGTTATCAGAATTTCCCCAGCCAGATCTCATGCAGTGTTCAGCATTACTTGAATCATTCCTTGGTCATCCAGATATCTGCAAAAACCATGTCTATGAACTGTGTTTATTAGTCCCCAAAATCTTTTTCTTGCACAAGCATGCATAAATGTTGCACTTAGTTTAGCAGGCAGACTCGTGGTGTCTGCCAAGCATTTTCTGTGTCCCTTTGGAACGTTTTTCTTCTTTGTACCCAACTTGCAAGCTGTGTGCATGCTTCTGGGCCACCCAAGACCACATCAATGCTGAGACAAGGGAGATCTTTATTCGTTTTTTAAATTTATTTATTTATATGTTTTTTTTAAAAAGAAATATGTCTGGCCTCTATGAATGAATATAATGAAATAGTTGGTCCATTGGGGAAAATATGCAGATTTTCTTTCCTGGAAATAGAAGAGAAGATCAAGCTCCCATATTTGTCCATATGTTACACAGCTGGATCTCACAGCTGCTTTACAGCACGAGGATTGTCTGGATTTAGTTACCCTGTCCCCAAAGGGGCAAAAAAAAGAGAAAAAAAAGAAAAAGGAAAAACAACAACAACTGCAGTTTTAGCTTGTGAGTAAGTGAACAGAAGATACAACATGTTAAACAAGTCTTTATGAGAGCCTAACTGACTGCTTACTCTAGCTTCACGGAGCAGACGCATGTGACCGTGACATCAATCTCCTCGTCTAGCTGTGAACAACACAGTGAGTGCACTATCCAAACTGTCAGACTGTTCCTTTCTTAAACTATTCATGCCCTAACCACATGGATTTTTTTTAAAAGAAGAAAAAAACAAAGTGACATGCTGATGTGGCAGACCTTGATGTGACGTGTATTTTGGGTGTTTCTGAACAGATACAGCAAATCTCAGCAAAGATAAGGATATCTGTTAAACATGTCTCCTTATAGTCTATAACTTTTCTTTTAATACAAATGAAACACACTCATTGTTTTGCAGTCTTTCCTTTCTAGATCGCTTTTTTCTTTATCTTTGCAAGTTAACGTGTTGCATTTTTTCATGACGTAAAAAAGTGTTCTGACACTTCTGCTTGTTTAGTCTGCACTATCCATTGAATGCTGATAAGAAACATTATTAAGAGACATGTTGTCTGAAGGAAGAGGTTAACCGAGGTAAAGCTAAGATAGGCCCAAGTAATAAGAGATAACAGGTAAGGTGTAAATGAATTAAAATGCCCAACGAACATGGCAAAATATTTTGAAATTTTCACTAGAAATTCATATTTTGTATTAGTTGATATTTTATTCCAGTAATGGAAATTTTTACATAGCAGCAACTCTCAGTTTTGTCAAAATGTGATATTTGCCAGCAACAAACAGGACAAATGGGGTAACATGCCCACGTTACAAGACTGACATTATGCAGGTCCAACATGCAAATTCAGTGAGTTCTGTCTTTGTTTCTGCAAGCTGTTATTTATCTGCAAATGAGCAAGATGCAATCGTGAGCACTTGAAAAGAGCAGGTTTTTTTATTATATGTATTTATGCAGGTGCCCATTTTATAGCCTGTTCATAAAACTCTGTTAGGTACTGTGGACATTCTCAACAAATGTTTAGTTTGATTCTTTACTCTGCCACATATAACGAACCACAGTGAATATGGAATGACCCTCAAAAACATCATTTCCTGTGATCTTAGAAGTCAGGGGAGAATTGAAAAGATTTTTTTAAAGTATTCACATGGACGTCTTTATCCAGTGAAACATTATCAATAATCCACATGTCATGTCCTGAAACCATTTTATAACGTATAGCAGGATTTACCTTATCACAACAATGTCACACTTATGACTCATGCAGTCTGAAATCATTGCCAGTCAAGCTTTGATAAAGCGAGTAACACGATGGCAGAGTGGATTCAGGCAACCGAATACTAGAGTATGCGGATGGTGAATGTTGCTACTTCAGATGACTCTGAATTACTGGTTGATTGAGGTTGCATAACACACATCAACAAACACGGCATGTACCAGCTGAGGTCAGAGAAATGCACGGGGGCCATTCGGAAATGTTCAAACAGGGCACAAGCACAAACATGCACAGACAACAAAAGCTGATCCCGAAAGTGAAATTGTGAAGAAACTTGTATGAGTGTTCATAGACACTGAAACGCAGCTGCTCTGATATTAAAAGTGTTTGCGAGCACGCTCACACAAAGTTCCGTTCCAGTTCATGCAGCGTATCATGACGCACACTGAGGGCTGACAGGTTGGCAGCTTTTCAAAAGGGAAATCCAGGGCACAGCAGGGCACACTGCTTTTATCGTGCCCTTCATGGACAGAGTTACCTCAGATGAACTTTCTATTACCTCATTCTCTGAAATGCTTTCATTTTCTGCTCATTACTCGCCACCTGATGTGTAGATTAATGTATGAGTGAAAAATAAAATGTGGAAAATGCATAAAAGTATCACACACTTTTGCATGCACAATGTGAATTTCTTTTATCTAAAGTGTATTTTAATGGCTTTTTTGTTGTTTCTGTTTATATGTCATCTTCAGTATGGCTAACTTGACTCAAACACGCCATTACTTGTTTCCCTAGAAGGAGCTGGTTTGGTCATGATTCAGGGCCTTTGGAATTTTAGCACATCCTACTAGACAATGCATGTTTTAATAGGTAATGTAGGCATACTCAAAACACACACACAAACACACTAAGATGCTGTTACAAAAAAAGATTCTTTGGAACACATTTATTTACTATTAATGTCAGGAAGGTAAAAATCCTTTTGAGACCATAACACTGATATTCTTTATTGTGGCTACATCATTACATTTTGATTTTTATAGTGGTGCAAATACTCTAAATAATATGGTGATATTTTTTTGATGTCACTGAGATCAGCGGTTTAACCTGTGATTTACACCGGGGTTGAATAAGGTGAATTCTATATATGGCCCTTAACAGTCACATGTTGCTCAAAGAAGCGTAAATCTTTTTCTGCGAGAGCTTCTAATCAGCGGGAGGGCATTTTTCCTTTACATAGAAAAAAAGTCAAGGTTATGGCTTGAACAAAAACAACAAGGCCTTCACCTTAAATGACCACACAAACAATATAATCTGTCCCTACCCTCTGTTACAATCTATAGGAGCACCTCACATGAACTTTTTATGCAATCACTGTTCAGCTGTTTATGATGTGATTGTTCGGTGGTACAGCTGAGTTTTAACTGTAAAAATGGTTTAGTTCGATCCTAATACAATTCTACACTTTTTATATTTCATTGAAAGCAAATGACTTACATTTATAAAATTTCACACTACGGAACAAAGTGACACGTTTACAACGCTTTATTAGATTCAGCGGATACATTTCGACCATATATGGGATGTGTAACTAGGAAGGAAAACAGATTGTGAAATATTTAACCAAGATTTTCAGGGAATGTCTTCCATTTCCCGTAAGTGTCTGCATGTTCACGCTGCATGGAAACGTGTCACAGTTGTTTTTAAAATACCTCATGTCACTAGGTCAGGCCACATTAACATGTGGCATATGTAACTAGGTGAAGTAACCTCTAATAGAGCCATAGTTACAAATGTGACCTTTTGGCCTGTTTTCTTATACTTAAGGTGGTCAAATGCTAATCTAATATATGTACAGTAGGAGCAGGCAGGGTGATAGGATTGTCTAGGCTATTTCCGTTGGCTTGATCAGGATTACACTTGTATACTACACTCACACAGCATGTTTACCTTGCTTGCCTTAATCCAATCTGTTTTAAGTTACCTGAGGAAGGATTTAACACGATAAGAGCTCAGCTTGATGATCCTGACGAGCAGGTGGTTCACGTTTCTCTACTTTGTCACAGAAACTTTACACTTAAGAGCAATGAGGAGTTGCAACAGGGCTCAGAGACTTAAAAAAAAAAAAAAACTAAAAGAAAAAAACTGTGGCAACCCCAGTACCAGTATCTATTTATATTGGCCTAGTTTAAGATGCTATAGTACGTGACACACTAGATTTGTGCAAACAGTAGATTAACTAATGAATGTATACTCTTTACTAACCTTTTTTACATGTTTGCTTCAGTCTATAGATGGTCAGCTCGTGTCCTACTTGTGTGGCTGTCTTCTAGGTTATGGTTACATATTAACACTGCAACAGTGCGACTATTCAAACAGCAGGATTAGTTCTGTGAGTGCTAATGTGCTCATAATACATCACGTCTAACACATCCCTATAGGATAAAGATTATGGTAAAGCCTGAACAATGCTCAGTCAAGTTAAAGACCAGGAGATTAATAAACCTAATAAATTTTTAACTTAACCTAAGGTTAATCTTTGTTTACTAAGTGGAGAATAAATATTGAATGGGATTTTGGAGGGTGACTATAGGCAGCTTCACATGACAAATAATCCCATGCGATAAAAATAACAGCAACCCATGTTACACAAACTTGCATTTACATGACAACTACTAATAACTAGAAAGTTGTCTCTAAATTTCTGAAAGTAGTTTCCACCATGATTCCTCAGTTACTTAAAACTTCAAACTAAATATTTATGAAAACAGTGAGACTGACATCCGTTTTATCAGCTGTCAGATTTTATCACATCTATTGTGTGAAAGACGAAGAACTGGGTCGAGAACTTGTCTGAAGCTTTTTTTCCACTTGTAACAAACGTGAATATTCTCTTCCTCAGATGCTTTGCCACCATTGGAAACACTCGTGTGTAGACCTACAGGCGACAGGATACATGACACCCGCTCACTCACTGTAAATTTACTGGATAATAACTTGCCCGCTTCTCGCATGGCCACGAAAGGATATCACGCTGACTTTGTACCCGCGTGGAGGGAGGGGGTTGGGGGCAGGTCAAAGTCTGAACTAACTGAACTGCACATTTGACTGTTCACATATAACTCCACCGAGTAATTTGTACTAAAGTTAAGGGACTTATGGATTATGTAAATACTGCAGGATTGAAATCTCATACTAAAAGAGCAGTGCTTCTTGTACACAGTGTGCAGTTGGCAAATACAGCCTTTTCAAAAGAACACTCAGTATGTCTTTTTTTTTTTTTCATTAATCTCTCTGTACTTGTATATATCTGCTGAGTTCCTGCTGACAATGCCCAGCTCAAGGACTACACCAGACATGAGCTCCATTATTTATTATTTATATTGCTTTCATCTTCTTTGCATCTTCTTCTCTCATTGCTAACCTAACCCCAGTGTTATGTAATGCCATCTACTAGGCCAAATGAATTAATCTGTGTTCTGACAAGTGTCCTGTGGGTCTAGTTTTATCAACGCTCACAAATACCACAGATCAAGCGTTACATCCTGCTGTGTGTTTGGAGCATGTATGTGTGTCTGTGTGTACAGTCCATATGCTCTCCAGCACAACACACAGTAGAGCTTAAATACGTCACCACAGCTGGCAGCATGACTGGAACTTTCCTCCCACCCCCATACAATCCAGGGCTGTAAGTCACAATCTTTCTTCCTCTTTGCCCCTTGTCAAGCTAATAAACTAATTTGTTATTTATGCTGTCCTACCTGCTCACCTCCTTTAACCTCATTCGCCCCACATTTTTTTTTCTTTCTTTCTTCCTGTCACGTATAGCACATATACAACTGTAGTCTTCCTTGTATGCAGCAGTTCCACAGAAATACCATGGCCTCATGTGAACCTGAGCCTTCTGCGTATTTTCTGCCTCCATGCCCCATCCCTCCTGCTGCTTTACCTAAGTATCAGAGCAAGTGCCTGCTGTTAGATAAAAAGGCTCTCTCTCATACACACATCCCTCTGCTTTGCAGCTAGACTTTAAACTTCAGTGATGACAAAAACATAAAAATGTAGAGTTTGAGTGTGTATGATTTATATTGAATCTTTGTTAGAGGTTTATGTTGTAATTATTCATTTCATCTACTCTGAAATAATCACTTTTAAATAATGCCATCACTGAAATGTAGTAAGGTGTATTATTACATATGTAATATGTGGGAAAACATATGCTAGCGTACGTTAGCTAATAACCACTGAATTGATACAGTCTGATTGCACTACCAATATGTTCTAATGAGAATTAGTTGCAATTTAATGAATGAAAGTTTCAAAAATTCCATAAAATGAAGAACTTTGCTTTGTCATATAAAATTGTGAGCTTTTGTCTTTCATTTAGGTTGATTCTGTGAATGGACAGATTTTCTACAAACTAAATACCTGCAGTCCAGCATACTATTGTTGCTTTGCCATATTTCACGAGCTCGGATGCTGCCTTTGGGCACTTAGAAAACATTTACTTCCAAATTGTTGCTCAGAATGTTCAATAATCAGGTCAGCACTTGCAGTCACATATAATGCAATGTTAGTTCATGCTTCTCAGTCACTACTTAACGTTTAGTTTAAAGGAACTGAATAATGACCTTAGTTCCAGATTTAAAATTTTTAACTCAAACTGAAAATGTGCTAGTTCACATTAATAGTAATCTTCTGTCTCTAGTTCCTCTATAATTATAAACACATTTCAAACAAATTTTGAATTACTGTGATTTACTAGATGACAACAAACTGAGTTATTTTAAATGCAAATATTGATTTAACCACCTGATGTGTCATAAAGCTAGACAACTCATAACAAATCAGCTTGCAGATATTGAACATATACATTTTTTGCAGTTATTTGCAAAAATTGGTATTGATTTTGATTTCTTATAATTTAGCCATTTGGCAAAATGTCAAATCCAACTTATTGTTTCAATTATTTGTGGGATTTAATATTTGGTGCTAGTGTGGCTGACATTCAGACTTCTTTTAAGGAGCATCCACACAGAACCCGACTGGACACTATCTTTCTCCACTGTTTAACAACAAACTGAAACAGATAAAAATATATAGAATTTTGCTTTCTGCATCACAAAATAACAATATTGTAAAATACTATTATTTTTATAATTAATTACCAATAAAACAACCAGAACAAGCTCCTGACCGCTCAGCTTGACAAGCTCAAGTCGACACAGTTGCCCATTGGGTCAAGAAGCAAAAAAAATAAATGGTGGAGCAGTATTAAGCCTGCTTCCAGAGACAATAGCCAATTGTAGTGACGGGATGGCAGCAATTCAATCCTCTGGAGTCAACAGAGCAGTGCACTAAAATCACATCATCAATTTAACATGGTCTAGCAGCCAAATCCAAACAGTGCAGTTATGCAGATTTTATTGACAGTTTGATGTGTATAAGTCCTACACCATATAAATGACTGAAGCCAACAAAATAACCATGGTTATGTTTTTTATGCTGTGGACACATCTTACTATAAATAAAAAAGGAAGCATTTTTAAATCTTTTATGATATGATAATGATATTGTTAAACTATAGAAAAGAAAAGAAAAGCAAACATGCTCTGAATCACATTTAATTTTATTTTTTAAATTGTTTCAGTAGACATTTGGGATGTAGGTATTTGTTTTAGTTTGATACTGAAAAGCACCATTTGCTAACAATGGTTGGTGCAGCTCTCCCAAAGTGCGGGTGGGATAAGGGTTAGGGTTAGCACATATGATGACTTACACCTCAGAAGCTTAAAGGATGATAAGCCAACCAGCCAAAAGCTTTAGCATAGTGTTTGAAATGAAATGAGAGAGCTCACTACAGGCATGTTTTAATCGATGTCTATTTTCAGTTTTCACTGGACAAGCATTGCCTGCCTTGCTTGCCCTGATGCAATTCCACTGGTTTGCAGCGATTGTGATATATAGTAACTCCACTGTGTAGCTCGTAGTGATGGGGTTTCCAGCTCTTTTTAGAGAACTGGCTCTTTCGGCTTGGCTCACTAAAAAGAGCCGGCTCTTTCGGCTCTTCAGGTTGTTTTGTTGTTTTAATTAATTTATTATTAACAACAATATAAAATTATGCACAAAAGGAAATACTAATGTAAAAAAAGTGGTTTTATTTATATATGTTTATATGTAAATATATACAGTGGCCCCTAGAGACAAAGCACCTACAAACTCCAAAACACATTTCTAACGTTAACTGAACTTCCAAAACAGAGCTACCTAGATCACTTAAATTACACAATTGAAAGCATATGTGTGTTGTTTGTGTATTTATACACAAGCACTCATATATATTCAAATAATAAAAAAAAAAATGTTCATTTACCCCCTAGCATCCTGGAGCACTTCTGTTGTGTTTTGTACGTGTTTTGGAGTTTGTAGTGCTTCGGAGTTTGTACGTGCTGTGGAGTTTTTACCTGTTTTGGAGTTTTTACCTGTTTTGGAGTTTGTATGTGTTTTGGAGTTCGTACGTGGTTTGTCTCTAGGGGCCACCGTAAATATACTTTTATTTATTCACTCCACATAAAATGTCATAAATAAATCATATAATACAAAAACCAACTAGTCACAGTTCAACTTTTAACTATTTAAATGTTCAGCTTTTTCCTTTTAAACCAATTTAAAGTGAAACAACACAAAACACTGCAAACCACAAACAATTAAATATGAATTAAAATAGGAAAACAAAAAGAAGATGTACATTCTCTGTCATATAGGCCTGCATGAATAAAGTTTCTGAATCCTTTATCATCCGCAACTAAAAATAGTTGTGGATGATTACTATACCTTTCTAATGTGACGTTGTTGTCCCTGGCTCTCTTTCTCTCCGGCTCTGTTCCTGTGCTACTTCGAGTGTAACTACCGGCCCTCCCCCCTTCTTCCCAGCGCACAAGGCTCGCATGCGGAGTGAAGCAGAAAAAAAGTGCAGAGAGAGAGAGGGTGAGAGAAAGGGGGAAAAAAAAACCACGTCGTTCACTTCAAAGACCTGGCTCTAAGAGCCGTTTCGTTCGCGACCGACACATCACTAGTAGCTCGTGCTAGAAAAGAAAACAATCTTCATGACATTACTGAGCAGGGGCCTGTCAGATAATGTTTCGTCACCAAGATAAACTAAGAACATATGAGCAAACAACAAATTGGTAAGTGTATATGTTTTGAGCAGCATCAGAAAAAAATCATGGCATAGCAGTTATTTTATTAATATTATTACTCTGGACCAAAATAGTGTATAGTATGTGCCAATCATTACATAATCTTGAATAAACCTGAAACTATATATCCAGATAAACTCCACAAGATTATTCAGAACATCGAAGGCTACGAGACAACACACACCGACACGCTCTAGGTGGTTAAAGCACACTCCTCTTTTATCCTCAGAAAAATGAATTTTAAACTTTATTATATAACAGAGAGTGGAAAGACATATCTCCATAGTAATAGCTGTATAAACACACTGTAGCTTGGTGTTGTGGTAACTGAAGCTGTTTGGCATTCAGCCACCCCCCTCTGATTTCATAGAGGCACTGAACATTTAACGATGCAGAAGCCTGTCAGGGGTGCCCCATGAGGGTCTGAAACACAGGGTGATCATAAGAAATGCAAGTTAAAGTTTTGTCAGAGGTTTTCTGATGAAAGGAATTGAAATCAAACAGAGAGGATGACACTGCTGTACGTCACTAAGAACCTTAAGCAACTCTCTCTCAGATTTACCACAATATGTGCCAGTATAAGTACAGTATGGGTCTAGAAGCACAATTTAACAAACTGCTGAATAAAAAAAAGCAAAGTGGATTGTCTGAAGAAATGTAATACATATTTTTGCAACTTCAAAGGGAGAGAAACCCCAGGACATCTTCAAAGGTATGCCCTTAAAAATAGACCATAGAGAAGTCCAACTTGTTTTCAGACAAAAACACAAATACAACAAAGGTAATGAGACTAAAGTAATGAAATAGAAGATCCACATACACAAAAAGATTATTATATAGATCACAGCTTTCTTTCTTTTTTTTAAAGGAGTGAATGGCTTGCATTTGCTAGCCTCTAATTTTATTCATCTATTGCACCCAAAACAAAATGACACATCAAGCATCACTGCTCTTCCTCAGATAAAATAGAAGGCACTATCACAAGTGATTTATGATTTTTAGCAGTTTTAAATGTTATATATTGCAATTAAAATTCTCTGAAGCATTATGTGCACTTTACGTCAGGTTTTCTGCAAGATGTTGTAAATCATGTATGTTATTATGGTTCGACCTGAGATTGTCATCCAACGTCCACCATGGTTTTGAAGACTTGGCTGATGAGAAATAGTGGTGTTCAAAACATCAACTGTCCTTTTATTTCGGCTGGGACACATATTGTTCTTACATTTATAAATCTTACCTATTCATCAAATATCACTGCAGACGTCTTTACAGGGCATGAATATATTACTGAATTAACATATTGAAATATACACCAATGAGCCCCAACATTAAAACCTGATTTGACTCTGCCGACTTCATGCTAAACATGCCACCATGTTTGCCACCCCTTGATTTGCAAACCCCTATTTTCAACTGTTGTTGAACTGCATACCAGTTGTTATACCGACTATATGCCATTCAGAAATTGTCACTAATTGTTTTTTGAAATTTGCATTCTTTTATTAATGTGTGCTCAAATATGGGACTTTGCAGAAGTGCTGGACCAGAAGGGCTGGATATATACAGTAGCTACAGTCAGCTTCTTCAGCCAGTAGGCGGGAATCATCTCGGGGCCTGGTGCTGTCCAACTCTTCACACTTGAGACCTTTTCTTGGATATCTGCCATTGTGATGGTTACTGGACTCTATTCAGGGAGGTTGCTGTGGTCTGCTCTTAGATCCATTAGCCACTGAGCATTGCCGTTACGTGCTGCGTCCTTCTCCCATATGCTCTTCCAGTGTTGCTCCATTTCCAGACTTGGTGGTGCTGTTCTCATATTGTTCCCCTGCCACTGAGAGTAGACCTTGGCTGGTTCTTTGGAGAACAGCTGGTTTATTCTCCTGCCTTCTGTCTCTCTGATGTTTCAAGCGGTTGGCCAAGGCTGTGAGTCTTTGCAATTTCTGTAGTGCTGCATTCACATCATCTAATAGATCTTCTGAGGGTACTTCACGTAGTCTTGGTAACCGGCTATGGAGGATCCAGGTTTCAAGCTTCACCATGATCCTATCTCTCATGTCAGTTCCTCTCGCACTCAACGATCCTTCTTACATCACACTTGGAACTTGGTAGCCAATCCCAGGTGGGAGTGATTATATCTGTCCTTTGACCTGCCATCCTGGCTCCTCTTTACCATAGCATTCCAACAGCGCCCTATTTTCATCTCTTGCCCACTGATGCCATCTTGTTCTAGTAGCCCACTTCTAATCATGGTGCCTTGGTTCCTCAACATCTGACACAGTATATACCCCATCAAAAGTTTAAGACCACTTGAAAAATGGCAAAAAAAAATCCTGTTTTGCATGGTTGGATCTTAACAAGTTTCTAAGTAGAGCTTCAACATGCAACAAGAAGAACTGAGAGTGAGACAAAGCATTTTTTGGAGCATGCAATTTATTGAAAACAATGCTTAAAATAAAAACAGGCTGCTTTACAGCTGATCAAAAGTTTAGGACCACAAGCCTTTAAAAGGCCAAATCTGCGCAAAAATGTGGACTTATTGTCCATTTTCTGTCAGGTAGCCACACTGTCATGATGTTCTGATGGCAAAGGCAAAAAAAGGTTCCCTTTTTGAAAGTGGTTGTTGAACTACATAAGCAGAGTTTCTCGCAGTGCGGCATTGCTCCGGAGGTGGGACGCAGTAAGAGAGTCATTTGGAATTTTTTTAATAATCCCGAGGGTTATGGAACAAAAAGGTCAAGTGGAAGACCCCAAAAAATTTAACTAGCACTGAGCCAGAGGATCCAATTGGCTGTCCATCAAGGCACTGGACGATCCTCAACCCAAATTAAGGCTGTTACTGGTGCCGACTGCAGCCCCATAACCATCAGATAGCACCTGAGACTGAAAGGCTTCAAAAACAAAAAAGGCCTTGACTCATTAAACGTCACCGAACTGACCATTTGGACTTTGCAAGAGAGCACCAAACATGGGACAAGGTAGAAAGGTGAAAGGTGGAATAAAGTTTTGTTCTCTGATGAGAAAAAAAATTAACCTTGATGGTCCTGATGGTTTCCAACATTACTGCTATGACAAGCAGATCCCACCTGCGATGTTTTCTACGCATCACATTGGAGTGGGCGCGTCTGGTCTGGGATGCTTTTTCCTTCAGTGGAACAATGGCACTCCAGGAGGTGCAGCTGCTGGCTATGTCCAGATGTTGCCAAGAGCATCCCTCATGACTGAGGGCCCTCGTCTGTGTGGTAGCGACTGGGTTTTTCAGCAGGACAATGCTACAGTACACAATGCCCGCAGGACAAGGGACATCTTCCAGGAGAATAAAATGGTTTTCCCGTGATCTAAATCCAGAGAACTTTTGGGGGGATGGCCACTGAAGTTTACAAAAATGGACAATAGATGTCCTTCAGAAACGCTTGCATCAAGTATGCCGCAACAAATTTTTGAAGTGATCAACAATAAAGGAGCTACGCATTACTGAGTTCATGTTTGTTACTTTGACAAAAATAAAATCTATAAAATAACTAACCACTAATCATACATTTTCGAATGTACTGTATGTATCCCAAAATTGCAGATCCTGTTTCATTTTGATGGTGAGAAAGACCAGTGAAATTTTCAGGCTTTTATCTTTAACAGTCTTTGAGATTTTTTTTCTTTCAAACACAAAATGGAGATGATTGCCATCTTGGTGTTTTGAAGCATCAAAACAAAGTGAATGCAAGGTTGATCTGATTGATGATCCTTATTCTTGTAGACTTGGCCAACCCTAAAGCTTCCCCTTCTTTTCCATTCTATTTTTCTTTACACAATTAAAAAAAAAAAAATACCGGTTTAGACTACGAACTCATTACTCAGTTTTCAGATAAAGTGAGGCGGAGGTCTACTTCTAGTCAGTAGAAAAAATGCAAGTTTAAGTCCATGTTTTTCTTGCTGACATTGACCACTGATGTAAGAAACTGCTGTTAGCAGTTGTCAGGTAACAAATAAACAAAGACAACACTGTTATACAAAACCCTATGCAGCATAAATTAAAAAGCAGTAGTCTATTTTTTAAAATTATTTATTTACTTTTTTATTGCAAAACCACAGTGAAGAATAACTGGTAGACCAGGAAGTGCTAACTTCCATTTTTGCTTCTGTATGTGAAGTACGCCAATCATTCATACAAGGAGCTGTGTGCATGCACAAATAATAACCTGTCACCGAGACTCTATCACTTCTCACGTGCTGGTCTCCTGCTGCATTCTTCTTAAGACAAACAAGTCCACATGTCAGTACTTGTTCCACATTGTACCCATTTGCTGTAGTGTTGTTTTAATGAGTAAGACAGTTCATTTCCTATATTTTCCATGTAATCAAGCTCAAACCCATCACTGAATTTCTTGATAATGTTTGTGCATGTTTCTGTCCAGAAGCACAAATGTTCTTAAAGATGCAGTCAGTCAAATTAGATTTTTTTTAAATTGATTTATTTTTATTTAGTGTTTAGTTTTTTTAATTTAGATGGAGAAATTTGTTGCAGTTTTATTATCTGAAAATGGGCCCCTTTTATCAAAGAAGGGAAAACATGAAGGAAAGAGAGAACAGAATCGGCATCTGGATAAAATGTTGTCTTTGTTTTCTTCACCTCTAGCCTCATCTCCTTCACTGAAATTACGGTTATAACAAATGAAACTGCGTATAAACATGCTTATTTATTCCCAATATGGTAACAATTACTCAGTCAGCAGGTTAGACATGCGACTCTCCCGTCTCTTCATTGCTGAGGACAAGCCAGTCAAACAATAATAGCTGTTTTTTGGCTAAAACTATGCCAGCTAATGTTGGGCATAATTGTCCAACAAAATTACACTTTCTAATAAAAAATATTATTAAATTCATACATTGTCTGAGAGTTTATTTGCTAAATGTCTTTATTTTCTACTTTAAGGATAGTTTCACTAATGGTGGTTAACGTTAGCTCACAGCAGATAAGCCAAGCTAACAGCAGCTAATAGCTGCAAAAACAGCAGTCCTTACCAGCAGAAGTCCAGAATACCCTCAACAAATCACCTCAGTATCAAAGTCATGGGACAGAAATTAGCATCATTTACTTATTGACTTGTAACAGACAAAATGTTACAGCCTTTCCAGATGTCGACACATATTTACAGACTGGCAGCCTGCAGTCACCACAGATGAATGGGAGCCACTGTAGCTAGGATTGTGCACATGAACTGAGAGGGGTAAGAACACAGAAATCAGTTGACTGCTATCTACTCTACTGAGCTCTAATGATGAGATTTTACCTACTGTACCTTTAAAAAAAAAATTAATTTTTTTTTCTTTCTCCAAAAAGCATTCCCAAAGTCCCATATTGAAATGCCCAACTTTACATTATAAATAAATAATAATGTACAGGATGCAGTACATACAGAGTATATATTTAATGTAGAAGAAGCTTTGTCCAGCTGCTCCCTTAATCACAAAGATGGTGCAGCCTATTTAAGTTTAGTTTCTCCAGTTTTGTTGAATTAAATTCAAATATTTTATTAATATGTTACTTAGCAATAATAAGCAAGTATATGTGACTCTGTGGTGCCCTGTTAATAGTGTTAGCTCAAGGTTTAGCACTTAATTGTTTCCTCTCTTCAAAATATGGTCACTTCTCTTCTGGATCCAGAAAAAAACGCATGGCCACGGCTGGAAGTCAAACGTTGAAATTTTGAAACTGAGCTTTAAAAACCAATGGGCTCTCATGTCGCTATGTCTACCTTTTATATACAATCTATGCTCTAGACACTTGTGAACAGGTAGCACAGACATAGTTTTGTCAATAATCAGCTTGCCGCCCTTTTAGTATATTCTTTGCAGTCAACTACAACAAAACATTGTGATATTTTAATTCTATTTTAAAAAAGTAATAATCTCCTTGCAGTCTTGTCTGAGTCACTGGAAACCCCCACGTTTTGGTGGCTTGGTATTAAGTCCGTATTAACTGAGGGAAAGTCCCGTAGTGGTTTTATTTGGTCTTAAACAACACCTAGTCACGACTTGATACCACTTTTGCTAAAAAGAGAGAAAAAAAGACATAAATACTCTGTGAAAACCAGAAGATATCCAATTAAGTTACACTTTTAGTGAAAGCACAATACTGCCTTCCTTTTAATGTGTTAAATAAATACTTTATATTTAGACCAGAAGATATATAAGATATGATTAAGGTTCATTCATGTGTGTTCATTCAAAGTGCTTTCATATAGAGGTGTGTGTGTGCATTTTCATGAGGATCTTTTTTGATCTCTTGATTAAATAAAGTCATGCTTAGGAGAGAAAAGCATACAGTATATAAAATACTACCATTTTACTATTAATATTTAACACTTACCTAGCTGGGCCTTATAAATATAGAACCGAAATATGAACTGCTTCTGAGAACTTGCAAGCACGAAAAAGAATTCTCTGTAGGCGGGACAGTTTAACAACTCGACTCTGAGTCTGTGATCTACCAGCCAAATAAACCGGTTTGCAGGTCATATGAGGTGAAAACAGTTCATAGGGGAACAGGAAAGTGCACTCTGAATAATGCAAAACTTTGGTCAGCTTAACTCTTTGCAGATCATATCAGCATTTAAAGTGCAAAGGTTTCTGGGAGCCGTATACGTTTCTTGTTGTTTATTGACAGGTTAGCATTCCAACATGCTCCAATACGGTATTTGTAACTTTTCAGACAGATAGCAGTGCATAGGTTGAGCTGATACTGGTGAGGGGGTTGGAGATACATTGGCAAATATTTACTCAGGCATTCTGAGGCAATGGCTTAAACTGAAAGCATGAATCCAAAAAAGGGGGAAAAAGTGTAAGGAGAAACCATTTTTCAACATTTTGTTTTATCGCAAATACACAGAAACACTCAGCAGAGTCAGATACATTAAGTGTGTAACTGTATCAGGTTGACGACTGAGTCAAAGTAAATCTATGACACACGATATGAAGTCATAATATGATATAATCTATTCAACATTAAAATAACTATTTGTATATGTATATGTAATCATTCAAATAAAAAAATTAAACCCAAATAAGTGGTAGTTGAAACTTTGTTACTAATAGCATTGAATAAAAAATAGATAAAATATTACAATAAAGTCACAAAGTCACTCATTTAAAATATAAAATAATTCTGAAAATGCAAAAAGAGTGGAGCACAGTAACACTTCCGCTTTATTTTAGCACAACAAATGCTCACTTTAAAGTATTCCATTTTGTTAACTACTTTACTACTACTCTAAAAAATTTCCAACCATTATCTGAAATCACACAGTGGCATTTACTTTATCAAAAGAACCTGTAAGCAGTGTTGGGAAGGTTACTTTTAAAATGTATTCCACTACAGATTACAGAATACATGCCCCAAAATGTATTTTGTAACGTATTCCGTATTCAGAATACGTTACTCTCATTGAGTAACGTATTCTGAATACTTTGGATTACTTAATATATTATCAAGCTTTTTACAACTACATGAATGTACTATTGCTGTGTGATTTCTTACTATTACTGAAGGCTACTCGCCATAGCAATACCAACTAGATTTTTAAATCTTAATATAAAATGAGTAAGGGTGGACATTAGGTAAGGCTGCACTTTTTGCAGCAATCTCGTATAGAAAACTATTCCGCATGTATATAAAACAGGTCCGCGACTCCGAACCGTAGTAAAGGGACCTCTGGCTAATACGTCGGGTTCCATGTCGGGCTCGTAGCCGAAAAATAGTTTTACTTTGTTGTCTGGGTTAACTTTACTAGCGAGAGACAGAGAGAGGCGTTGAAAGGCTGCTCCAACGGAACTTATTGATTCGGAGAAAAACACGAACACAGTGTACAGTGTAATAGCTTACTTTCAACTGGGCTACACTGCCCATAAGGCTACATTCTTTAGGGCTATGCCTGTAACACTCTGCCTATTGCCTTCATAATAAATAATTTTTTGAACAATAATTTTTAAAAGTATTTCTTCACGTCATTATGCGGGCTGCAAGTAGAGGCGACATGGGCCGCGAGATTGAGACACAGGCATTAGAGCCTCTTAATGTGTGTTTTGTTTGGGTTTCCACCGCCGTGGAATTACCAGAAATAGAGAGGGGACAACATATGAAACAGGAAAAGACCGCCGCGTAATCCCTTTATTTCAATTAAGTAACTGTATTCTGAATACCACCATTTTAAACCGTAACTGTAACGGAATACAGTTACTCATATAATTGTATTTTAAAAACGTAACGCCGGTACAGTATTCCGTTACTTCCCAACACTACCTATAAGTGAAGTGACCTTTAATGCACAGGTAAGTATACACAGGCTCACTATTTATTCCACAGGTGACACTTGTAAATATCCTGTGATTGCATAAGTCAGTCACCTAGAGCTGGTAAATCCTAAAAATATATGCATGTGTTCAAACTTTTCATATCAGTTATATTAGGCTCTGAAACCTATATCCATTGAGTCCCTAGTGTAATGAGACTTAATTCACACTGACCTACAAATCAGGTCACTTTACAAGCAAAGCCCATAGGATGTAAAACATCGTGAGAATACATGTTATTCATTCCTAACTGATCACATGTTAAACAAAGAATTGTGCATTGTGGAAACATTCATTCTTTCCAAGAGTTAAATAATACCACTCATGCCCCTATACAGTTACAACCAGCAGACTGAGATTAGCACAAAGACTGAAAACAAGGGGGAGGTATCACAACACACCTACTGGGCAGAAATGTGCTCAGATTATCTGCACTGTAATCTGTACACGAATAATGTTCACAGGAATACAAACTCTGTGAAATAGTCACAGTCTGCAAGTCTGTGTTCACATGCTATAAATTGAATTAGTGAATTAGTAAATGAGCTTTAGAGGTGCTGCTTGGGTGGCCTTTAACAAAAAATCAAAAACAAACCGTAGATCAGATTAATGCTGCTGCATTCTTTCCAAATGGTATACCCTCGCTTTATGTGCACTTTATGGAGAGGGAGCCTGTATAGGCATGCAGCGACCTATATACTCTCTAAAGATGTAAGCTTCACAAGCCAACGCTGTTTGTTTCTGGTGAAACGTGCAGGCAATGTGGGAATTCTGTTAATGGCATTTGATGTTCCATGTTGGTCAAATAAACATTCAATTCCAGTAAGACTTATCCCAAGAAGTCCTCTCTTATCATGCCTTAATCGCAGGAATCTCTGAAACACACTAAAGACTGTCTTGGGTGAACCGGGTGAAATGAACAAAATATGAGTGACATTCCTGTCTAAATCAAAATCACATTAGTAGGCCTGCTGGAAATCTCTTCTGGATAATAAATCTGTCCTTTGACATTTCAAAATAAGTCTTTCATTTTCACACCAGTGTCGCTGACGCACTTTGTTCTGGCTTTATCTCTTTTAACTTTTGGTGTAGCTTCAAGCTGAAAAGTCAAAAGAGGCAGCACGACTCATTTCAGAGCACGCTGATAAACGGCGGCACACTGTGTAAAACAGACCTATTTTCTCGCCGCTGACTCTTTATCAATACAACAGATTAGTTATTCTTCAGGGCCAAATGACCAGATATGTGTTGCGATAAAGAAAAGAAGTCGCCCTCTCTAAAGACCTCAGCAGGTGTATCAAAGGATGCTGCGGACAAAGGATGCCGGTGATCCAAGGTGATGTACCATTGTGCATCGAAGGCTCCATGCAGCCAAAGTGGCCTAGACGGATTAGCCTGAGAGGGACTACATGATGGTTGCTTAGTAACTACAAACCTACTCAAATGCTTGGCGAACATTAAGGGCAGGGCTGCATTTTGACCATGAATAGTCAAAAGTGCTTTATATTCCAGCCTTACCCCACCTTGAACTCCACACAGCATGATGTAAACATATGTGCCAACAGAATCACCTCACAGCCCTGAAACTTCTGTTGCAATAATCAGTGTACATACGTACCTGCGGCATGTGTATTCAATAACTTTCCAGTGGCCGGTGTACTATAGTGGTTTCAGCTGGATCTCTGCCACCCTTAGTGCTTTGCTTCAGGCTCTGTCCGGGCTGTTTTTCCTATTCTGGGATGTCCTTGTATGACCCATACTCCCATGCCAAGATCCAGGCGGTGTCTAATGAAAGTAGGGTTCCAGCAGTTTATTTCAGAAAAAAAAGGGAAGAAAAAAAGAATCAAAGCTCAGGCCGACAGTGTTTCATTAGCAATACTTGTCAAGCCAGTGGTTGAGAATTTGAAAAGTAGATGTGGGAATGTGATAACAAACTGGAAGGTTTAAAGGTAAAGAAATATTTTCACAATGTAAGGGAAACCATTTGTTCTTTTAATTATTATTAAGCGAAGCAGAAAATATTTTCTGGTTAGCATTGAATATTGTAAAGGTTTTGCATTGAAATGTAAAGTGGCTTCAGATTGCTTAGAGTAGGTTGTAAATTGGTGCAATCTAAAGAAAATGAAGGAGAAAAGGAAACTGAATTGTGAAGTGAATCAGAAAAACCCTAAAGACATGAAGGAAAAATTACAATTTTACCTCCATTTTTTGGGGTATGATTTATTGGATTATTCGTCTTGTTTGTTAAGCTGCAATAACATGGACTGGTATTTATATAGGGTTTTTCTACCCTTACTACAGAGTCATTGCACCAAAATCAAATGTGGACTTTCTAAACAGACCAGCAAAACATCCGGAGAGAGAACCATCCAGAAGTGCTAGTGTAATCTAGGAAGTGAAAGTGAAGGTAAGCTCTTGTCCTGCTCATCCTATTGCATTTGTAATCAGGTGCTTAGGGTTTTCAGCGGTCACAGTATGTGTGCATGTGTAAGGCCCGTGATTTGAGGGACCCATGTCTGAGTGGTTTTAAGTTGACAATCGTCGCTAGAGTTAATAAGCTTAAATGCAACAGTATTTCTGATGACCTCCTGGGCTGTGGAGTCACACAAGGCTAAACCCTGTCTTAGAAGTCCTAATTATTCTAGGAAAATCTGATTCAGCCCAAGACACTGGCTGAGGGCTCCTTGCAAGCCAGCACACATGCTCTTTTCCTTCTTTAGCCTTGATGTAAACAAGCAAAAGACTTAGTCCAATGGAGTAATCCAGATCACAGCGGCAGTTTACCAGAGTGATGTGGAGAAGCCAAATTCACAGAAACTCCTGATCTTCTCTGTTTCAATTGCTTCTTTCTTACAGAGGAAGTTAAGAAATCCTTCTGCTTGGTGCCGTTTCCTTTATTTATGGCGAACACCTTTTTAGAAGCATTTAAACAATATCGTATGATATAACATTTGATAATCTCAGGGATTGTTTTTTAATGTTTTGCAACTTCTTGTTTAAAGTCCACATGTGCGCATTGCATAATTTCTTAGAAAGCATATTTTTACATCGTGCCCTTTTCAGGCTATTCACTGGCCAGAGCTCATTACTAGACTGACATGAGTTGAACGGCAGTTAGATCAGTTAGCCGATTATGTAAGTGTTTAAACTAATCAAGTGTCGGTAAAGAATAAAGGCACAACAATATGTCAGCAGTTATCATGTTAGTAGCAGCATCTGAGTCACTTCCATTTAACTGTCTTTTTTCCCCACTTCCAGTCAGCCTTCTTTGAACTACAAATTGTGAAATTGGACTTGGAAAATGCTTTTTGCAAGTTCAAGCACAAATGTTATTCCCAGAAGTATTTTTTATGGTTTAAGTGATTTTGAAAGTTGAATGTATTTGAATTCACCAGCATAACATTCAATCAATTACATCAATTTACTGAAGTCTACTCTAATGCTTTTACTCTTTTTATTGCTTAGATTTAGATACAGAGAGGTGCCGACATTGTTTTTGATTTTTTTATAATGCTATAAACTACTTTTAATATCCTGCTTATTGTGTTCATTCTTATTCATTTTCCAAATTGTTATTTAAAACAAAGAAGGTTAGCTTTCATGTTTAATTATAATATTTAATATACTTACAATTAGAATAAACACTGTTTTAAATGTGAGTTACTGGATGGAAAGCATGTGCCTAACTTATTGATAACATGTCTGTTTGAGTAAACGCTGCAGGTTTATGGTCTTTCACAGTGTGTGGCACCTGGCATCTCTTTCCACCCCTCTTTTTTCTAAACAAACACACATCTGGCTTTGGGAACATCTGGTTTATTACAGCCATTTCTCAGCAGGTTGTCTTCTGTTCGTTTTAGAGATTTTGCAAAACATCATCAGAGGCCTCTAGTCCAACAGCTGCTAAACAGTTACAGGTGCTTTCAGACAGCCAGGGCGTCTGGGCTGTAATTGCAGGTGTATACTCAGCTGCTAACAGCAACTTTCCAGCTGCATATTTTTATTCGTGGAGTCTAAATGTGGTTTTGCGTGACTTAGAGTTAAAAATAAGCTTTACTTTCTTATATTTGGCCTTCTTCTCAGGTCATCCACTCTCTGAAACAAGCTGTTTGAGCTCCACTTGCTTTAAAATTATCTTTGGTTTAAGATAAATTCCTTTTGATTGGTTGCCCCTCATAAACAGAAGCAGTTATGTACTGCTGGAATACTGGATTGTTATATCCACAACAGAAATTATGGCCATAGTAGACTAATCTTTATGCTTGTTATTGGATAGGTGCAACCCCAGAACGAAGAACTGGTGGAGTTCTAGTTGTTCAACATGCAACAAATGTAGAAAGAAAGCAAATATGATGTTTAATCAGTGTTATGGTTTCTGTATTCACTAGCATGGGATCCTAGTGACATAAATACCATTATCAAAGGGTTGTCACAAGGTTTCATGTTTTTTGTTTTTTTGTGTTTTGTGAGTGCTCACTCGTCCCTGAGGCACTACACTACAATTCACCAACTGTACATCCGTGTCAGCTGGCAAGAGCTTGCTAACAAACAAGCTTTCTAGTATCTAGTATTGGTCAGAGGAGAATGGAAACAGTTAATTCAAATGTCTGCTCATTACAACCAAGGTATAGAGTAGAGCATCTCAATGTGAAACCTTCAAAGAGTGGACCATAGCAGCAGAAAACCCCCATGTTAAATCACTTGGAGGGTATGGTCAGAATTTGGCATAAACAACATGAACGCGTGGATCTATCCTGCCTTGTATCAACAATTCGGACTGCTATTGGTGATGTAACAGTGTAGGGTGAATACTCCTGGCACACTTTGAGCCTCTTAGCTGAGCATCATTGAAACGCAACAGCCTACCTGAGTATTATTGTTGACCATGTCCATCCCTTTACGACCACAGTGAACAAATTTTCTGACAGCTGCTTCAAGGAGGATAATGCACTGATGCAAAACTAAAACCATTTCTAGTTCTGTTGTAGCATACATACAGAGCTCCGTTTGATGTAGGTGGCAGTCAAAAATCTGAACTGGCAAAACTAACAAAAAGCACACTGATAACAAAACAAACAAAAAAACCCAAATCAAATACAAAATAGTCCATTTATAGCTTAACTAGGAAAGCAATTCGGACTGTCCAGATTTTGTATCTATCTTTCTGTGCTAAAGAAAATAAGAGCAAGTGAGTAGGAGATTGACAGGACAACAACAAAACAACAGCATCGTAAGGTGATTATAATTCTGCAAAAGTTTAAATTACGTATGAACACACCCAAAGAGAAAATGAATAAAGAAACAGTGTTGCAAAGTTAGCAAGCTAGCTTCCTGGATCAGCTTTGACTGTTGCATCTTTTTGCACTGTACTGAATGTTGCTATATGTTGCACAAAAAATTAAAAGACATTAGAAAAATTGGCAGTTAATTTCAAGCAGGTGCTGCCTTATATTTCAAGCAATGAAACTTAGAAATAACAAGTACAAGCAGGAAAGAAAAGAAAATTTTATTAAATTAAATGAAATTGAATAATTTCCTTTCTTTTTCCAATCCTTACAGAGGAAGAGGGTTTTAAAAAAAGCTGTGAGTACAAACAAAACCACAAAAGTAATTTGGCAGCACACAGCAGTTAAAAAGAGATGACCCATTATTTCCCTTCAGGAGGGTAGAGGAACCACTAAAGGACGATTTGCTAACTAAAGCTGAGAAGACTACCTACTGGAAATGTGTCTTGGACTAATAACGTCTGATGACAGATTCAACGGGCTGTGAACAGGTAGTGGCTGAGAATTAAACTAAGCAATGACTTATAACAAAAGATTGATAATGATATGAAATTGAGTGTAAAAATAATGGTTCCACAGTGGCACGAAACCCAGTCTCCTGGGTGAAGGCCATTGGTGGGGGGGAATGTGCTGATGTTGTCTATAAATAACTTGATTTAATGAAGGAAGCAAACTGACGTCAGACGTGAGTAAAATGTATGTTATGATTTTGAGTTGCGCTTTAAACACGAAAAGGTTCAATAAACATAAATCGTAAAGGTCAAATTCTCTAGCAATTTTTTCATGGTTCGGGCTTTAACCTCCTAAGACCCGAACTCTGTCATGGCATGCATTTTTAATTTCTCTTTGCTATTTGGGCTGATTGTTTTTACATTCATCAGGTCGCAAAGAATTACGTGTTTTGTTTGTTTGTTTTTTTACCTGATTTTTGTTTCTGAGAAAAATGAGATCCACATATGAGGACATTTGCTTTAAATTTCGGTAGAACAGTGGCAGTATAATGTCCTTGTAAGTGGATATCAGGCCCTTGTAGAGCAAAATTTAGTATTTTGGTCTAGCCAACCCAAAATGTGATGACCACATATGTGGACGCCAGCTCCTAGGAGGTTAAAGGGACAGCCTACAGTACTGTGCAAAAGTCTTGAGTTACCCCTCATTTTTAAAATATTTTCCTAGGAAAGTGGGAAATACATGCAATGATTTACTGAAACAAGAGCAAGCATTGTGGAAATACAGCATATCGACACAACTCTCTTAGTCAACCTTTCTTGTTACCTTTCTTTGTCAGCGACAAATCAATCAACCTTCCCATTGACATCCCGTTATTCAATCGGTCCATCCATCCATTCTATTCCACTTGTCCTTATCAGGGTCGTGGGGGGGCTGTATTCTATCCCAGCTATCGTAACACTGATTCTTAGAATCCAGCTTCACCAATAGTGTTAAATCTGAGACCGCTTTTAGCGTAAGGCTCCATGGTATAAATAACCTTTAATACATATAGTGTGTCATGTCCAGTAATAATACATTACATTCAGGAAGAGTTCTCCAGGCTTTTTAAAGGACATTCAAAGCTCTGGGGAGGCCGGTCCACAACCTGCTGAGATCTATTCTTATAATATTCACCGAAAACTTGACTGGACTGGATCGCAGAAGCAGCAAATCGTAAAATTACACACCAAAAAGATGTTAAGAAGTCAACTTTTCCAAGTCTCTTAACTACTAACAAAACATGAAAGGTGAAAGGTTTGGGGTCTTGAAAGAATGTGTAGAAAAAGATGTATAAACTCACTGAGCAGCTTCTCATTGAATAGATTTAAATAGTTTGGAGCTGTCCAAACTAAAATCAGGCAAAACTGGCTTAAAACAGAGTCTGTTGAATGTCCAATTCATACTAGATATTATTTGAAATGAAATGAAATTTCATTTCATTTCATTACTAGATATTATTTGAATGCCCATATTTTAATAAATAAATAAATTCACATTAAATTTGTATAATTAGATTTGCACACACTCATGACCCAACTATAATAAATCCCACGCTAAACCTATTGTGCTACGGAGCCCCAGTAGTCTAATGGGGTGCAGTCATTAGGCAGTATGATAACCCATTATAAGCTTGATATGGTGCACATCCTGAAACAGACGCATAGCTTACATATGCACATACAGTGCCATGAACATGCATTTGTTAATTTAAAATGGGCCTTTGTGCACTACCAGTCAAAAGTATAGATACACCTTCTCTTTAAAGGGTTTTTCTTTATTTTTACTACTTTCTAGATTGCAGATACATACTGAAGACATGAAATATATGAAGCAAGATATATGGAGTTTTGTAGGAAGAACAAAATGATAAATAACTCTAAATATGTCTTATATTTTAGGTTCCTGAAATTAACCACCCTTTGCTTTGTTGACAGCGCTGCAAACCCTTGGCCTTCTCTGCTTCATGATGTAGTCACCTGAAATGGTTTTCACTACACAGGTGTGTCTTGTCAGCATTCATTTGTGGAATTTCTTACCTTCTTAATAGGGTTGGTACATCCGTTGTGTTGTGCAGAAGTCAGGCTGGTACGCAACAACGTATTTGATAACTGTTAGAATTCATATTATGGCAAGAACCAAAATCAGCTAAGTAAAGAGAAACAACAGCCCATCATTAGTTTAAGGACTGAAGGTCAGTCAGTCTGGAAAATTGCTAAAACTTTGAATGTGTCCCCAGGTGCAGTTGCAAAAACCAGGAAGCGCAGCGGCTGGCTCATAAAACACTTTACGCTCTGCTTCGGCGTAAAGTCCAGTTCACCATTAACTTTCTATAATTATTTGAACATTTCACATGAGGACTGCCTCAAGAAATGAAGACCAAGAGTCACCTCTCCTGCTGAGGAGTCACCAGCCTCAGAAATCACAAGTTAACAGCACCTCAGATTAGAGCCCAGATAAATGCCACACAAAGTTCCAGCAGCAACTGTTCAGGGGAGACTGCGTGAATCAAGTCTTTATCGTCAAACAAGAAACGACTACTAAGGAAAAGCAACAAGCAGGAAAGATTTGTTTGTGCCAAGAAACACAAGGAATGAACATTAGACCAGTGGAAATCTGTGCTTTGGTCCAAATTTGAGATCTTTGGTTCCACTTGCCATGTCTTTGTGTGATGCAGAAACAGATGATCTCTGCATGCATGGTTCCAACTGTGAAGCAAGGAGGAGGTTTGATGGTACGGGGGTGTTTTGCTGGTGAAACTGTCGGGAATTTATTCAGAATTGAAGGCACACTAAACCAGCATGGCTACCACAGCAACCTGCAGCAACACGGCATCCCATCTGGTTTGCGTTTAGTTGGATCATTTATTTTTTAACAGGACAATGACCCCAAACACACTTCCAGGCTGTGTAAGGGCTATTTGACCAAGAAGGACAGTGATAGAGTGCTGCGTCAGATGGCCTGGCCTCCAGAGTCACCTGACCTACACCTAATTGAGATGGTTTGGAATGAGGTGGACCGCAGAGCGAAGGCAAAAAAGCCAACAAGTGCTCAGTGTCTTTGGGAACTCCTTCAAGACTCTTGGAAAACCATTTCAGGTGACAACCTCATGAAGCTAATCGAGGGGGATGCCACAGAGTGTGGAAAGCAGTAATCAAAGCAAAAGGTGGCTATTTTGAAGAATCTTAAAGATACTTAAATCATAAAGATACTTAAAGAGCTTAAGAATCTTAAGTTCATTCATAGTTTTGATGCCTTCATTGAAAATCTACAATGTAAATAGTCATGAAAATAAAGAAAAGCCATTAAATGAGAAGGTGTCCAAACGTTTTACTGGTAGTGTATTCGATAGGGACATTCTGTGGCCATCTGATGACAAAAAATAAAATAAAATATAAAGCCTATTGAAAAAATACACCAAATCTTTAATAAATGAATTGATATATATAAAGGGGGGCTATGGTTACTCTGCTGTAGAACAGGTTTGAACTAGAGATACCACTTTTTTTATGTCCGATACTGATATCATAAATTTGGATATGCCGATACCAATATGAATCCGATGGTCTATTTTATAGTCAATAAAACTGTTTTCTTTTATATCCTGCTGCCATTCGTATAAGTTCATACTCAAATTTGAAAAGACAAAACACTAAAGCTATTCTATTACAAAAAATACGCTGCACCCAAAATATTTGGCAGTTCAGCAAAACTAATATTTATTTAACCATTTAGCAGAACTTTAAATCTTATTTAAATATTTTTAAAAAAAAAAATTTAAATGCAGTTTTACGCAGATTTCAAAAACTCTTTGGTTCTGAAAAAAGTGCAATCAGCACAAAATAATGTTGATGTTCAATAACTAAAAGGAAAAAAAAAAACTAGTTGTAGAATGGACCCTTTATTCTTAAAGTTTGACATAAATAGACATCCAGAGTGGAAAGCAGTGCAAATAAATCAGACATGGCTCCATGACACTCATCTTTTATCAAGATTTATGTCAGTGTAATCTGTTTCTGTGAAGTTTAACCTGAGACTGAATTTTGCGCAATTTCTATACAAAACTTAAGACAAGTATGAAAATAAGTGGTTTTCACAGTTCTTTTCTTGAAACCACAGAACTGTTTAACCTGCAACACAGTTTTTTCAAAGTAAAACATGAGTCCATCCATTGTACAGTCATACTTAGCAGTGACAACGCACAGACGTCCGAGCTCCATATATCGGTTGTTAAGCTTAACATCGGAATGCTTTACAAACATTCAGAGATTAACTTACACTTGCTTTACTTCTCTGGGGTAGCTTGCTCGGAGATGAAATGCCAGTTTGGTAGCACGTAGCGAGGCTCCAGATGCTTTCAGTGTAAAGTAACTCCATACCACTGACAGGTCTCGCACGCAACAGCCGCTCTATCACGTGACGCATACTGCTCCGATATGCTAAGGGCTATACCTGGGTTACGCCATGTCACGCCAAGTTTTGTGAGGTGCCTTTGTGATATTTAACCGGGTGTCCTTTTTTATGTCCTATAGGTCAGGATCGGACCGATACTATATATTGGATCGATCCTGTCCCTAGTTTGAACAGCAGGTCATTGGGTCTTTTCTGCTCACAGTAAGGGCTGTATGGTACAGATGACCATATTAAATATATCCTCTCTTGTTGACATCATGTAGCTCTGAGAGGAGAGTGTGAAATGGAACGCTTACAGCAGTGTGGAGACCATTTGATGCACAGGGATTATTTGTACATACAACAGTTAATCACAACAATAGTCACGTCAATGTACTTTATATTGTAAGGTAAAGAACCTACCTACAATAATACAGAGAAAAAACCAATAATCAGACAATCCCCTATGAGCAAGCACTTGGCAACAATGGGACAGAACACCTCCGTTTTAACAGGAAGAAACCTCCAGCAGAACCAAGTTTAGGGCGGGGCAGCCACCTGCCATAATCAACCGGTGATGAGAGAGAGAGACAATGCAAAATATACACCTGATCCAACCCTAACTATTATTAAAAAGTGAAGTTTTAAAACTAATCCTAAAATCAGAGATTGTGTCTGTCGCCCATGTCAAAACTAGCAGCTGGTTCCAAAGAAGAGGGGTCAGAAAGCTGAAGGCTTTGCCTCCCTTTTATATAGCCTAGGAAACACAAGTAACCCTGCAGTCTGTGAGCGAAGTGCTCTATTGGGGTGTGTGACAAAGTGGGTGAGAACACCATTTGTCCATATTTGAAGCTTGTTATTCTTAGTTAGCATTCTTGTTTTGATTTAGCCATACATTATTTTTTTATTTTGTTGTGGGCAAACATTTACTATCCCCGGTTTGTTTATGTTTTGCACTTTCACAGATTATGTAATGTAACATCTTGATTTAAATCAACTGTTATGTATTGGTTACACCTTCGAGTGTTTTTATTGCTAGTAAGGAGTAGCATCATAAGTTTATGGGTATGGTAATGTTTGTCTTACCTACTGAATGGAATAGTCCAGAGGAGAAATTGTTTGATAGCTGACTATTTAAGCAGAAGAACTAAGGTGTTCAAGAGGAAAGGACCAGGTCAGTGTAGCTGAGTGCACGTGACCTTAATTTTTGTTGGTTTAAGTTCAGTTATGTTTATTTGTACTGAGTTAACTTTGGAGTTGAGTTGTTTTTTTTTTGGTTTTTTTGTAAAAAAAAAAAAAAATTGTCACAAAGATGGCGAATAAATCACTTGCTACACTGGACAGCATCTGTCTCCTGCCCTTCTTCAGCCACTTTGGTCAAGCTATCTCACAGGGTGACACGGTACTATTAGATCTTTAAGATAAGATGCAACCTGATTATTTGATACCCATATGCGAAGAGAATGATTTGGATTTCTATTCTGGATTTAACAGGGAGCCAGTAAAAAGAAGCCAATGTGGGGGGAAATAGTCATATTATGTTTAAAATGATCATCCAACATTGTAACTGTATATGGGTGATGATAAATACTGAACAGCATAGTAGATTCCCCTTTAAAATTTCTGAAGGTGACAAAAAACTGTATATTCCTATCTGTTTTTACAGCCGGTGTATGACACAGCCAACACAGTGAAACAAGCCATGGGGTAGAGAGAAAAAGGTAGGAGGAGGAAAGAAAGAGACGGTTTAAAAAAATAGAGGAAAGGGAACAGACTCAGGGGTGGGAAAGATGGTTGGACACATGCTGGGAGTGTTATGGCATCAGAGAAACAGATCCAAGCAGTCACATGGATGCCATGTCATCAACGCCCGAGATGAGGAGGAAATTTCATGGTGAGGCAACATGATTTGCTTCGGCCTTTTTGTATCATAGTGAATAGGAGGAACTTAAGCATGAGAATACAGTAATTCCACATTTCTTTTTTCTGTGTAATCATCGTAAATAGGAGGAACTTAAGAATGACAATACAGTAAATTCCACGTTTCATTTTCTAGTTTAATCATCATTTACTAGACCAGACAGTCAGGAACAAAAAGTTGCTGACAAAATAACAGAATTTTAACTTACAATAACCCCAAAGCCCAGCTCAGCATGGCCTACTCAGCGTTCATAGCTCCCATAGACGAACCTTCATTTTAATCTCAGCTACACAGTACTGCCCAAATGTTGCTCAAAACAGCACAGTGATCATTTCCTCCTTCAGTTTGTGTCTTTGGGATCATGTTTTGCCTTGATCACGGGCACAGACACACGCACTTCAGTTTTGAAACTGGTGATGGCAGGTTTATGCTGCCTCCTTTTCCTCACAAGGTGTTGAGGGGCCCTAGACGAAGCGAATGACTCATCCAGCCTAGATGGTCTGTATGAATCCAGCGCCGTCTAGTGGCCGTAGAGGCCGCTGAAGCATGAAGTGAGTCAAATGTTTTGCCTACTTTCTGAACCAACCGTGCGAGGTCTACATGCCTAATAAAGTACAAAAAAGAAAAAATAAATAAATAAACAAAACAAACCCCAAAAGATAGAGAACTGTCATGTGTTATCAACATTCAACCTCTCAATATATCTTTCTCTCTCGCTTCCCATGTCTTTGTGGATCTTTGAAGCTCAGAGTTGACGGGAGGTAATCCCCACCATGTGAGTGGGCGGTGCGGGTACCGGAGGCGTGTCCCCCCCCCTCCTCATTATTCAAACGCTGCTGTACCTATAAAAAGAGTGCCTGCGTGCGTCAGATAGTTTTCTCCAATGGGTAAAGGTGACTAAATACCAGTTGTCTCGTTTGCCGGCACAGTCTCATCCTATCAGCTGGGGGAGAGATGATGGACGACTCCGGCGGTGTCCAAATGGCGAAGGCGCTGAAGCATGCAGCCCTCTGCCTGATGCTGCTGCCCCGGTTCCTTCTGGCCGCAGTTATGCTGTGGCTCCTGGATTTCTTGTGCATTAGGAAAAAAGTGCTGCTGAAAATGGGAGAGAGGCAGGAGAGCCCTGACGACCCGCCGGTGTGCGTCTCTGACTCTAACAAGATGTTCACCTTGGAGTCCCTGAGGGCCGTGTGGCATGGTCAGAAATTGGACTTTCTCAAATCTGCGCACCTTGGGCACCCTGCGCCCAACACCGAGGTGGTGCTCGTCCAGGAGCGGAAGCAGGTGCGAATCCTGGACTGCGTGAAAGGGAAGAGACCGCTCATTCTTAACTTTGGCAGCTGCTCCTGACCGCCATTCATGACGCGTCTGACGGCGTTTCAGCGCGTCGTGAGTCAGTACGCAGACATTGCGGACTTTTTAGTTGTATATATCGAGGAGGCGCATCCCTCGGACGGCTGGGTGAGCTCGGACGCGCCGTATCAGATCCCCAAGCATCGCTGTTTGGAGGACAGACTGAGAGCCGCTCAGCTGATGCTCACTGAGGTGCCGGAGACCAACGTGGTGGTGGATAATATGGACAACTCATGTAACGCCGCGTACGGAGCCTACTTTGAGAGACTTTACATCGTGAGGGATGAAAAAGTGGTGTACCAGGGGGGCAGGGGTCCAGAGGGATACCGGATTTCCGAGCTTAGAAACTGGCTGGAACAATACAGGAACGATCTGCTGAATTCCCAAACAGCGGTACTCCATGTGTAGATGCTGAACTGCCCGCTGCTCTGCCCACTCTGCTTAACAAGTATCCAACCCACAGTGCAAAATATCCAGATGCTGCTATCAGATGTTCACCCATGGCACATTGTTGTTTTTCTTGCAAAAAACATGAAAAAAAATTTTTTTCAGGACTCTTTGTCAAAATAGCCTAAAGTCATGTTGAAGCATAGACCATAGGCTGTAATTTTGTGCTTGTCTCGACTTTCATTGATTGCGCTTAGCGATTCTCTTTATTTCTTCTTTTGTATGAGAAAGTCTCAATTGGATTCAATTGGTAATCACTCTATTTTTCTACAATATCTCTCTGTGTGTGTGTGTGTGTGTGTGTGTGTGTGTGTGTGTGTGTGTGTGTGTGTGTGTGTGTGTGTGTGTTCGGGCTAATATCGCCTTCTGGTGTCTCTGTGAAGTTCGGTTTTTAAAAGGCTCATCCAGAAAACCGACACTGATGTTTCCGACACTGGTAGCGGGTCCATATTAGCGGGACACCTCACTCGGTGACCGACTGCCGAACGGTGTAACGTTGAAGCAATTGTAACTGAACAAATGTTTTTAATAAATGTCAGATTACACACTGATGACGCACTTTTGAGTGTTGAAAACGCCTTAAAGCTCTTCCTTTGGTCATCCTGGTGCATCCATTTTTATTTTACTGCTTCTGTTTGCTTCTAAAAAAGAGAGAGCGAGAGAAAGGAAAGAAAAAGTAAGTCGTCACATTTGCTTCCTGTGTAGTTTTAAAGAACAGATTTAGAACTGAGCTTCATATGATTGCTTATCTCTCTATTATGGCGTTGTTTACTCTCTTTTAATTTGGTACATAATCTGTCCTTGTGGCTAATCTGTAAACCATTCACCAGTTCAAGAAAGGAACTTTTTGTGTGTCAGTGAGAGGGAAAAGGAGGAAACAAAAGGCTACTCAGTTTTATTTAGACAGTTCAAAAGAAGAGGCCTGTTTCATGTTGTGTAAGACGGTTAATGAGAAATGACAGTGAAGAGAAACTGATATGATGATCAAGCAATGAGGAAAAGACAAAAAAAACAAAACAAATCTGACTTTAACAGAATTTGTCTATTACACATTAATGCAATACATGAACATAAATTATTCTCTCTGTTGAATTCATGTAATCTGCATTTTGGCAGAAAAATCGCTCATCACAGATTGTCTTGACTTCACCAGATAAACTGATTCACAGGAAAGCAAACTTTACACTCTCAATATGGAAGCTGCATATTAAAAAATAAAAAAATGGAATATTAGTTATTCTAAAGAAACAGAGATAGCTAAGCTGCATCTTTAGTTCTTAAATCTCACCCATATACATTTACACACTGCCACATAATCGGGATTAGGGAGTGCTGTGTAATACTGTAGGTCAGTTGTGGCCGAAGTTACTTCTCTGTGGTTTTAATGTATTCAGGTTGATTCTCATGTATGTGCTATACAATGTTGTATGTCCTTAAGCATTAATGTAGCAGGGGAACTGATGCGTCCTTGCTTTCGCTTCAGTGTTAAATGTGGGGAACAAAGTCAGTGTTTGTTTAAAATTCCCCTTTCTGATTCATTCCAGGTCTTTCAGGAAAAACAGAGAAAAAAAAAGAAAGTTGGTCAATTAGAAATGTCTGACCACAGAGCTTTTTAAAAACTTCACCGGTCACCTGAGAGAGATTCATGATTCAAAAATACCAAACGGGCCATCACTGTCAAGCACTGACTCTAGCATTCAGTTTGTTTGTTTTTTAAAATGACATTTCCATTAATGTCCCAGTCCTCTTTTTTTTCTTTTTGGTTCTGAATATAATGCAAACAACATGATCAGAGAAGACCAAAAAAACCACTGATCTCTTGTTGAATTACTTGCTTGGCTACCGTGTGTCATACAGATATTAGTTTCATCTTATCTGGCAAACTGACTAATGAATAGAGAGGCAAGCAGACTGCTTAAGGGCCCATCAGACCGAGGGTTCAAACACCGATGACACATCTTTCAGTTTTATCAGATCACACCACTGTTTGCGTCAGACGACTCGGTCTTCCAGGGAATCTTATTTCTATGGGACCAAGTGATGCTCAGTGACAGTCAGAGGATGATCTCGGTTTAAGTGGCCTCTCGAAACATACAGAGATCCGTGTGCATAACACTGAGGTATTAAGTGCATAATGGATGCAGACCATTTCAATCCCTGTTAGTATAACAGGCTTACAGAGTCTGTGTGTGACAACATGGTCTAAGCTGATTCCCCTCCTTGCTGATAGGAGGCTTCTTTTTTTTAGCTCATTTTTAATCACAGTGGTGAAAAATGAAACTGGTTCATAGTTGTGCTAAATATTCAATGACTAGAAGACAACAGAATGTGTGTTTAGCAGGAAGCTTGAGAAATAGTTATTCTCCTTGTAAGCAGTAGTGCACTGACTCTATTTTAACAGTAATACGTGAGTCATACAGTGTGACTGACATGTGTTTGCTTACTTCAGACTGTGGTTTGTGGCGCTTTGCCTTTCAGAAAGCTCATCCTGCTTTTGGAAAAAATGAACCACAAATAATTCATTTTCACCATAAGTATTCATTCATAATTTCCTCATTTACTTTCCCTTTCTTTGACTGCCAATTTTCTTCTTTAACTAATCTTTAACAACTATAAGTTACAAAACTGGGAATGTAAAGGTGATGTAGCAAAGACTGTAAATATTTATATTCCTATAGGCCAAAAACCTTTACCATTATGAAACTTCATAAGTGTTGACATTTTACTCGCGATAGCGTGAAGGTTTGAATTACAGAACATGTCGGCAACAATTGTCTAAAACTCTGTGCAAAGTCTTGGGTTTTGCTGTTGAGTCAAATTCAGGGAAACAAATCTAAACAGATCAGTTGAAGTTGGCAAAAAAAATGGCAACGGTCAGTTAGTATTAGGTTAGCATAAGTACATGTACATGATCTATAGAAGTAGTTGCCTTCTCTTTCCTTTTCTTTTGTTAGATGTGGCTAATCGTGTGGCTTCATTTCTGCATCTATCTCCCAGACGAACGGGCACCAAGTCGAGGTTGCGAGAATATCCTTGTTTAGACATTTGCGATTATTATTAAATGTGATTTTGTTTCAAGTTGTCAATTTCTTTTCCGTCTTGGCCAGTGCACAAAAGGCTTTTAATCTCGGCACTACGTATCCTGGTTAAATAAAGCTATTAACAATAACAATCAAATAACACACAAAACAGTCTAAACTCATAATCCCTCCTGTATAATGTTGGGAAATTCCAAGGAGGGGCAATGTGGAACTATCAATTATAACAAAAAGCCAGAGATAAGATCTTCTGGTCACGTAGGTGTTCATTTGTTAAGCTCTGAGACTGCAGTATCTTTTCATCAAAACTCTTATTGCATCCTCCACCCCATCTCCCTTTACCCAAAGCCGCAGTGATTAGTACTTTTCTGTAAGTCCTGCAGCTAAACAAATGTGTCCTTTGTTTCTTCTTGACATTTAAAATAAAATAAGGCATTTCAACTTAAAAGGAAGTGACAGTGAAGTCTGCAGAGGGAGGTACACACCCATCTTTCAGGCAGGACACGAAAGTTCAGGTCCGACCACTTTTAAGTTTTGTTGTCAGTAGATTGCCAGTTTAGTTAGCAAGGTGGACCAATAGACTGTATGAGTGCATTTCACAGAGACAGATACTTGTTTCCTGCTACTGTTATTAATTTCATTGACTTGTAAATGACATGTTCAGTTGATCACAGAGAAAGGAATATTATTTGTCTGACAGCTGCATTTAAAAGTTCCCGGAGCCACCAAGACCACAAAGACAGGTGACTCATATTTGTTGAGGTTACATCATTTAGCCAACTGCCTATGTTGAGATCCACCTATCACTCAAAGTCTCAATAATATTCAAAAACATTAATTAGACAATAAATAAATTTTATCCCCAATCATGTTGTGAAAGAGGTCATGAGTAATAAGAGGTGGTATCAGTGTTTAGTTCTACCAGTTTAAAGGTAATGACACCGATGTGGATTTCACCATGTTGCACAGCTTTAAATATATACATTATAATTTGCCCAAACAAATTATGTGTTTTTTATAGCAAGAAGGTTCACTGGTATATTTTCATATGCTAGTGAACCAGAACATTAAAGCCCCCTGACATCTGAAGTGAATGCCATTAATAATCTGTGCAGGCATCACCCATCCCAGTGTTGATGCAGACTAGTATAGTGCTGTGCAAAAATTTTAAGACAACAGTCATTTTGCATCATTGCAGTATTATTATAGCATCTAAGGCAAAAAAAAATGCAGTTTGTAAAATTTTAAAAAAAAAAGCTCGAAAGTTAACATTTGGTATGACCGCCTTTATTCTTTAACACAACCTGAAGTCTATTAGCCAAGCTTTCTTGTAATTTCTTTACAAAGTCTTCAGGCTTCTTTAAGGACATCAAAAGCTCTTCTTTGGATGTGGGTTGCGTTTAGTTTTCGTTTTCTGCCAAGATGATCCCACATTGCCTTGATAATGTTGAGGTCTGGACTGTGGGGAGGCCAGGACATGGCTGATAGTGTTCCGTTAGCTGTGTCTGTGGGATCATTGTCATGCTGATAAACGAATCTGTTGCACATCAGATGCTTTCCAGATGGCATGATCAATTAAAACCTAACAGTATATTTCTGCTTTCATAATTCCATCAATGTTGATAAGATCCCCAGCACTACTGGCTGAAGTGTAGCCTAAAACAATGACAGAGCCTACACCATGTTTTACAGATGGTTGTCATGGTTGTACTTTCTCTGGTCCTCCTCTCTACATATGGAGGACAATATGAACCAAAAACGTCAAATTTGGATTCATCATCCTGTGTCAGGTCTTTGCTGGGTTTTTTTCTTATTTCTTCAAATGACTTTCTGACACTGTTCATGTGTTTTAGATACAGTTGTGTTTAGAAGTTTACATATAATCATCATGGGCATGAATGGCTTTTAATGATTCACTGTGCTATTATTTTTTCCAGGGTGGAATGATTGTACAGCTTTATTCACTTTAGAAAACACAAGAACTTGGATTTTGTTTAATCCACACAGGGTCAAAAGTATAAAATACGCCCCAGCTAATATATGGTTAATGTTCTTTGGCAAGTCGCAACTTGATTAGATCCTTTTTTTCAGCCATCAACAAGCTTCTCGCATAATTTTGACCTGATATATGACCACTCTTCTTGACAGAACTGGTAGAGTTCATTTAGCGTAGTTGATTTGTTGGAACAGAACAAGCTTTTAAGTGTAGTCCTCAAATTTTCAGTAGGGTGTCAGTTGGGGCTTTGGAAAGTTTATTCCAGAAGCTTAATGGGCCCTTTCCAAACAGCTGCAGATTCATCAATTTAAACAACTGTATTTTACTACATGTTTTTCTGATGCATCCCTACTTTCCAAAGGTCTGAAAGATGACCCAAACTGTCATCCTTAGATGATTTGGTTAGGATGTTCAGGAGCAACCCAAGGAACTAAAAGGGGGTCATCCAAGAAAGACGCCTTTGCTCCAAAATGTTGAAGCTCAACTGAAATTTGCAGTTGCATAAGACCTTTTTAGAGAAACCAAATGCCTTCGGGAGACAGGTTTTATGGTCAGATGAGAAAAAGATTGGGCTATCTGTCCACAATGACAAAAGATATGTTTGGAGGCGCAAAGGTGAAGCTTTCAAACCTGAGAACACAGTACCAACTGTCACGCATGGCAGTGGTAGCATCATGCTCTGAAACTTTTTTGTTCCCAGTGGTAGAGGTACATTGTACAGAGTAAACTGACTAATGAATAAGGAGGACTACCTCTAAATACATCGACTACCCATATGTCAACTGCTGTATATTATGCCTGGAACAACCAATTAAAATTTCATGTAAATTGTTTGATGATTATAACCTGCAGGGTATTTCCTGTTGCCACCAGGTGGTGCTATAAGTGTGACATAATATTGGCACATAGATGCCTATGAACTCAAAAATGCTGACAAAATTATACATTAAATTCAAAATGGCTCACTTCCATTGGAGTTTAGTACATGGCCTCAAGAGACTTTGTACATCTTGATCATGTCTGCCAAATTTCATGATTTTTTAGGCTTTTCAAGACCTCAACAATTACCTTCTGTTTCAAGACAAATCACCATGGCACCAGGGTTTGTTGTTGAATGAAATCTCACAATTTTCACACTGAAGCATCATCAAAGTCTGATATTTATTCATGTGGTCAATCTAGGAGGAGCAGTACATTAAATTAAAACATTAAAACATTACATTTCCTGTTTTCACTAGGTGGAGCTCTAACTATTGTTGACAAGTAACATATCAGTCTATTCAGGGCTGGACTCTCATCGTGCCTGTGAACTTTGGGAGAGACTGGACCACGTGTCTTTGAGTTATAGCAATTTCATGCTTCATGGTGAAACATTAAAATTTGCAATGCCACCAGGGTGACGCCCTTTGGCAAAAAATTCACAGAACCTAAGACCAACTTCTTGAGTTATTTTGGGTGGCTCAGGTCAGTCACCTTGAAGCTGTATCTCAAAGTGTAAAACATGCCATTTCCTGTTCCCACTAGGTGGTGCTGTAACCACTGTTAAATATTACAATTGAAATATATTCAAGGGTATACCCTTATCAAACTTTGGATTATGCCTTTGTGAATGACAGCAAATTAAAATATCACGGCGAATGATCAAAATTTGCTGTGGCACCACAGACCTTTAGCCAGACATGCCAAAAACTCAAACCCTTAGCGGAATACCCAGGTCTGCAGTTAAGACTGACCAAATATGAAGTTAGCAACTAACTGGTAAACTTGCCAGTTGATAGAAATTATGTTTAAGGTCAGCTATAATGTTTCGCTATCGTGGATCAGCATCTGTTGGTTGCATCCATTAGTTAAGAACCTTTAACTAAGTTTAAAAGTTGATTTAGTACTTTTTTATGCTTGTCACAGTAGTTCATATTTTATAAGCAGTATTTAATCAAAAACCTAAATTATTAAGCTTTATATCATCATATTCATTTTATCCCTTCCAGCAGAGGCAAAAGCCTTTTTTAAAAAGATTTTATAATAGATATCCATATAATCCGTGAGCCTTTTGTTAAGTTAATGTTCCAGTGAGTTCCATGCTGTATTACTTAGAAACCACAGGAACCCATCTTTTGGCATAGGGCCACCTCTTCTGCATGAAGCACTGACTTGGCATTAAAAAGAACAGAAGGAATCCCAGAACATACTGATACATACCTACAACATGTAAAGTTCCTGATATGTGATGAATCATTATGTTATCTGAAATGAGGTAACGTCTAGGAAGACATAAAATCTGTTGGTGAAATGATAATTTTTCATCTTGCCAATCTCATGACTTTCCATTTAGCTGCAAGCCCTTGAAGTCATATGATGTACAAAACAAGGTTTGTGACCATGGGACAGTGTAGCCATGTGAAACGATAGTCTATGACAAATTTTTACCTGACCTTAGTGACCCCCCTGGATAACTTTTATCACGTTTATCACGTTTATCAAGCTTTTGATTTGGTACAAGACTAGAATCAGAAATTTTGCTGCACATTAAAGACAGAATACAAAAGTTTTTTCTTTTAGTGCTGTGAGACTCAAGCTGGGAAACATACCTGCAATGAGCAAGCCATAATTTTACATAATTAGGTCTGAGCCTTGTAAGACACGGCACTAGTGACAAAGTCTCATATAGTGTATAGAATTGTGCAGACAATATAAACTGTGGAAACAACACATCATAATAAAAAAAATGGCTAGACAATAACACTAGGGAGATTTGACTCAGTTTCATAAACTATGCAAACATCAGAGGCAATAATAAGATTAAAAGAATCACAGAAGCACTGAGGACTCATTTTCAGTGAGAAGGTGACCACAGATGGCTGTATGCTGGTATCAGACTTTTATATAAGCTTGTGTCATCACATAGTTTACACCTAACACATGACACATAAATGACTAGCTTACTGATAGAAATACCTTATCAAGATGGGAAATGCTTCCCAGACTTCAAACAATGGAAAACCACAACTTAGCACACAGGCTGAAATCGAGCATTCAACAGTTGGATGAAATATGATTACATAGTGAGACAGCTCAAAAGCAATATTTATATATTACAATATATAGGGATGGTTATGAAGAATATACCAGATGGATCCTTCAAATCCCAGGAGAAGAAGGCCATATTTGTGAGCCACACTTGGGACAAGCCTTCATTGCCTTCCTAAAAAAAAATGTGGCATTTGAGGGACGTAGCCCCTAAAATAGGGAACAGCTAAGATGTGACAAGCAACAAGTAGATCTGAGTGTGAAATAGCCCACTCATTGGCTAATGCAGGGGTGGGCAATCTCAGTCCACGAGGGCCGGTGTCCCTGCAGGTTTTAGATCTCACCTTGGGTCAACACACCTGAATCACATGATTAGTTCGTTACCAGGCCTCTGGAGAACTTCAGGACATGTTGAGGAGCTAATTTAGCCATTTAAATCAGCTGTGTTGGTTCGAGGACACATCTAAAACCTGCAGGGACACCGGCCCTCGTGGACTGAGATTGCCCACCCCTGGACTAATGGCTTGCGATTGACAAGTTATTAACCAATGAGTATATCCTGGATAATTCACTTTTCTGAGTTTTAGAACAACCAACATTTTCTTTTTACTGAAGTCACAGAGCGGGAGCAAAGGGGGGGGGGGGGGTCATCGAATTAATAATAATGGATTGCAATAGCGCTTTTCGAGACCCTCAAAGCACTTTACAATTCCACTATTCATTCACTCTCACATTCACACACTGGTGGAGGCAAGCTACAGTTGTAGCCACAGCTGCCCTGGGGCAGACTGACAGAAGCGAGGCTCACATATCGCGCCATTGGCCCCTCTGGCCATCACCAGTAGGTGGTAGGTGAAGTGTTTTGCCCAAGGACACAACGACCGAGACTGTCCGAGCTGGGGCTCGAACCGGCAACCTTCCAAGAGTTGGCGAACTGCCAACTCTTGAGCCACGATCGCTCCTAACGCTAACAGAGAGGTTCAAGCTTTCAACTTAGAAGATTATTGCCTCAAGTTTATAATGTTAGCTGATTCATCCAAAATCCCTGTGATGATCATGCTGGCAAATAATTTTATCAACTCATGTAACAAGTCTCATATTAATGCAGCATAGCATTATACATGTAGGTGCATCACAAAGTCACAGACACTAATTAGTATCAAGTGACATACAGATAAAATGTTAGAATTCCACTTCCTAAAACTTGATTACAGACCTCTTGTTCAGTTAATGACACTGTGAGCATTCACCTGTCATTCAAAGTAGCTAAGTTACAATTGTAATAATGCAAACTTACTAAATAAAAATGTAGATAGGTAAGTTCTAAAACAATTCCACGTGAAAGGGGAAACTAACCATACAGTCCATATCTTTTGACCTTGTGGTTGTTTTGCACTGAAGATTCCCATATGGAAAAGAAATAGAAAAAACTTATAAAAGACTTGCATAAGATGTGGCCTACTTCATATAGTAAATCATATAAGGCTTATATGATTTACTCATGAAAGTGGCCACTTTCTCATTACTTTCATATATTGTTTTAATAAGTATCCAAAACATACAAGTTTCATTTACATAATTTTTCAAGGGATCTTATATCTGTTTTCACTCTTGTATGCTTTTCATACAAGTTTCACACAAGACAGATACAAACTTTATAAGATTTATATATATCTTTGCCATAAGGTTGGCATTTTAAAATGGGAGCCATGGCAACCTTAATTAAACTTTTTATACTTTTTTACCACGAGTCCCCTAGGGTCCATTCAGGTCCAAGTGACATAAATTTTAGCATCTGTCAGTTAACACCAAGGCACACACAGTGCACTAACTGCACGAGAGCTTTAGGCAACATAACATGAATGACTACTCCATTATTGGATCTCTGGCAATCCAGACCAGTAAGGTGATTCATTTATTTTGGGAGTGGCCATTCCAGGAACTGAAGCTTTCTGCTTAATTTCCACCCCCAGAATCTGTTGCTTGCACTGATCCATTTCCATTCAACATAATTTAAAACTTTTTATTATGAATTCAACTTTGCTGCCTTCACACTCAGACATACGGTATAATGAAGTGCTTAAGGTGTGTGATTTTTAGCAACACACACACATACATATATATATATATATATATATATATATATATACACATACATATATATATATTAAAAAAAAAAACACCCATCTCGCCCCCTTGCGGGCGGTTTATCCTTCAAGCTCGGGTCCTCTACCAGAGGCCTGGGAGCTTGAGGGTCCTGCGCAGTATCTTAGCTGTTCCCAGGACTGCGCTCTTCTGGACAGAGATCTCCGATGTTGTTCCCGGGATCTGCTGGAGCCACTCGCTTAGCTTGGGAGTCACCGCACCTAGTGCTCCGATTACCACGGGGACCACCGTTACCTTCACCCTCCACATCCTCTCGAGCTCTTCTCTGAGCCCTTGGTATTTCTCCAGCTTCTCGTGTTCCTTCTTTCTGATGTTGCTGTCATTCGGAACCGCTACATCGATCACTACGGCCGTCTTCTCCTGTTTGTCTACCACCACTATGTCCGGTTGGTTAGCCACCACCATTTTGTCCGTCTGTATCTGGAAGTCCCACAGGATCTTAGCTTGGTCATTCTCCATCACCCTTGGGGGCATCTCCCATTTTGACCTCGGGACTTCCAGGTTATACTCGGCACAGATGTTCCTGTACACTATGCCGGCCACTTGGTTATGGCGTTCCATGTATGCCTTGCCTGCTAGCATCTTGCACCCTGCTGTTATGTGCTGGATTGTCTCTGGGGCATCTTTACACAGCCTGCACCTGGGGTCTTGCCTGGTGTGATAGACCCCAGCCTCTATGGATCTTGTACTCAGAGCTTGTTCTTGTGCTGCCATGATTAGTGCCTCTGTGCTGTCTTTCAGTCCAGCTTTGTCCAGCCACTGGTAGGATTTCTGGATATCAGCCACCTCCTCTATCTGCCGGTGGTACATACCGTGCAGGGCCCTGTCCTTCCATGATGGTTCCTCGCCTTTCTCCTCTTTCTTGGGTTTCTGCTGCCTGAGGTATTCACTGAGCACACTGTCAGTTGGGGCCATCTTCGTGATGTATTTGTGGATGTTTCTTGTCTCATCCTGGACTGTGGTGCTGACACTCACCAGTCCCCGGCCCCCTTCATTCCGCTTAGCGTACAGCCTCAGGGTGCTGGACTTGGGGTGAAACCCTCCATGCATGGTCAGGAGGTTTCTTGTCTTTATGTCAGTGGCTTCTATCTCCTCCTTTGGCCAGCCTATTACCCCAGCAGGGTACCTGATCACGGGCAGGGCGTAGGTGTTGATAGCCCGGATCTTGTTCTTACCATTCAGCTGACTCCTCAGGACTTGCCTGACCCTCTGCAGGTACTTGGTGGTTGCAGCTTTCCTAGCGGCCTCTTCATGGTTCCCATTTGCCTGCGGGATCCCCAGGTACTTGTAACTGTCCTCTATGTCTGCAATGTTGCCTTCTGGTAGTTCAATCCCCTCAGTTCTGACTACCTTCCCTCTCTTTGTTACCATCCGACTACACTTCTCCAGCCCGAATGACATCCCAATGTCATTGCTGTATAGCCTGGTAGTGTGTATCAGTGAATCGATGTCTCGTTCACTCTTGGCATACAGCTTGATGTCATCCATGTACAGGAGGTGGCTGACAACCGCTCCGTTTCGTAGTTGGTATCCGTAGCCAGTCTTGTTAATGATCTCACTGAGGGGGTTCAGGCCTATGCAGAACAGCAGTGGGGACAGAGCATCTCCTTGGTAGATCCCGCACTTGATGGTGACTTGTGCTATGGGCTTGGAGTTGGCCTCTGGTGTTGTATGCCACATCCCCATTGAGTTCCTGATGAAGGCTCTTAGGGTCCTGTTGATCTTGTACAGTTCTAGGCATTCCAGTATCCAGCTGTGGGGCATTGAGTCATAGGCCTTCTTGTAATCAATCCAGGCAGTGCACAGGTTGGTCAGTCTGGTCTTGCAGTCTCGGCTGACTGTTCTGTCTACCAGTAGCTGGTGTTTTGCGCCTCTGGTATTCTTGCCAATCCCTTTCTGTGCCCTGCTCATGTATTGACCCATGTGCCTGTTTATCTTAGCCGATATGATGCCTGACAGGAGCTTCCATGTAGTACTGAGGCAGGTTATTGGTCGGTAGTTGGATGGGACCGGTCCCTTCTTGGGGTCCTTGGGGATCAGGACCGTCCGACCTTCGGTTAGCCATTCCGGGTGTCTCTCGTTAACTAGCAGCTGGTTCATTTGTGCTGCCAGACACTCGTGGAGTGCAGTCAGCTTCTTCAGCCAGTAGGCGTGAACCATGTCGGGCCCTGGTGCTGTCCAATTCTTCATACTGGAGAGCCTTTCTTGGATGTCTGCCACTGTGATGGTTACTGGACCCTGTTCAGGGAGGTCGCTATGGTCTGCCCTCAGATCCACTAGCCACTGAGCATTGCCGTTATGGGTTGCGTCCTTCTCCCATATGCTCTTCCAGTATTGCTCCGTCTCCAGCCTTGGTGGTGCTGTTCTGTTATTGTTCCCTTGCCACTGAGAGTACACCTTTGCTGGTTCTGTGGAGAACAGCTGGTTTATTCTCCTGCCTTCTATCTCTCTGGTGTACCTCCTCAAGCGGCTGGCCAAGGCTGTGAGTCTTTGCTTGGCAGTTTCCAAGGCCTCAGGTATGGACAGCTTGCTGTATTTCTTATGCACCTTCTTTGTCAAGCCTTTCTGCAACTCCATTAGTTGGCTGACCTCCCTTCGTGCTACTTTGATCTTGCCCTCTAGCCTCCTTCTCCATGGAGGGTACTGCCCCTTGTGGCTGTTCAACTTGTAGCCAAGCATCTCACTGATCACTGCTGCCGTATTGTAGATCAGCTTGTTAGTGTCGGTAATCGTGGTCGTAGGTATTGTCCGTAGTGCTGCATTGACATCATCTAGCAGACCTTCTGAGGGTACTTCACGTAATCTTGGTAACCAGCTACGGGGGAACCAGGTTTCAAGCTTGGCCATGATCCTATCTTTCAGGTCAGTTCCTCTCGCATTCAACGATCCTTCTCCTATCGCACTTGGGGCTATGTACCCAATCTCGGGTGGGGGTGATGATATCTCCCCCCTGACTTGGCGTCCTGACTCCTCCTTGCCGTAGCATTTATGTTGTACCTCGTCAATCTCTAGCTGTGAGAGCAGTCCTTTCTTTCGAATGTTGGAACACTGAGCTACTAGTTGTTTCGCCATCATTGTGGATGTTGGGTATCGAAGAATCCATAGGTCCCTCATCCTATTCATGTAACCCCTTCCGCCAGGGTTACTTGCGTAGTAGCATTCCAACAACGCCCTGTTTTCGTCTCTTGCCCACCGATGCCTTCTTTTTCCAGTGGCCCACTTGTCGTCATGTTGCCCTGGTTCCTCAACACCTGACGCGGACCTTGTTGATCCGGGCGACGTCCGAGCCGGCATGCCTTCATATTTATCTGTCTCGCTCATGTCTGCGGTAGGCTTGCTTAGCATAGGGGGTCTAGCCTTAGGACCCTTACTGGATACAGACGCCCCAGGCAGGAATCGAACTTGCGATCCTGTGCACAAAATCTGTAATTTAAGCAAACTTCATATATTCATACATCTCGCTTAGTTTAGTAGGGATTTAGTAGGGATCTACAATTATTTTTAAAAGTTTTTCCAAGGGTAACTTTTATAGCAAAACCCATCAACTTTTTCAAATGTCTCTGATCCATAGTTCAGGGGGTACATCAATCACAGTGAGAGGAGGCTGCTTTGGAGAAATGGTAAAAAGTAATTAAAGTAAGAAGAATAGGCAGGAAATCGTAGGAGGCCAATGATGCAGACAATAATTTGGGGATGGAAACTAGATGAATCATTCAGCCAAGTTTTTTTTTTTTCTCTTATGGAAAAAATGTCATTGTGGCAGCCAGTTACTCTGCATATCACCTCAGCGTGGCATCTGTATCCTGGTTGCCATGGGAATATGGTTGCTATGAGATCAATTTATCTGGAGATCTGGCAGTTGCAGATGTCACTGGGTGCTGCTCACAATAACAATGCCCTGGTCAAATTACATACATTTAAGGTTTACAGTCGATACTTACTTTGACAGAAAAGAGTTTAACAAAGACTGAAAGCATCGATAAAGTAGTCGGGACATTTTGGGTACTTCACTCTCCTCCGGTAACTGCAGAAAACTGTGACCCAAATGCACACTCTCAAGTGTTCAGTATATCAGATGAATGCCACAGATGCCAAACCTACTCCAGTTTCATTCAGTAATTAATATCCATAATGGTCATATGAAAATTGCTTTATTGCTCATCTGTCTTCATTTATGTCAGCCTGTATTTATCACAAGTGATAAGAGGGAGTAACTGTAAGACTATACAAAGTCCTCACAAGGATGTCAGCTACAGGACACATTTGGACAAGTTTAGGCCTGGGAGGCTGCAGACCATCTCAATCTGACCAGCAATGTCCTGGGAAAAAAAAACAACCAACAACAAAATAGATTCCTGCTAAGGAATTTTGAGGCAAATTACTTAAGTGAGCCTGAATTATTTTACTTAATTCCAGTGGTATGTGCTCTGTCAGTGTATATACTCTGTGGGGTATGTGGCACAAGTGGGAAGGTAGTTTTCCAATGTGCGGCCTTTGCTTACTTAAATTAATATGGCTATCTGAAAACACACACACACACACAGTGCATCAGCAATGTAAAGGATGTGAAGCGGTTAAAGGCAAGAGCAAACCGCCTGCTGTTTGTGAACAGTAGCTGAGCCTCATTACAGTGTTAGAAGCAGAGAGAAGCAGTAATGGGCTACAGCCTGAAGGTACATTAGTTTCAAAGCAGGCTGAAACTAAGGTGAGCTGCACTAAAACGTCAGGTAGCCGTAAAGTGAAACCAGTGCAGAGGGGCCATGAATTCTTCTAATGGCCAGCAGGGGACCCCATGAGCACTTTCCTGATGAGTTTCAGTCTGGCTTAAGTCTTAATGAATGCCACAGTATCTTCTTTGTGTCCCATTTAGAGCAAAATAGATGATACATCAGGGTGGGCTATTGGGTGTGACTGATCTGACAAGTCATAAAATGTTCTCAGTGGCTGCGTCAGAGCCACTGTTTGCTTGTGATTTGTGATTTTAAAAAAAAATCCAAGCAGGCAATGACCCGAAAAAGGAACCACGAGAGAACATGAAGAGTTGTGAAAAAAGTCAAATTTAAAACAAGCTGCCAGAGAAACCTGCCTGTAAATGTCATTTCTAGATTTAATTACCATGAATCAAGCAAAGGTGTAGAAATATTTACTATATGCTGCCGCCTCTGGGACAAGGGATAATTGAGTTGTGTCTCCTGGGCAGAGATGTGAAGTAATGAAGTACAAATACTTGGTTACTGTACTTAAGTAGAATTTCAGTTATCTGTACTTTATTTACTTTTTACTTTTGCTCACTACATTTTTACACAAATCTGTTCTTTCTTCTCCTTACAGTTTCAAAACAGGCTCATTACTTTATGTTTTAACGGTATCATTTATAGTGTTTATACTCGGGGAAAGGGGAATTAAAGTGGGTGGGACAAGTGCAGGTGTCCATAAGTGTCCATAGCGAGCATGAAGGGAGTAAGGTTTTTTTAGTTACAGGTAATTTCAAATGCTACGTTTCCATTTGCTCATCAAATATGAGCAAATGCTCAGACTCTTTGTGTGCAGTCTGTCACACACTGCATCTGCTATCTGCTAGGATCAGCTGCTTCTCAGGGAGAGAAAAGAATGGAGAAAGATATAAGAAGGCCATAAAAGACAGGACAGAGAGGAAGAAGAGGTCAGATTTAAAGTTAAGGACTGCTCAGTGGTACTTTACAGACTGAAAATTTAAAGCTGACATGTAATGTCATCATTTTAATCAAATATTGGATTTGTATGTAATATGTTTTGATAAATCAGTATTCTAAATTTATGTTATTAAATGTTGCATGGAAATACTGGGTAGTTTTGTCCAGTATAAACATGTCAGCTTGCTGTACTGTGGTGAGTTTGAATGTCTGTGCTTAAGTATAGAATGTAATATCTCTGCTCCTGGGTAGCTTTCTGGGCTGAATGACTGTCTAGCACTTCAAATGATGGTTAAAAACCATTAAAAAAGCTCCATTAATGAGCAATTAGATGATGCTGCGGCCTCAAAAACACACTGTGATCACACCATAAAAGATTGATTCACTTGATTCACTTAATTTAAACGTTCTTCACCTTAAATGCTTCATTTTCTGTAAAATGCATGTCTAAGCTCGCAGGCTTAAATTTGCCACCTGCCTGTTAAACTACATAAACTGCTTGATTTTCTTGTAAAACAGCGGTTTTGCCATTTTACACACTTGAAAACAATAAGTTGTGATTTGATAAAGAATATGATAAAAATGTTTACCCACTGTTTTCTCACAGAGCATATTTTGTACTGCCTAACTACCAAACTATTCACGGTCACTGAACAGCAGTGCTGACACATGACAAGCATAACATTAAACTGTGCAAGATGTTCTTTTTAATGTCTTTTGGATTTTACAAACTTTATTGAATAGGGAGAAATTTAATTAACACTAATTTCATTTATGTGCTGGCAAAGACTTTGTCTCTGGTATGATGCGTTACGGTGTTCTAGGATTTATGGCTTAAAAACACCAGAAAACATAAACAAAAAATAAAAGGTCCTGGTAAGGATAAATAATAGTAATGTTTCATTAATTGATTGCCATTTTCTTCACATGACAGGCTTTCAGCTAGTCTTCTTAAAAGAGAAATGTATTTTTTTTTATCCAAATCATTTACTGGAGAAATGAGAGGCACACAGTTTTTCTTGGTAAGCAATGCTGTTTGGATTTAAGGCGAGTTTTGCACTTAATTCGCCTCAGCTTCCTGACATGTTTTTAACTAAGAGAGATGAGGTGTGAAGCCCCTCTAGGGGTAAAATTGCAAATTTCCAGCTGCTTTTCTGGCAAGCTCAGACCCTCCAGTGTGTTAGGGAGAGAAAGGAGAGAAGAAAATGAAAATCCCTGTGTGTTTCGTTTCTGGTCATTTTTCTGTTCTGATTTAAAATGTCTTTCAATCTCTTTGAATCAATGTTCTCGTTGAATAGGGAGCCCCCCCTTCAAACACACACACACACACACACACACACACACACACACACACACACACACACACACACACACACACACACACACACACACACACACACACACACCTTTTCTTTTCTTGCAATCCACAGCAGGATGATCATTAAGCATCTTGTATCTTGTGAACAGGTTTAGGGAAGCCTGTTACTGTGGCGCTGTGGTCAGTGTGGCTTTGAAATCTCCGTTTTGAGAGGGGAAAATATCATTTTGGAAGATTCTAGGCTTTTTTTTAATTTATTTTTTTAGCAAAGCAATAGAGATCACCCTCTCACTCCAATGCTTTTAGCTTGAAAATGTAGCTATATTGTTGTGTGATGTCTAAATTAGGGTTTGGGACTATGGGCTTAGTTCTATGGCAGGGATGTCAAATTCATTTTATATCAAGGACTGCATACAGTTCACTTTGATCTTAAGTGAGCCGGACCAGTTCAAAGACATTTGACTGCACTTTTAATCCCTGAAATATCATCATATAATATAAAGAAATGCAATTTCAACAGCACATCTCATGTTTTGTACATAAATGTGTAAAATTGTAAAATTACAGAAAACATTCTGGTAGCTCACTGCCCAGACTGTCCTGTCTATAATAGGAACTTCTGTCATTGAATTGTTTATCTATTACTTTACTACTCTGATGTAGTGTGAATGGCTTTGGGGAGATCTTTATCATCAGCCAAAGTTGTAAACCTATTAGAGTTCATCTACATATGCCTTGCTATTTTTATCCAGAGGGCCAGAGTCTTTGCCAGGCTGATTCTGGTCCCCAGACCTTATGTTTACCACCCCTGTTCTATGGGCTTATGGAGCTGTTTAACTGCCTGGTATCATATTTTTGCTATAAATTTACCAGCCTGGTGTCACTGTAAATGGTCAGTGAACTACAGCTATTTAAGAAGTGGCCTGGTAAACCATAGCTACTCTAATCTTATCTAACAGTGAATAACATTAAGTGGTTTGATAAACAGCTAATGACTATACATAATCAGCTGTTAAGTATTAGTAACTAAATGCATCCAAGAATGTCTGAGTCTTTTATGTTGTTCAGGATTGGTGGTTGTTTTATAAATATAACAAAGAAACTTGTTGACTGCCTAGTTAATTAAATTGAATGGTGTTAAACTGCCAGATTAAAGTACTCTTGAGCAAGACACATTAATGAGGTATATTGTTTTACTGTTATTGAACTGGTTAAAGGTTTCTGGGTCAGTGATTACAACTATCAGGCTAATAAGGAATTCCATAGTAGAATCCATTTGAAAAGGTTTATTTATTTACTCATGCTCACAGTCACATCATTAGGTACGCCCGTTCAACTCCTTGTAAACAGAAATATCTAATCAGCCAATCACATGGAAGCAGCCTGATGTACTTACCTAATATACAGACAACTGGCTGAAGTTCAAACTTTCCTCAAATGACCATTCCTTGCAATCACGATATACAGAAGAGCAACTCTGAACACACAACATGTTGAAGTTTGAAGCAGGTGGGCTACAGCAGCAGAAGACCACATGACGTCCCACTCACGTCAGCTAAGAAAAGGAAACTGGCTACAGTTCACACAAATCTGGACAACAGGAGATGGGGTAAGTGTTGCGTCTCGATTTCTGCTGCAAGATCCAGATGTTAGGGTCAGAGTTTGTCATAAATAACATGAATCATATATCAACAGTTCAGGTGGTGGATTGATGTGGGCGATGTTTTCTTGGAACAGTTTTGGCACATTTAATACCAACTCTGCATCATTTAAACACCACAGCCTATTGTGTCAGTATTGTTCCCGACCATGTCCATCCCTTAATGACCGAAGCGTACCCACGATGTGGTTGGCTGATTACAGCAGGTCCAAAAATTCAAATGACCTGTTCATTCTTGAACATGACAATGAGTTCACCGTAATCAAATGGCCTCCACAGTCACCAGATCCAACAGAGCACCTTTGGAATGGAATGGAATGGGAGACTCACATCATGGATGTGCAGCAAACAGCCGTGTGATGCTGTCATGTCAGTATGAACCAAAATCTCTTAGCAATCTTTCTAGCACCTTGTTGCATACGTGCCATGAAGAAGGCAAAAGAGCTTGGTACTAGCAAGATGTATCTAATGATGTGTGTATTTATCTCATATTTGGGAAATCCTTTATTACAGTTAAAGATTATTATTATTATTATTATTATTATTATTATTATTTTGTTTTGTTGTTGTTATTCCTGTTTTAGGACAAAATGTAAAACAGAAATTTGCAGTCTTGTTTTGCAAAAATAAAAATAAAAGCATGGACTATCGTATAAAGATAATAAGACTGTTAAACTGCTTTAACAACAAGTGTGTAAGCGCATGGGAACTGCTAACACTAACTGCTGTAGCTTTAATAAGAGAAAGAATGTTTTCCCTTTGTTGATTCATATACCTTTTCAGCTATATGCATTTGCATCACCCTGGGCCAAATGTTTTCAGTAGGTGACAGGTCTGGCCTGCAGTATATGTACGATGTGGCTCTATATTGGTTTGTTGGAGGAAAAAAAAACAAAGGCTTCCTTTAAAAATTATGGCTAGGACATTTTTACTCTGAAAGCTGTAAATATTATTCAGCATATGCCCCCACATAATGCCATGAACACTGCATACACTATATCTGTAGTCAGATGGAGCCTACCCTCTTTCACTCAGAGGACATTTGAAATATTGATTCGTCAGACCTCAGGACAGTTTTTCCACCTCACTTCAGACTAAACTGAATGAGCTCAGGCCCAGTGAAGGCATTTCTGGATCCTGATTACAGTTTTTTTCCTAAAGTGTAACCTGCCTTTGTGAAAACAGCAACAAGCAGTTTGCAGTTCTTTTCTTTTGGCCTTGCCCCTTGTTTTTATTCACATTATGTACTGTAGCTAATAAAACACAATTCTCCATTGAAAAACATTATTCTTAAATTGTTCAACTATTTGTCCATGCAGTCTTCATTTATGAAAGACTCAATGAGCCTCTCTGTGGTGCTCTTTTTTATGTACCAAATCAAGTTACTGTGCTGTTGCAAATTAACCAAATTAGTTTTGAGATGTCCAACAGCTTTTCTGGTCTTCTGTTTACCCTCTTTCCACTTTTTTATGAACAGGCTGTTGGCTTACATTTTAAAATATAATATAAAAATGTATATAAAATAAATAATTTCTAATTTTCACCTTGAAATGATTTCCTAATCATTCCAATTTTACCATGTCCTAACTTCTTATGAAACAGACAGAGCTGAATTGAGATTGTTTTGACTGTTTGTTTACTACATACCAATCATTTATTTCCACTGAACTGAAAGTTCAGCACTTAGTGTGATTTCAGACTTCTAATAAGATTAATCGAAGCTTCCAAAAACGTAATATTTAGACCAAAGCAGAGGAAGAGATTCAAATGCCAATCTTTGTGAGTTCTTATTTTGCTGAATTAGATTTTCAGTCTTTTCTTTCCTCCTAGAGCTCTTTGAAAATCTGGTTAGTGATGTTATTAAGATAACTGCGTTTCTAATGTGCACAGATTATTCTTCAAGGGGAATTCCGACACGTGCAAACGGCTGTCCTGCTCATAGTGAAAGCATGCTATTAGAAATGGCCCCAGCTCTGTAAGTATGTGCATAATGCAGGTAGAAAATAAGAAATTCTGATTTATGTAAATGCTGTGCATTACTGCACATTTTGGTATTAATGTGATGTCAGCTAAATATAGGGCCAACACTAATACAGATACTTTTAACTTATATAGTGAGCTTAATCATCAATTTGCAAATTCTGAACAAACTTTAATGACCACTAAATCACTGTGATTTTTACTTTTTGTGATTTTTTGTTTGTTTGATTTTGGAGACCCTGAATCTAAATGTGACTGTCTCTAAAGTGTAGTGGGCTGCAGAAACAAAGTATTGGTTTTATTGCACTAGTATCCATCTGATACCAATACCAGCATTGGTATCGGTACTAATGATATTTTAATTGAGCTGCCAACATCTAGTATCGGTTAATTCGTGGGTTGAGCAGGTGACTCTGACCTGAAGCCCTGTGCTGTGTATCTTCCCCCCTGCTCTCTCCGCTTTTCTGTCTCCAATAAGGACAAAACTCCCAAAGAAAATAAGAAATTTGGCAGAAGACTCTGAATAAATAATACCAACTGTAGAGAGAAAGATCACTGCGACTGTTTCTGGGATTTTTTTCTTCTGCCATCATCTTAATGTTAGCCATAAATAGTAACAGCCTTCTTTAGTTTTGTCATTTCTGTTTTCTCTGCAAAATCCACAGTTGTTGATAAAGTATGTTCAGGTGATGGCTGAGCTTTAGATGTGCAAAAACAGCAACAGCAATATGTGTGCAAGGCTACTTGTGTCACAGCAGCTTGCACATGCAATGGCATTGCTAATGAGGATGTTTGGTTGTTGGTTCTTCATGATGCATGCGTGCATGATTTTTTTTTATTATTATTATTATTGCTTATAGATGTTAATGGGCAGTTAGCTGACAGCCCTGCATATTTCTTCTCACAGGAGCCCTACGGTTGCTCTAAAGGAAAATCTATCTCAGGTCTACACAGCATGTGCAGACAGGCCTAAAGCAAACAACCATGTCCCGTGGAGCTGGTTTAACATTAGAATGAATATGTACCCTTCTTCCTGAGGGTCGACCTCCAGCAGGCTATCCATCCCCGGCCACATGCAGCAAAAATCAATGAAGTCAGAGCTTTTTGTGTTTCTATAAGAAACTCTGGAGACCAAGCCGCCCAAAATCAGCTTGACCCCAATGCCAACATGCAGACACTCCCACGTCTTTTTTTTTTTAACCATCAGAAGAAGCTTGTATTCATTTACCTTCTGTTACCCTGTTAATGCACTTCAAGTTGGAAGAGCCTGTGTGACTTTCAAGCAAAGAATCATGTATAAGTTGCAGAATATGCTTTTCCACAATTAAGTCATAGTTCATGCATTTACATCTGCAGACATGCTATACCTGCACTAATGGTAATGGCACGCAGGTGCTCATAGTGTGTTATAGTTTGTGAAAGATGTGCCTAGAATTGAATTTCTTGCGAAAAAAACCTTTAAAAAAATGCACAGCACGTGAATGCAGCCATGCACATGCTGAGAAAAAATCATTCACCAGTGCTGTTTAGATAAAGCTTCTCATCTGAACATCCTCTTCTGCAGAAGTTTGCCTGCATCATTTTCAGCATATCCGTCTATTGCTCAGCCAAGTGGAAAAAGAGCAAAGAGTGTGAAAAAGATTTGCGCGTGTGTGTGTGTGTGTCTCTGCCTGTCTGGGGCTTTTTTTCTTCCTCCCTCCAATTCCCTTCGTCCTTTTTGACATATTTCCAAATACAAGTATACAACTCGGTGCTCTGCACAGTCTTTTCTGCCCTTCAAGTCCCTCAAGTGTGCTCTGACCTTGTGTGCTGAGAGCAGCGAGGCTCCAGACAGTCAGGTGAGGCTGCCGTCTCCAAACACCGTTCTGGTTCATCTCCCCAGCGCATCGTCACACAGTTACCGGTGGGTTCGTCGTACACCACCGAGCCCTTTATGCGTCTGCGTGGATTCAGCAGACAATCAGGTCGTCCCCAGATGCCCCTGAATCACCGCAAGATAATAAAGGTTCTGTGTGTTCCAGACAGACATGGAAGGCTGTCCTGGTACGACTCTGTTGTGCCCAGAGTGGCAGACTGCAGGATTACTGCTGGAGAGGTTAACACAGTTTTGTCTCCAAAACGCACATACACGTGCATCCACGTGCACATGGAGCAGGCAGGAAACTAGTTGTGGAGAGAGAACAGGCTAATAATGTCAAGACTCCGCAGTCTTCTGATCAGGCAGATGTGGGGTTGGATTTCGACTCTGGTTTTATTGATCTGAATTCAGACTTTCATACCTTTGCTTTTTTTTTTTCACATCAGTTTTTTCCAGGCTCATTAATTAAACCTCACACTGTTTTTAAAGACACACACGTGAATGCTGTCCTCAGGCCATAGCTCTTGGTCTGTTTTTTTTTGTTTGTTTTTTTTAAATGTCCCTTTAAAAATACTTTGAAGATGAATTCAATTTTTGGACTCGTTTTCTCAAACCTAATTTAAAAGCAGCACTGAGAGTACACAGTCAGTAATCAAGATAATAGAAAAATGACATTTTTCCTCTTTTCAGAACTAATAGCATCAATATATGTTTAAATTTGACCACGGCTGAACCGAGCCTCTGTGTTTTTATTCATTAATCAACTAAACATTGTTTGTTTTTGTGCTTAAAAAAATAAAGAAAATAATATCAGTAAAATGAAGTTTTCATCTTTTTTTATTACTGACAGCCAAGAAAGCCAGCAGCCTGCGTTTTCAAATTGAACGCTTTGATTCCAAGTGTATAACATTTATGCATGATTTTTTGAGACTTCTACATCATCAGTGTGATTTTCTTCCCCCTTAACAAAACCTGATGTAGACAATCAGATACATGCGGTGCTACTGTGAGCCATAAACTGCAGAAAAATGCGGGATTTTTTGGAAAAATTATACAAATGAAAACATATATATGCAAATTGATATTTAATGTATTCATTTTTAATTGTTGAAACAATTAAAATTTTCTGGGTTTACATGGTTAAATATGGTTTAAAGTAAAAAGAGCAAATAATTTGTTTCAGGCCAAATTACAAACCCCTTTTTTGGCCCTTACGGGTCTGGACAAACTCATCATTTCAGTGAGTAAAAGCAGCAGAAGTTTCTGTGTGCCACTGCTGAAAATGGTCAAAGAATCATAGGTAGGGGTTTAGAGTTGTGTTTCCAAGGTTTCGTGTTCAAGTTTGAAATCATTTCTGTCAAATAATGAATGGATTTCTCCCAAAGAATGAGCTGTGAGTCATACTGATGAGGTCTAACTTCATAAATAAAAGTCTTTACAGAACATGAGGGTTGTTTCTAGTTTCACTGGCAGGGTTATATCTTCAGGGTTATAACACTTAAGCAAAGTGCTGTTTTACCAAACTTTGTGGTGTCCCTGTAAGGAAGTTTGCTTTGTTCAAGCCGGACGAACCTGAAGTGAAGTCGTCTCTGCCTGTGTGTGTGCGCGAACGTAAGGATGCTGGGCTGCTCCTGGGCCTGATCCCAAGTCCTCGGCTTTGATGCTGAGGACTTTGAAGCCGGAGTGTCGAGCATCAAAGAAAGCGGGCCTGGGCTGCACCCCAGCTCTCCATCCTCAGGGGGAGAGTGGCTGGAGTGCGAGGTGTGACTCGTCGCTTTCCGAAAAAAGACTTCAGGTGTTGCACAGCACCAGCACGAGAGGAAAAGATGAAGTGGATATAAGACCACAGAGCTAAATCCCAGACCCCCTGTGTGATATGATGAGTCACTTCTTGGCTTGCAAACATCACACGCACACACACACACATGCACATGTACAAAGACACACGCAAGCATCACTCAGACGTAATATCTGGTCCACACAGATGTGCCCACACCAGACTTCCGATTAAAGTAATGCACTGCCGAAAGCTTTTCCTAAAATCTGATTGGATATAGTCAAAATGGGGGTCGACGCTCCAAACTTTGGAGCACTGTTTCCATGGCAATAGGTTCTGACATCTCCTGTCGTGACGAGATGTTTTTTGGTTGCAAGGACTGGAGGGTGGGGGGGGGCGGTTCGCACAACAAGATTTGAGCACTGACAGTCAAGGAACGCTGTCAGAACATCCTAATGAAAAAAGAGTGAAATAAAAAAAGGGGGGGGGGGGGGGGGAGGCAACACACCATATTTGAAGTCGAGAAGTGTGGTACAAGAGTGTGACTGCAGGCAAAAACAATGAACCCATGTGACCTCATCTGAGAGGAGGGAGAGAGAGATACACAGAGCCTTTTAGCCACCCACAAAACCCACTGATGTATTTTGATTTTCAATGACGCACGCAGCCCTGAGGAATATTTCCTTAGATAATTGGAGGACAACGTGTTGACAATGAGGCCAATTGGGATTTTTTTTTTTAGTTTTTGTTTTTCCATCCTCATTAGGGCAAGCTTTTAGGAACAAGGGTTATTATGCCCATTCAGAGTAAATATAGAAATCTGTGCTTGATCCTGAATAATAAGTTTTGCTGAATGCAACAAGGGCGCATGATCAAACGCCAATAAAGCGAGAAATAAATAAATTAAATAACTGACACACTTTCCCTTCTGCTTTCATGCCAGCAGCCCAACAGTTGTGTACTTTTGGAGGCGAAAAATATGCAAGTCTATTTGTTTTCTAAATCCCAGCCGGTTCATTTGGGTTCAGCAGCAGAATCCCAGCAGGGGTGCTAGACACAAGAGGGTGGGTGGGTGCCAAACCTCACTGTTGTCTTCAAATGAATAGGTGAAACTTGAGTGACCTCAGACAAGCCAATTTAGAGAGCATTCGGGCAATTGTGAATGGCTGATGGAAGCACCTAGCAACACTCGAAGACAAGAGGAGAAAAAGAAAGCCGTGTCCTTCAGATGATACCCGAATGAATATCACTGCTTCTGATTTAAAAAGAGGATATGATCACATTTTAGGCTGGAACTGGTTGGTAAAAGTACCATAAAAAAAAGGATGAAAACAGTCAAACATTCAGAGAAAATGCAACATAGATTACTCTTATTGTAATCCAGTGTAAAATTATGAAACCAAACTGACTGGATTATATACTTTTTCAGAATGATAAATAATTAACGGGAACGCCAACAACAAATGAGATTCTATTTTGAAAATAAGCTTTTAATGTTAAAAATAAAGGGCTAAAACATCAAAGGCGGCAAACTGATGTGCATTTCATTTCTATAAGACTTTGCGCACCCCTCTTATTTCTTATTTCTGAAATGCCAAATCATCTTTTAATTTGGAGGTAGAAAAAGTCTGCAGAGATGCATGAAGTCTGCATCTTAAAAGTGTGAGAAATGAGTGCACTGAAGGCAAGTGAAGCACCACATCAATTCACGATTAAGCTTTTTGACAAGACAATTAATCTTCTGCGTGTTGAGGTGGTTCAAATATTGAATACTCTTTTGTTGTCCAGCAGGTGGCAGCAAAAGGCTTTATTTCTTTAGTAACTTGTGGACGCATCAGGGTTTTGTTTTGTTTTTTTTCAGGATTGGGGTTCTGGGGTTCCTCTTTTAGTGTTTTTCATTATTTCTAATCACTCATTAATAATGAAGATGAGTTACATTGAGATGTGTTAAAAAAGTGTGTGTGTGTGTGTGTGTGTGTGTGTGTGTGTGTGTGTGTGTGTGTGTGTGTGTGTGTGTTACAACCTGTCATTGCTAATGTGTAAATATACTGGATAGGCAGTCTTTGGAGACTTTTTGTGATCTAAGCTCCCAGTTTGGCTTATTTGGTTTTCTGACTTCAAATTCAAAGCTAATTTGTTCTTGTCCAACTTAAAAATTTTACTAAACTTTAGTAAACTGAAATACATCAATTTGAACACACTCGAACTGGTTGTCTTAGTTTTACTATAAACACTAAACACACTGCATCAAATTAAGTTACACAATTAACCCCGACTCAAACCAAAGATTGGCTGTGCATTTAAAAGAAATTACTGGCAGATAGACTTTGGATGATTGATCTAAATATCAATAGAATTGATACCACTGCTGATAGCATTGATTCTTTGGATCTATCTTTTAAGTTCAGTATGTAGCCCACTGAATTGTGTTAAATAAACTTCAGGCTAAATTATGATCTTCTAAATCACTGAGATGCCATTTGCTCTCGTGTTTACGAGTTTTCTGCTTTAGGGTGATGCTTCTGGGTTCCCCCATAAGGTTTCCTAATGATCTATAAAGCCCACGTCGTTTTTTAGACACAGACAGAATCTTTGTTATTTTAGCTTGTTGAGTGTTAGTTATTTACAGAGCAATCAAAAGATGAAGCAGATGAACAGAGCAGATGATCATCTGGATCAAAAAGTTACAAAATGTCACCACCATTTAGTCCAAACAAACTTTTGACCATCAGGAGCACTGCAAGGAAAAAAGATGACACACACTACTGTTTTTTTCTTAGGATGAAAATATAAAACTCACATGTTCTCTTTATTTGCTGTATATAGATAGATGTACACCACTGGAGATTTGGATAAAAGCACACACGAAAAGCTCATGTATGTAGGGTCAACACATCTGGAGGTGTTTAAAAAAAATAAAATAAAATAAAAAATGGAAAAGATGTCAAAATTACAAAGATAAAAAACTATCCAAATTCTATATGCTTTCTAACTGTAAATAGTTACATGTGTTGAACTCTGTCCCACATACCATCTGTCTGCAGTTGCTAATAACCTCTGTAATCTGTACACGGGATATTTTGTACAAAATATGAAATCTACCATTTAATAATAGTTATAACACAAAAGTACATTATATGTACAATATTAGACAAAGCCATTTAGTATCAGACGCATACTAAAGGACACTTGCAAATATAACTCTTTTCAAAGAAACAAAAACAAAGCTTATGTCAAATGAAGAGAGCTCCAAAGAAGCCAATATTAAAGCCATCTGAAGAAGAACAGCAGTCACCAATGGAAGCCAGCACTGCGCTTCAGCCGGGATGGAATCGCTTTCCTTTTTGTCGGGTTTCGGTGAAAGCCTTGAATGACTGTTGTTCTTCAAGACAAACATGGAGAGAACTGAACAGTGTGGTTGCAGTACTATTTACAAATTTGCACATTCAGTTGAAAACACTGACAAAGAGGTTCTGCGAGCAAAGGAAGAATAAAACCACAACAAAACAAATTTTTAAAAAGAACTTGCAAGCATCCAGAAGCAAACACGTGTTCAAATAACGAGCCCTACAGGTTTTGTTTCGTGTTGTGTTTTTAAACTGAAGAGGGTGTGCACTGTGTGGGCACGCAGGTGGAGGGGGGTACGAGAGAGGATCAGACTATGGGACAAATCAGAAAAAGTGGAACGGGAATAGAGGGGCCACAGGATGGAAGAAGAGTTGGGATGGGAGGTGATTTTCCTCTCCTGTAGAGGCTAGCTCTTAACAACAGGCACTATGGGGAGGGGACTCAAACACTCAAACAAGTGCACACACACATAGACACACACACACACACCAAGACAGACAGCATCACGGATTTCAAATGTTTACTAGTTTGTTTTAGTTTCAGTTGTGTTGTGAGTGTCTTTCAAGTTTTATCAGGAAGTGCTTCTTTGCTGAAGTGGTTTGGGGCAACCACGCCATCTCTGCTCTTTAGCCTTGAACTCAAAAAAACAAAACGGATCCAACTACGTAGCTTCAACAAGGCAGAAGTCCAACAACGGACCTGAATACTTTTTTATGGAAACTACTGTTATAACCTTTGAAATCATCTGACATTTTATGTCATGCTGCTACTCTGTTCTCAGTTGAGTAAATATCCTCTCCGACTACAAAAGGCACTGTGAAAAGAAAGGCTTATGTTTGACCTCTTCAAACCAAACATACCTCCTCTACGAACCAATCTATTCTCTACCAATTGTTGTACAAATAAAAGGATCTTGCTTGAAAAGATTTGAAAAACAAAAAAGACAAAGTTCATTATCGGCACGGTTTCTGCCCCTGTTTAACTTCTCTCAACACACAGTAACATCGTGTTAATCCCAAACAACCTAGTACATCTCTTTAACCTCTCATAAGCCTTAAATGAATGATAGTGACTTGTACTGAATGCTAATAACCATGTTAAACACACAATGGCTGGACGTAAATAGGAAACCAAAAATAAATCGACACAATCCGCTCTCATGTAACCGGGCAGCCAAACACGCTTGGGCCGCGGACTCATCGCTGTGACCGATAAAAAAAATGCTCTGAACATGTGGTAAACTTTAAGCCATAGATGCCTTCAACATTAAAAGATCTTTTTTTTTAAAACAGGAACTAAATGAGAAAGTTGGCACCGAACTAGGCTTCTACACGGGAATAATGATGTGCAGAAGAAAAACCTGGAACCTCAGTCAGGTTGGCCCTGTTTGATGAACAGCACTGAGTTAAAAGGGTTTTTTTTTCCAAATCCTTGACACACACCCCTGCTGAATTCAGGAGTGGCCCGGTCCTGATGAATGGAGTGAATGAATGAATCCTAAAATAATAGCAAGCAACAGAACAGTTCTTCAGATAGGAAGTGATTTTTTTGAAATCTTAGAAGAGCTCCTAATATAGCATGAAGGGAAAAATATAAACGGCTATCTAGTTTAAATGTTATGAGAAAAAACAGCCAATATTAAATATACAGAAAGAACTGACACAGTCTCACCAACTGATGCTTTTTTTCCCCACTGTAGGTGTCCTCCATTGAGGTTACAGTTGGGGGCTCTTATTATTTGTACAAGCACCTGACGTCGATAAAGAAGAGACGAGAAGAAGACGGCTCACACACACACACACACACACACACCAGAACAGAACACCTGAGAAAAATGACCAGAAGGGGGCAGCACAGCACCCCAAAACACAAGTTGAGCGGACCAGGGGGAGGGAAAAAAAAAAAAAACAGAAGAAAAGGAGATTATGACAATTTCTTGTTTGAAGTTCAGTATACAGCGGTTGCCGTGGTCATGCAGGACCGCCCAGCACCGCAGACATTTCTGCTGGACAAGAACCAGGTGAAGGGGTGGGGATCAGTAAGGGCCGAGCACCGCTTGTCTCGCAAAGCCGGACCTGGCTTAGATGTGTGGCTTTAGACATTTTCTGTGTCAGGTGGAGCTGGGATCGTTCATTTCTGTGTTGCACTGGACTGGACTGAGATACCACAGTTCTGTTTTGTTTTGGGGGTTTTTGTGCTGGCCCTCCGTGGGTTTGTGATTCCACTGTGGATGCTGCTGGTTTATGGTAGGTCTGGGATGGTCTCTTAATGGCCATCGTGTGGCGTCAACATTTCCTCTGCTCTTCGGTGCAACTCCAAAGCTGTGACTGTGGAGATGTCTTTGGGGAGCTCAGATTTCCTCCGCATCAACGGGCGTTCTCTGCGCTGGTCTTTTTGGATCTAGACACAGACACAAAGAGGGATCAGTAAAATCAGAACTAATGCATTTACAGCCCCACTTCATGAACCTAAGCTTCTGCACAGAGGCCCATTTTACAGGCCGAACAAGATATTAATCCCTGCAATTTGCTTTCCTTTCAAACCCTTTTCTCACTTACATGACAAAACTAAAAGTCTTTAGCTGATAAGCTATACAATTCAAAACTGTATAATAAAGAAAAATGTGATAGTGCAGCATGGACAAGTCTCTGGCAATATTGTCCTTTAACACTCTTTGTTCATCTGGTCTCTGTTGTTTGGGTTTGGAAGGCAGACGGGATGCTGAAGTGATTTATGTAATCTGTCTCCGTTTCAGCAGCTGGAATAACCATCTTTGCTTAGGAAATTACTTGTGGGGCCAAACAGCTGAGTCATAAACCAAGTTCATTTGTGATTCTGAAGAAATATTTTTTTTAACCAACAACCTGCAAATTCACTGTATGTGTGCATTTTATGACTACTGTTTCAAAACAATGCAAATGTGAAGATGCTGTCTGCAACAGTCCTACACCCACATACTTTACACAAACAGGAGTGTGCAGACAGCTTAGAGGTTCTGTGCTGCTCGGTCGAGAGCATTCTTCATTTTAGCATTTGACAGATATTAGCAAAAAAACAAAGTGATGACAGGACGCATTAGGAGCTGCATCGATCGCGCAGAATTGGAACATCCTCATTCTTCTTTGTGCTTCTGAAAAGCTGCTGGTGACAGCGACAGTTGCACAGTAACCACTACAAAGTCCCCTGATAGTGCTGCTGTTTTCACACGCACCACACAGATATTTACGGGCCTGAACGTGGTTTTTATTTACAGCACAGCTGTCGCTAAAACAGTACAGACACACCAAACTGGACGATTTAGGCAAAGTGACTGGCACACGGCATGAGAAAAATGTCGCTAAGCCTGAGCTGCACAGTTCACAATTTTAAATGTCCAAAAATTGCTTTTGTATTTATGTCAACTAATGAGAGGGGCTCCACAGCATCCTGCAAAATGAGCTGTGATTAGTGGAATTCATTTGCGGTATTATTATTAGCTTTTTTCACATCACACATTTTCTTCATCATTAACATTTCTTGTAGTTTTCTGCTGCTTTGAAGCAAAATGAAAGAAAAAAAACTGGACTGCTGGACTGTGGCTGTGTGGTTCCACTTAACATAACCATATTTATTTGTTTTCAAACAAAAATAAACTTCCATTCTTGGCGCCAAAGTCAGTATCAATAAATAAATTAAAGTGTCCAAATTTCTGCTTTTTATGACCACGTATATGATTTCATACGTCTGAGTGATGCTTGCGTGCGTCTTTCATCACTTGACTGCTCTAACATCTGAAATGTAAACAGGTCTCATATTAAAGCAATATTCATCAAAGCTTGTGCACATTTCAGTGAGAACGTGTGGTACCGCACAGATACAGGCATGCATTTTAAATGTTACACACACTGACCTGTGTGGCTTCCTCATCTACTGCTTTCTTTAGCATGTTGACATCGTCTAGCAGTGGCCCATCTGTCTCCATGTCCATCGGACTCCCTGATCCTATTGAGTCCACATACACGACAAACTGCAGCACAGGAAGAGAAAGAAAAGTTAACCACAAAGAATCGCATTATCCAATATACAGGTTTGTGAGAGGTGCTAGCTTTAAGCAGAATTTTTCTCAATGACTTTAGTCCTCAGCTTTTGGAAATACATTTCCCCACAATCCATCCTGTAACTTTCCATCTGTTGCTTCCACACATACACAAAAGACAAAAGGAAGAGAAGAAAAACTAGAAACTCTTTTTCCTTTTTTCTCAGTTGGAGTGTTTGTCAAAACACCAACTGATGTTCATCACCAAAACATCAAACCCTGCTTGATTTGCACTGAGATACCCTGCAAACCACTGAGAGGTTTGCAGTACTGTCAGAATTGCTAGGTTACCATTTATTTGCTCACCTGTGGGTTTGACTTTGCTAGATTCTCAATCTTCACCCATGCTTCTTCTCTCTCTTTCCATTTGGCTTTCTCTCTGACACACACAAACACACACAGAGTCATCATAAGACACTTCTTCAAAACAGAGAAGATTTGCTGAAAGATAAACTCATGTTAAAAAGAAAAAAAAAAAGTTATGTACCCAAACTCTTTCAAGTTAAGAGATTGTGGTTTTAGTTTGTATCTACTTAGTCATCTTTTCCACTTCTAATGATGTTTAAACAATGTTTTCCATGACGTTTCTAACACTGTAATGAGAACAAGGAAACTGTAGCTTGCGCTGTATAAATGGGTGTGATGTCTCCCTGCATTACTTACTTGCTTTTTTCTGCCCTGAACTGCTGGGTGCAGTCGTCAAACAGTTTCTGGTTCATCTCCATAAAGAGCTTCAGAGCATTGTAAATCAACCCATGAATCGTCCTACAGACACAAAAAGGTTACCACAGGTCACTTGCTTTGCTTACGTACTATCCTCATACACTTCATCATAAAGATAAACAGATAAATGGAGGGGGTGGGTGGGGGGGAGCCTCACTTGTTCCAGTGGGTTTTGGAATTGCGGTAAAGGGCCGGGAACATGATGGGGAGGATCTTGGCAGCGTTGTCACTGATCAGGCTCATGATATACTCATTATTCCAGTAGTACAGGGCTCGCTCTGCTACCTGACAACACAGTTTTTCACAGGGTTACATGCGTACACAGACAAACAGAATGCACACTGTACGACTAACTAAAACACGCATCAAAATAAACAGGGATGTGGTTCAGACCTGAAAGTGCGGGCTTGACACACATTTGGCCAGCTGTCTGAAGAGGGGTTCCATGACTTTGACGAACTCCGAAGGCTCAATGACATCCAGTATCTCCTCCAGTTCATTGAGGAACATAACTTCTTTTGGACTGTGGGTCTTTGGCCAATACTTTAACAATGCCATTACCGTCTACGCACACAGACACACAGGCAGGATACCAGGCTTATTAAAGAGGAAGCAGGAATGTTTGGACAGCCGATTTTGGTCAGCTATTAATCTGCTGATGGTGGATTACATGAGCTTACATTACAAAAACTATCAGTAGAAGCAGAAACAGTAGTCAACATATTCATAAAGTAGTTTAGTTGATCTCAGGGCCTTAATGCAAGCACACAAAATCCAAAACACCTTCCAGCAGGTTTGTGAGGACTTGTGAGCGTGTTTATTTTTGCTCTGACCTTACCCACCATAAAACAAACAGAGAATACTGTCTTGAGGAGTTTGAATGACGTATGTCTGAAAAGAGCTTGAAGGTCAATCAATAATAAAAAATGCCAAAAAATCAATATCAAAATAAATAAATCTTACCGGTTCTGTAAGGGTGCTATCCTTCTCTAAGAACTGTACCACACAGTAGGCCAGCTGGGAAATAAAAGGGGAAAAAAGGAAACGGCATATGTTTTCATTTTGACAAAATCAGAAGTATCATAAATATTATTGGGAGAGAGATTGCATTCAACAAACTACAGAATCTACATAATAAAGTAACATCAAAGATGGCGGCTGTCCTAAACGTTCTAATCAGGCAAAAAATGTTGCTGCATTGGCACATGAGCACAGATGTCAGTTTTTGCATGTGTACACTATTTTTAAACATTAGTTAGGGGTAAAAGGACCAGATTGTTAAGTTGAAATGTGCATTTTTATCCGGTGAACATTGAGAGTTAAAGTTGTGATTAACTCCACATTTTTTTATCATTGGATACATGCTTCACTGACAAAATAACTGCTTTGAGGCACTACCTGCATGTCTGCCAAGTGAAAAGACTTTGCTCGAGACATACTTTTGTTACAGCGTTTTGTTTATAGCAGAGGAAGGCAGAGCAAAACATAAGAAAATTCCTACCTGTGGGTGATACACACTAAGGGACTTGACTTTGTGCAAAGGCAGGAGGACTTTCAGTAGGAATATCTTGTGCTCCTCTTTCAAAGGTAATGCAAATCCATTGATTATGCTGTGAGGAAGATCGTTATTAGAGAAGAAATTACTCTAGTTTACAATAATTCTGCATCTAAATATTAATTTAAAAAAAAATACAGTACTGTGTAAAAGTCTTGAGCCACCACTAATGCTCTTATACATTTCTTCCAAGGAGTCAGCCTGTCATTTTTGAAATGGTCTTGAACAATAGTTCTGCAGGCTTTCTGAAGCTCTTTCAAAGACTTTCTTTGGACACTGGCTGTTCTTTCACTCATTTTCAGTCCTTGTACTTGAACATTATCAGAGAAATTTTTTTCAGCACAGACCTACGAGCACAAAATAATCTCTCAACTCATGGGATGAACCAGTAATATGTCCATACATAGCAACTTTGCAAATACCATGTGGCCTTTCAGGTGACCCATTATCTGTTTACTGAAGCCTCATTAGAAATGTTCTAATGAAAATGACAAATCACACAAGGACTGGACTGAAATCAGTGGCAACAAGTCTTATGGAGTGATGGCGCCGAAATCTGTATCCTCCACAATACAACTCCATCTGGAAAGCATCTGATTGCCAACAGCTTCATTTTTCACTTGCATCCAGAGAAGTGCTTTGAATGTCCTTCAAGAAGCCTGGAGAACTATTTCTGAAGACTACTTAAAGAAATCACAAGAAAGCTCAGGCTGTGTTGAAGGATAAAGTTGGCGTTACTAAATATTGACTATCAAACTTACTAAAACTGTGCAAACTCACTTTTTTGCCTCATATACTCTATTTCCGTTTAAATTTGCAAATGGTATAAATCACTGCACCCTTTAGCCATTATCCTAGCAAACTACAAAGAAATAAGAGGTAGCTCAACACTTTTGCACATACTGTGTGTGTGTGTGTGTGTGTACACATAAATATATATATATATACATATATACAGGGGTGTACATAAGTGGTCCACAGGTGCGCTTTCGCTATCAAAATAAAAGACGCGCACCAGATAAGAAGTTGCTATACATCTATCTATCTATCTATATATACGTACACATATACATATATATAAAAAACAAACCTATATTTTGAACCCTATACTGTGAACAGCAGCAGCTTTAACAAATCTAAAAGTATCTTACCTGCCTAGTATTTCCAGTAGTTCTGCAATTCCATTATGATGCTCAGTCTCATAAATGAACCTGAAAAAGGGCAAACACACACAAGTTAGCAATAATGTTCCTTTAAAAACAAAAAAAAAACAAAAAACAAGCAAACAAAACAAGCACCATTAATGTAGCTATGGAAGACACACACTCACCTATAAAATATGTTATTAATCTGTTTTCTAATGTATGCTCGAAGGCCCAGGAACTTCCCATAGATGCGATGGAGAGTGGTCTTTAAAAAATCTCTTTCTCTGGGGTCTTCACTGTCAAAAAGTTCTAAGAGCTGAAGAAACACACAAACAAAAACAAAAAAGAAGGTTACTGGGACAATAAAATTAAACGTAACCGAGTACTACATACAATGCTCTTAAGTGGGCATGTTACAGTTTTTATTCTTTTGTCACATTGATACTATTACAGAAATGCAGAAATGCATGCTCATACTAAACATGGCTAAAGCTTCAAACAATGATTTCAGTGTATGTGCAACTAATCTGAAAAAGCCAAAACTTCAGGCCTTAGACTGCTCTAGTCACTAAACTTCAGACAAACATTGGCCTCAAATGACGTGTAGGAGAGCAGATATCCTCAATATGTTCTTTCCAGGCATCTGTGCACACAGTCAAAGCTGTACACGCAGATGCCTCACCCACATGCATAAAGGCAGAGGAGCTAAAACAGCTTGTTTTAGACAAACAGAGGGGCTGGACCAAGCACTGGTATACGATAAACAAGGATTATTTTGAACTATCAATCATGCAAAGCTTGTCTAGTTAAGAATAAAAATATTAAGGTGGAAATGAGCATCATAGCTCCTCTTTACAGAGAAAGAAGCTGTGCTCTAGCAACATGCTCACCTGCAATACAAACCTCTGGTCAATATACTTTTTGGCTATGTTTGGTTGAAAGTCTGGTGACTCTAAGAACCGCAGGAAGAACTCGTAGACGAGCTGTGGAAGAGGAGCAAAGACTTTAAAACAACAGAAATAGGCGAATAGGCTCTTTCTGACTAAACCATTTATGTGGGTGTGATGCATGTACCTGTAGATGTGGCCACGCAGCTTCTAGATTGGGTTCATCTTCCTCTGGGTCAAACTCTGCACCCGTGGGGTTGGATGACGGCGGCAATGCCCTAAACATATTCACAGCAAACTGGGAAACATAAAGAGAGGACAGACAGTCGGACATGCCAGATAAATATAAACTTGAAAAAGACATTTGCCCAACAGAAATCCAAACCGCTCAAGGAAGCGGTGGCCTCTGCCCTTTTTATTTGCATAAAAACACAATATTTAAAACATCACCATTTCTTTGTTTACGTAGGCTGCCAGTAACCTGTAGTGACAAATAGATCAAATCCATTGGACCATGTACTGTCCAAACTGCCTTTAAAAGACAAGTAAAATATTTCTATAAGCATAGACGTGTTTAAATGTCGCAAAATCCACTTTTTGCCATTTTTTAAACATTGTCTGGATCCACAAATTATGAGTCGACTACATCCCCTCCTTCCTTTTCCTTCTTGAGCCCTTCGAGTTTACAACCAACTGAGATGCCAAAACCTGATAAGCACCGCCCCCGGCTGTGAAGGAGACCCGCCTTATTAAATTCCGAATGAGCAGCTGCTGTGGCTAATGTTACCTTTAGGTTTGAGTGTACTCCTACGAGCCACAGTTATGTCAAAATTGGAATGCTGTAATGTAATGAAAATCAGATATTATGAAAAGCAATAAACAAGAACAGAGTGTAGGTTACTGTGTTTCATGTTAGTTTATAATCAGCCTTTAGATTTGTTTGCTTCTCTCTGTTCTCTGAGCTCGTATCTTCCTCTTTTTAACATTTCATACATTTGACTACGATGAATGTGTAGCCCGTGCAGACTATCTGTGGACTGACTGTGTTGTGAAATGTATCCATTTTTTCTTGCTACATCCACAGCACATATTAGGTATACTAGGCAAAACAAGGCAGAGCGCGTTGATTTGGGGATTGGTGTATATTCGTTTCTTCAGATTAAGAGCAGTGCTGTGAAACGGATTCATCACCAAAAATGTGCAGTATGGATAAGTTAATATCTGCAAAATACAGCAGACTCTGTAAGGGGCAAAGACGTTGAAATGTTATGGAAAGAAAGACCTGTGAAGTATTTTGAGATTACATTTTAAATACACATTGTGCAAACATATCAGACTTAAACTGTTTTTTAACAAGTTCGGTGTAATATATAACCTTTGAGGTATTGTTTGTATTAAAGAATTAATAAAAAGGTGGTAGGTGACTGGATATCAACAGTCTCTTGCGCTAGTTGTCCATACTGGCCTATTTCTGTGACTGTACAGACCCCAGACTGTGAAGGATCTATTTTGCCTGTGAGACGGCGCATTCAGAACTCCTTTGGGATTCCAGTCGATCAGAGGTCAAAACACTCTCATTCACCATCAGGTTATTATTCCAAGCAGAAATCACTCCTTACTTTCAACAAATAGATCAGGACAACGAAACAACTGTTATAGTGCCATGTAGTGCAAATAATGCCTGTTTAAATAATGATGCTTGAACACTGAGATGTCAAAAATGCTCTGAAATACAGAAACCTTACGGAAGTAAATAATGTGCAAAGTTTTAGCATAAGAACACACAGAATACACTTTATTACCATAAAGGAGAATGTCGTGTCACTCTTTACTTACTTTGATCATAAAAGCCATCAGTGGACTTCAAAGAGCCCTTGTCTTTAAGGGGGTACGGGGACAGGCGCTGCCAGGAGTAAGAGTATATTTTTATGCTGATTTGACAGCTCAGTTGCATTTTCTGCCGCATTGATCAAATAAAGCCCAGGCAAAGGAGGACGGGGGGAAATTTGCACCTTGATCATCTGCAGTTTACCATGTGGCATTGAGGCCGGCCTTTGATTAACATCAAAGGCTTTTTAATTTGGCTTGGGAAAGCAAATCTGGCACCAGGAACACATTGAGACCGCGACCTAAGAGGAACACCTCTCCAATCTACAGCAGGAGCTCCAACACAGCTGCACTGGCAACACCCTGATTAAACGAGCAGTTTTCAGACCTACACCATTGAGGGGTACAAACAATTTAGGGTGTGCAATACATGAACAATCTTTAGACAAATTCAAACAAGAGACATGCTGGAGAAAACACAAACAGATCACCTGGTTGCATACGAATTATTTAAATGATCTTAAAAGATTTGTGGCAAAAAAACTACCAAAATAAAAACTAAAATGGGTCTAGTGAAAACCACAAAATGTTCGTTCCATGCTGCGAAAATGAAACTGAAGAAAACAAATCAGCTTCATCACAAACATGAAAAAAAAGAAAGAAAAGGGAATCTACTGGGTGAGATGGCTCTTCGAGGCCATGTGGCTTCCACTGAGCCTTTTTTCACAATTACAACTTACACAATTTTACAGTAAGAGAAGTGACACGTGACATCTCGCTAACACGAAATAAAGCAATTATAAATGAACAATGCAGAGTTTATGTAAGTGAATATTTTTAGACCTAAACTACTAAAACATTCCCCAAACCATATTACACATTGCATATTCTGTGGGATAAAAAGCTTTATGAGAAATATCATCAGCTATAGAACCACAGCACTAGTACATCACAGGACACTACAGATTATAATGTTCATTTTAAATCATTTAAAGCTTTATTTATGGAAACACTGATGGCAGAGTTTCCTCACACTTAAACTTGACTTGGGTGGGCCTCCCATGTATCAAGATACATACTTGCAATTAAAATAAAATGCAACATACTTTGCATTTTATTTTAATTTTTTCCTCCGTCTCAGACAATGATGTGACCTATTTACAACTGGAAAATTCCCTTACTCTTATTTTGAAAGTTAAGTTGACATAAGATGTAGCCTTTCGAGACAAAAAGTCCACACGTACTTTTGCAATATGGGTAACCAAATCACTTTTTATGCAAGGCTTTACTTTTTTCCAGGAGTTGAGTGATACAAACTACAAAGATGGCTAACTAAGTTTAGTTAAGTATGTTCACTTATACTCTCTACTTATTAAACATTTGCCAGGTCAAAATAAAATAATAAAATAAAAACAACTGGTCCAAGCTTCTGATTTCCACTGTTTACTGTAATACTGACCATGTGAACCACTTCTGGGTAGATCGGTTCGGTGATGACATTCCTGTTGTGGGTGATGTACTCCACCATCTCGCTCAGCGCGGCTCGTTTCACCTCCTTCCATTTCAGGTCACTCAGTGGGTCTGAGACAAAATCGAAGAGAACGCAGCACTGACGCAACTTCTGGATAAACAGCTTCTCCTGCTCTGCAGGGGGAACATCTATGACACACAGAGAGAAGAAAGGCTGGAATTAAATTCAAATTCTCTTCACAAAGCAAAATGTCAATGATTTTTAACATTAGACAGAGCAGCAATGATGCTGACAGGCTGACTTACTTTTAAATGTTTTGCTAAGCAATCTCTTCATTTCACAATCATATTTTATTTTGCTGTGAGCCATCACAAAGAACCTATAATGTTATAGACTGCAAGGCATGTCTCTGAATAACATTAGGTTTACTGAGCTAGTGCTGTGCTTGTTTGAGACAGAACGATTGCAGCTTTTCTGTGTGCGTTTTCATTTATTTGATAGCTCAGGAAATGCCGGATTTCCAACTGAAAACTCTTTAATAAAAACACCAGATACACATATTTTGTGCTTCTCCAGAGGAAAGAACATTTCGACTTGCTGGCTTTATTCTGGGCACGACTGCATTGTTTCTACAGACTTCACTGAAACTGTGAATTTGTGCACAGCAGCTCAGCTGTTTGCTTGGAGATAAGCATTTTGGTTGATAAAGCAGAATATATCCGGGTGGCACGTCACATGAAGATAATGAAGTTACCAGTGCCCCATGCATTAACTGTGCACAGCAGCTCTCTCTGTGCTGCCAGTGTACCCGTTGATGAAAGCCTGCTGACAGCCAAATAACAAATCACAGCTGCTTAAAGCAATAACCAATCACAGAGTAGAGCATGCCTCCAGCTGACGTATCCGTACGCCAACTGTTGTGAAATCCTTTTGGCAAAAAATGAAAACTGTTCATCCAAATGATTTCAAACTCAACTTTGCACACACATACACACGTTCCTCTAGTTATTAAAGCAAAAAGCAACCAATTCCACTTAGTGAGGTAATGGCTGCTACGTTATCACCACATCAATCATGCAAAAGATCTAAATCACCCTCTGGGAATGTGGGGCCACACCTACCTGTGTATCATTATTAGCTTGCAATTAAAAAAAAAAAAAAAATCATTACATGCTTTTGCAGCCAATGCATTTTGCACAATGAGCTAGCCTCCAATCAGTGTCAGTTTAAATGATTTATAACTTCTTGACAGCTTCAAAGATATAAACGATTAGAGAAAAGTATGAAAACATTTTTTTGTCTGCAATTAAGTAATTAAGTGACAATAACAAAGCTTCTAAACAGAATTATTATATATTAAAATAGATCATAATTTCAATCAACTTTCATATGGTCTGATGACAGCTTTTTTTTCCCTGTAGTCTGGACTGCTCAGAGGGAACTTGAACAGAGCTTGAAGGGTTTGCACACTACATACATCATAAGTTGTGCAACAGTGCAAAGTATGAAAGTATGGAAGTTTTTAAAAACAAGACCTACTCTAAATCTACAGGTAACCATTTTAGCAATTTTAGAAATAGCTATAATGTGTGCTCTCTCCCTTTATCAGCACTCAGGAAGCAGAGCTCTGAATAAAGTGCAAATTACTTTCACCTTTTTTTGACAAAAGTAGAAAGGACGCCATTACTACAAGCAGCCTATACAGCACCAAATAACCGCAGCATTATGCACTCTACTGTGATGGGGCCTTCACTAGGACACAGCTATTTCCCTTTTCTTTACAATGATCAAAACTGTGAGTAGCAGCCTGTAATAAATGACACGAGTCACAGAGAGGAAGCTTCTCCTCTGAATTAGCCTGAGATGATCCGATTCCCAAGCTCCAGAAAATACCATGAAACCAAGAGAAGTGGATTGGTGCTCATTCATTTTCATCCAACACGGGGATTAGTGCCTTAAAACAGAATGTCACCTTATAAAACCTACCTATGGGGCAGCATTAATCTCTTCATCACAGTCTGTGATTCTTGAGTCTTTCTCTTCTCCCCATTAACAATCTGCATGTGTACCCTACATCACCATGGTGACTGCAGGCAGAGACAGGACTTTGGACCAGGGGGTGACCACTGCTAATCAGAGACGTATGTCTGCTGCTTCTACACTGGAATCAAGAGACCGCTGAATTGCTGATCACATCAGCTATGGCTGAAGAAAGTGTCAGCCAAAGGCATCATGCAAAACATGAATCATAAAGTAAAGTAAGTCAGTCAGCACTCCCTGCTACACTCAATAATCTTACAGATACATTTATAAACGTCCAGTGGCTTTCTTGAACACTGGAATAAAGAGTTAAAACAGCACGGTAATCTGTAATTATACATCTACAGTATTTTCTGTGCAGACCCTGCTTTGCATAAGCTGATACCAGACAAAATGTTAACAGCTGGCACCAATAAAATAGGTCAATTCTAAAAGATTCAGTAATGGAGGCAATGCTCACAGACTAGAACCTCAAATTGCGACAGCACACCTCCACATTAGTCACAGAGGAAATGTTGGCATTTAAAACAGCATGAAACAAAGCTGTCTGAGGGCTACCTGTAAATCCTATACATTCTTTTAGGTAGACTACCCTTTTGGTTTATTGAATCAATAATGTATTTGCTTCATAATTCCCCAACACTGTTACAGTGTCAAAGCTTTGTGGCGAAGCTTCCTTACTTTACTGTTGCTTCCTTTCTTATCTAATGGCTCTCTGTTGGCTCTTGTTTTATGTTTGTTTGTTTTTATACAAATAGTTATACATGCCATCGAGATATTTTGAAAAAACTGGAAGATTTTTGAATTTATATTTAGAAGACTTAAGTTTTAAGACTAACTGCCATATTCAAACTACTATCCGCAAACAGGATCCAATTGAGCCCAGTAAACTTTCTGTGTTCATGACTAATATTCAGCTTGCTTCTGCTTAAGTGCGTACAGCGTGTCTAAAAAAAAAAAATATTAAGCCTTGTTTGGACAGTGAGCAGAAATACTTGTCAAAATGATGAACAATCCCCTCTAAATGCATGCAAGTTAATAAAAATATTTATAAATGTTAAGTTAATATAGTAGCATCTGTTTTACTAGGAAGTCTCAAAATTTTACCCTTAACTCTTTAACGCTTGAAATCCTACAAGGAGTAACCCTTTAAGCTCTTTTCTGAATTGAGCTGCTTATAGAACAAAATGACTGTGTGTGCAGATTTGTGAGGGTGGTCTCTGCTTATTCAGCTACCCTTTGAAAAACCCAGAAACTATTATAATGGTCATCAAACAACATCTTTACTGATAAACACTGAGGTGTCAAAACTTGTCATTAAGGGTACAGGGGAGGTCGTCAAATGTGGTGTTTATAGCGAAAAGAGTAAGATGAATAAAGAAAAAGGGTTGCTGAGTTATCTGAGGCTTAGTACACCTGCATCTACAAGTTTTGTTCCTATTACTGTTACAGGCCCACTCATGAGCACCTCGACTCATCAGCCTCTGAGTGCTGAGAGGTCTACCAGCTCCTGTTACACAACAGCACTAGGGTTTCTGAACAGGCCTAAAATATTAAGAGACGTGCTGTGCAACTGCAGACTTCACACACAAGCGTCTCTGCATGGATCAGTGAATAACCTTTACTCATCTAAAAGCTCCAGCATGCATACAGGAAACCAGCCACGAACACAAATTGCTTCTAAGCACAAATCTTGACTCAGACATTCTGTACTACTGAATATGAAAATAACTGATTAATAAAGTGCCCCTAATGGCAAATGTGGTGCGCTTACCATCTGTCACTTCAGACACAGGATATCCGAAGGAGGGACCGGTGGCTTTCTGCCATAACTTGCTGTAATTATCACTATGCATATAAATGTCACGAGACCATGTTAACAGCCACATAAGCAACACCATGATACTGACATCACTGTGACAGCAGCGAGCATATGAAATAATTGGCTCCATGTTAAACACACACTGCCACCTGTATCAATTACTGGATCAGCATGGAGACCAAAGAATACACACGCTAACCTACATATAAACATTAGACCTTATTTTGTTACACTATAACACAGTCAGATGCACTTTTGCATTCATCTAGAGACAGCTTCCAGCTTCCTTAAGTTTGTCTGAATCAACAGCAACTCAAAAAGAACACTGGAGCTACAACAACAACAAACAGCCTTTCAACTTATGTTAGTCACATTGCACCAATACAATACAGACATATACAAACTAACAACAAGCTTTGACCTCACTTCCTATGACATCAATAGTGTTGATGGGGGAGGGGAGACTCAAAACTACCAATCTTACACTCCCCCCCTCTCAACTAAAGCTAAGCTTTGCAATGTCTTGGCAGAACCCTTCCTCGCTGACATACAAACACAATCACCTCCTTTCTCTTTCAAAAACCCTCGTGCAAACAACACTAAAAAACTCTTAAACTCGCCTCCACAAAAGTAATGATACATATAATATCAAGCTTTTTTTTGCCTTTTTCTTTTTTTTTTTAAATCACCAGCTGTGGCTGCTTAACACTCAAGCCCACCTCCTCTTTAAACAGCCCAGTACACAGCAGCAGATTTCCTATTCTCACCTCTAAAATGCATGAGGGCCACAGGCTGGAAAGGCCCATTGGAGCTTGGTCCATCCAGAACCATCCCGCCGGCAGCTCTAGTACATGCCAACATCAGTGAGCTGAGGCAGGAAACAGGGGAGAAGAGGGTAGCCCAGGCTAAGGCGAGGAGCCAGCCTCCATTTTAGCACGAACACTCGGAGCAGAAAATGAAGCTCCCCTGCTGCTGGAGGGAACCAGCTAGTTAGTGATGTCATCCCACACAGAAGCAACCTGGTTGGTTGGCTGCAATCACATGGGCGGGCTGTCAGAATAAATAAACATGAGGAAAGAGACTGGCTGTTGGAGTGGGGAGAAAAGGGGTGGGCCAGTTACTGTGATTGGGCCAAAAGAACCTACATCTGTCAAGGAGTTTTTAAAGCACAAACAACACGCCTGAATTCCATTTAACCGGTTCTGAAATAACCACAAATGGAATAATAATACCATGGAATACAAATAACTGTACAACATGTAGGTTGCTTGTAAGAAGCAGAGGAGACAAAGGAAACAATTTATTTCTCTTTTAGTCTTTAACTCCCAACAACACCCATATGGAAAAGAAATAAGAAAAACTTATAAAAGACTTGCATCAGCTTTAGCTTGCTTCATATAGTAAATCATATAAGGCTTATATGATTTACTCATGAAAGTGGCCACTTTCTCATTACTTTCATATATTGTTTTAGGAAGTATCCAAAACATACAAGTTTCATTTATATAATTTTTCAAGGGTTCTTATATCTGTTTTCACTCTTATATGCTTTTCATACAAGTTTCACACAAGACAGATACAAACTTTATAAGATTTATATACATCTTTTCCATATGGGCAAACCTAAATACAACAACAAAATACAACAAGGTGTTCAATGCTTAATGTCACCTTACACTGGTCATCAGCTAGTGGACCTTTTTTTAATGTCTGCTGCCATTTCCAGCATGCGTGCCAACTTTGTGCGTGTGTGTCTGTGTTTGCATGACAGATGGCTCTTCGGCAGCACAGCCTGAGCCCAGGTGTATGTGACAAGAGAAACAGGAAGGCAGGAAGTCTCAATGTGAGCAACACAGGATGTGCATATGCAGAAAGCCACATTTTGAATCAGCAGCACTGGGGAACAAAAGCCTGCACTGTAAACCTTTGCGGGCACGTCGGTGACACAGACAATTAAAAGCAACAAATCCATACTCCCAGTCACTGGCATTGCACTCTCAAATATAGTAACCACTGCACCCTTAGAATACAATAGGGCTCTGTAAAACTCTGCACACAGACATACACAATCAGAACATACACCGACATTTTTTTTTTTTTGTGCATGCCGTATGTGTCATCATACTCAAAGTACAGTAAGCACATACAGACAAGGTGTCGAAACAGTGATTCAGCTAAAGTCATAAGCATTCCTATGCACGACGAATAACCACGCAAATACAGTGTAGATGGGTGTGAATTAAACAGATTTGGACTACAGTGACATAAAATCCAATAATATTTGCTGCATAAGAAAGCCACTGAGGAGAAAAGACTGTACAAAAAGACTGCTTACCCCATTAGAATGAACATTTCATAACCATAGCTGTATGACAACCCACAAACATTTCTATTAAAATGTGCGTATGGAATACTAGCCTTCGCAATTACTTCTCTTCTGTGAAGGACAAAAAACAACATTATTTTTTTGCACTATGATTGCTGTCATTTCAATGATTGTCAGCGTTAGCCAAGATTACACAAAACTGGCCGAGCAACTACAGCAAGGCAACAGGGTTGTTTTTTCTATGCAGTTTCTGCATAATATGCAAAGAAGGAAGACATTGATATACTCTTGACTGCTTAAAAGTAATTAGGGAAATCATTATTTGTGGATAATATTGTCCAGCAGATGTAACTGTATACAGAGGTTTGGTTAAGCTCAAAAAAGAAAAATAGAATACGCAAAACTGTTTTGGAAGTTTCACACTTTCCAAAAAAAAAAAAAAACACACCGTGTTTTAGGCTAATGTAATGTTTGTGCAAAATGCATTTTGTGTGGTATTTCATAAAGCACATAATGGTGTCACGGTTCCTCCCTGTGGGTTTGTGCTTCTCCTCTGGAGGTGCAGGAGGTGTGGTGTGGTTCGAGTCGGGCTGCTGTTTGTTCTTGCACGCTTCTTGTATTGCCACTGTTGCTCCTGCTACACAACCTTGAGCTTGTATACGTGTTTGTCTGCAGGTTAGAGGATGTAAAAAGTCTTACACTAAAATCAACTGTACAAAATGGGAACAACTACACCCCTAATGGATGTAATACTTAACATCTAGTTTAGCTGGTCCTAATATATACGATAATGGAGCACTTCATCAGCAGGAACTAATCTGGGCATATAAAGGGCTCTTTCTTGTTATTCTGTACCTTAGGCATAGTGCATCCTCCCATCTGTAGATCTGCTGTTCTGACCATGAGAAGAAAATACTGGATTACTCATTACAAATACTCCACAAATGCTACTTTGGCACAGGCATTCACCAAACTCGAGCTTTCTGCCCTGTCTGTGCTATTTTTTGAATGCAAACAAACTTGTGAGATTGAAACCATGCTTGTGTTATAGCAGAGCTTTTTCTACACTTATCATTGATATCAGGAGCACTGCCTAAAATACACAACGAAGTGGTTCATTCACAGGTCTGCTGATCTTCAATGTCATGGTCCTCTGTAAACGCTTAAGGCTCAGATCTATTTGGAGAAACAGACCGATCGACGCAGCTGAGGACACAGGCTCTTTCAACAGTGGCTGAACTTAGGCAGCTTCCAATGATAGAGACATCTTTATCAAGATCCAACCTATTTTTTCTTCTTCTCTTAACGCAAACATGAATCCCAAAGCGATGATACATGCTGATCTGTATTAGTCACATTAGAAGCAGATATATTAAGAAACAAAGCCCAGATTTGTTCATTGTGCCACTAAAAATGTTGCACAAGTGGAAAACACCTGTGGCTGATGACTGCAAGATAAACACGCTTGGAGATCGCATTTAATGTTGCAGCTTAAACCTGGTAACTTGAGGAATGTATTATTCTAATATGTACAACAGTTTAAAAGCTTAAAACGTTTTTCGAAGTTCAAAAACAAGTTTTAGACCTGCAGATATAGTAAACTGGCATGTGTGTGAATTAATTAAATACCATTTTCAATATTTACTATTCTTCCAAACAAAAGACCACCAATTCAGATACAGTGTCATGTTTTTTAGTAGGATCCTGTCATTTCTGAATGTTGCTGATGCATAAATGAAATATTCACTGCTTAAATATAGCAATGTGTCTGATTCTCTGACTTCTATCTACAAAACCCTTCTAGAACCAATGCTGAAGAGTCCAATCATGCAAAACCAGTGCACAGCTTGAGCAGTTTTAACACCATGATCACTGCCAGTGACTTTTTTTTGTATTTTTATTCATATGAAATGTCTGACCCAGGAAGTTTCTCTTATGAGGTGTAGGGGCCTTTTTCTGCTTCCACATGTATTCAAAGTTAAAGACGTTTCTCTGACATGACATGACATGACAAGTAGTGATTTAACGTTAAGATTACTTCCTGGAAGCTTTAGAATATAATTAAAAGACAACCACAATAAAAGCAACATTTCTATTCATCATAAAAATAAAAACTGACTGACGTACACTTTAGTAGTTTGACTTAGACCTGTGTTTTCTGCTAACAGTCAGTGACACCTACTAAACAACTGTATTACAGGTAACAATAGCAGAACTAAACACACAACTAGGGCTGGGCCATATCATACCGTTCACGGTAATACCGGTATAATGTTGGGCAACGATGAGAAAATGAAATATCGCGATAGAATATGGGTAAAACGCGCATGCACAGTGCCTTTGTTTTCATATGCACATGGTGGAAAAAGCATGGCAGCGACGGAGAATGAGAAGGGCGAAAGCGGATCGTTGAATGAAACGGATGAACCAGAATTGGTTTGTAAAAATGCTGCAACTTCAATGGTGTGGAACTGGTTTAGCTTTGGTCCGTCAGATACACAACAAAGCACTATTTTTGGTAGAGCATACTAGCGGGCCGTCGTTATTACCGTGTTTTTTGAAAAATACAGCACACTTAAAATCTGAAAATCGACAGTGCCCCTTATAGTCCCATGTGCCTTATGTATGAATTTACTGACCTCGAAACAATTTTATGTGCTACACGGCACTCGAAAATCTGTCAGATGTTTTTAGTACGACTTTGCTAAGCTACGAATCCGCACAGCTTGATGGATTGTCGGAGCATTACGGCTATCGTAGGCATGAGCCTCGCGGAGTGATACGTACTGTGCTTCAACATAATATTACCGTATTGTGTGTGTATAACCTCTTTTTAAGTTTTGTGGATATTATACATGGTTATGCTGAGGATATGTCGGCCAATTTCCACTGGAAATGCCTTTTGGTTAAACTGTCAGCAAGGAATTTGCATTTGCACTGTTAAATTTTTATATAACTTTAATGCACATAAAAACAGCTGCTTGTTTAAGTGAAAATACATTGATGGGGTTTTTTTTGCACTAATAAAGTTGTGGAGTTGTAAAGTAATTTGTCTAGTGTCAATTATATCGTCAGTTATATTGTTGTCGCAAATTTTCAAATGTATATCGTGATAAATATTTTTGGTCATATCGCCCTGCTCTACACACAACTTATTTAGTTTTAACATCTTCACGTGTTTGCTGTCATTATCCTGTCTCCCTAGTGCTAGGCTGAAAAAATGCTTAAAAAAAAAAAAAAAAAAACATAACTGCTGACCATATAACTACTGTCATCTTTACTGTTTATCCCTCAAAATGAAGATGACTGTAGACTGAAAAAGTCCAACATAACTAGCTGTTGGTACGCAGTGTGACACCAAAAAAAATAGGCTCCAACCCTCTGAGGCATGAACCTCTGAAAGTCCCCTGTGATATGTCGCACCAACATGTCAGCAGCAGATTTCTTATATTCTGTGAACTGTCAGAAGCACTGCAGCTTATTAGACTTGGGACAGCCCACTGTCTCCAGCTGTCCCTGCTCCGTGCTTCGTCATTTGTGTCCATTGTGTCCATTGTGTCTTTGACTAGTGCTAAAGCCCGTGTACCCTTCTCACCGATAAGATTCATTTCAGACAATTAATAATTTACAATGAACTACACTCATTCAACAGGAGAAACACAACAACAGGAGAAACATATAACAATTTGTGAAGCATAAACTAAATCCAAACTACTTTGAATACTAGTAGCTACATCTTTATAAAAGAGCAGAAATGTCCCAACTTAACCTGTGACCAATAAAAATAATATTTTATATCCTGTACCCACCAGAATCTGCCGTGACATAGGCATTTAGCCCTGTCACTATCTGTAACATTTTACTCCACACAATTTCTCTCTCATCCAACTGTTTACTCACAGTAAAACATACCTCAGATTTAGCACGAACTACTGTTCACAGACTAATAAACATTCTCGGTCATTATGATTTCATTATGTTGTTTCTGTAAGGCTTTTCCTGGTGTCCTTCTGTTGAAGTGTTTTATTTCCCTTATGTTTTCTTTTTTACATTGTGTACAATGTTTGCATATCTGTGGTCTGCCGACTGTTAGTTATATCCATTAAAGTGCCCCTTAAAACAGTTTCACATTATAAAGGAACGTGGGAAAGTTTTGCATCGCCATTAAGCATCGTCTCATTAAAAGGCTAATGACTGTAAATTTCATACACTATGTTAACTGTACCCTCAATTAAAAAAAAATCAGATTAAAAAGTATTATCTGTTTTTAAACTTAAAACTCTGGTTACAAGTTGATATACTTATGTCCTTCAGCATCACCTCTCATATTTGACACTCTAGCCACAAGGTGGCACCAAACCCTGTGAGACCAAGGCTCCATGAAGGAGAGCTCCTGCTTTAAAAGAGAACCCATACAGAGGGAGCAACTGTTGTTGTTCTGTGCTTTTTGGCACATGTATATAACACTTGCAATGAGACAAAGAAAGAGGAATTAATCTCCTGTTTACTTGCCTCAGTCAGACAGATCTCCGACTAAACATTATGCCAAACACAAAAACACAAGTTTGGATTTGTGTATTTTGTCTTATAAAATCTACACACAAAAAAACGGCAGCTCACCACATCGAGTTTCAACAGAAACCAAACTATCGTCCAAACAAATGCAAAAATTTGAACCATACAGTCAAAGAAAGCACACACGAATCTGGAAGTTCATGGGAAAGGCCTGCTTCTGGTCAGGGTTTTTAAGTCTCGCCTCAACTTTGCGACTCTGCGGGACAGGCTCATGGACATGTGTTTCCATCAGGAGGTGGTGAACATGCCTGGAATGAAAACAGGCCAAGCGAGGAGCCTGTTTGGACAGGACTAAGTGATAACATCTACTTGGCCACTGTGGGATAATGTTTTGCAGAATGTTATCAAAGCTCTCATTGGGGTGTGGGAAGTGAGCAGGCTGTATCAGAAATGAAGTTAAGCCTATTGGTTTCCTCACACGTTACAAAGGTAACGGCTAGCTAAGATAAAGACACAATCATTTTTTATGGCAGAGCAAAAAGACACAATGAACAATAAATGGCCTGTTATCATGTTGCCACCTTAGGAAATCCAACTTTGCTCTACTTGCCAAGGTTTCCAAAGACAGAAATAACATTCGTAAATTCTCCCTGAAGAACGCTGCCTTTGCTCTACTGTGAGCTTACAAGCCTCCCACCGATGACGAAAAACAAAAACAAAAGCGCTCTTTTCTGCACACACGGTATCAGTGCCAGAACGTCCACAACATTGAGTGTTCAATGTTTGCTAGACAGACACAGCACAGAAAAATATCTTTTACCAAATACAGAAACTTTTGCGCAGGTAACCCAACGAGACTGCATTCACCACAATTCGGGGTTACAACAGATACATAAACTTTACACTGCCGTTGCATCAACTGTAAATAATCTAACAATCCAGGAAATATCTGTCCTTGAAAGGAGATGGATAATTCTCCCTACCCACTCTGAAAGTGTCGGGCACATTTCCAATGTCCCAACTTTGTTTCACTTACTAAACAGAATAGTCATCTGGGGACCACTAAAATACCCTTTTCCTACGAGATTCTTATTTTTCCTGAGTCTGAACATTTAGAAAGAAACAGAAACAGTATAACCAATTCCTGTTGTGCCATTGCCACTATCTGTTATAAAATAGTTTTTGAAGTTTAATTACATGATTATTTAACAGCCAACAATGTCGATATAACTGTCTGTAAAGCATACCACTATGTTAGGTAATTATAATTAAAGTACTGAGAAATTATGCGTGCAGTCATCCATGTATACACAGGACAATGCTGACAATATGCATTTACTGTGCCGCAGCAGTGTTTGCTCATTGCTTTTGGATCTGGCACTGAACTTGGACACTAAATATCCATATACATCTGTAAAGTTCACGAGGAAAGACAGGAGGAGGAATAGTAGTAGCTGGCAGACATGTCTTATCTGCTCACTGGCAACATTCGGAAACACAAGGACCGTGGAATTAAAGCTTTATCTCTGGATTACCACTAAATATAGACGCTTGGGTTAAATCCAGAGCAAAATCCATGCCATGCATGTCCTCTGTTTGTTTCCACATATTGCATAATGTCATGTTCAGCCTGGTATTAAAATGGGGGTGATGCAGCAAGGGATGCTCATGGGCACTTCTGTGGGGAAGGAGTGACTAAATAATTGAGTATGTGCTTGTTAGTACATATTTTTGTGAGGTGTGCACTTATCTAGATCTGCATTTGAGACATTTCTTACATATTAAACACACACAGGCAGACCAGGTAGTTTTTTCTCCACCTGCCAAATTTGGTTGATTTGATTCTTGAATTCTGTGCAAAACCCTGAAGCGTCAAAACATTACCTCAACTCCGTTCTCTATGAATATATAACAAATGCAAATTCTCCCAAATCGAGTGCACTCTGTAGTTCATTATGTGATTACATAAAATGGATTTCAGACTGTCGCACAGGTGAATACCTTTAAAAGCAGGAAGTTTCTGCAGTTCCCTGTTGTTGCTCAAGCTGAAGCGAGAGGAGCTCTGCCTCTTGTCCTTTTTGACAGGTGTCTGGGAACCTGGCTGCTTCCCCTTTAGCAGCTGAGTTGTTGGAGGAGCACTATTGCTAGCCTTCCTGTTAGAGCTCTGCTGAAACAAGATAAAACACCAATTAGTTACACGGACATAAGAGCAAAGACACACTAAAAAAAAAAGATGCAGGTATAAAATATGGGAGAATGAACCTCTGTAGAAATCTAATAAAAATGTGTGCATGCAGCCACCAGCCAAGGAGCACAACTGGTACTTTTAATTATATACACTGAGTTGCTATCCACTTGACAAAATGCTCATTAAAAAAACAAAACTGTTTACCAAATGCACAACTACACTTACTCTAATGTACAATTACCCCTTTACAATAGTGCATCATCCTGATGTGGGATCACCTGAAAGCAGCAAGTTTAACTGATCCAGCCTTCCTACTAGGATCCAAGGCTCGCAAAATTTCAAAATCTCTGGTAGCCCTTCGGGCAGGCACTCTTCAGTTTTTGGTAGTCCAAAATAAATTTAAGTAGCCCAAATAAAAAAGAGAGCAATTTTTTTATGTTTTGTTTCCGTTACAATACTATACATTAAAGTATAATATTGTAACGGAAACAAAAATTAATCAAAAAATTGTTAAAATACAAATCACAACTGTATAAAAATTACAATCATCAACTCAAATACTTGGTTCTAATTGAACAGAAATTTCTATGAACTTGCAAGAACTGTGTAGAACATGAATCAGTCTGTGTCAGATCCTGAATCTGAAATTTCCACTGAAGTCAAGGGTAAGAGGTAAGTGGAACCAAGATCTAGGCCATTTGCTTTTTTAAGTTTGCAAAGACTGCTAAATTTTGCCAATGGTAGTTCACTCTTTGCAACATAGTACGCTGTTCTAAACAGCTTTTTCAGGACTTCTTGTTATGCTTGGTTTATTTTTAGTATGTTTTTTGCAATTGCTGTTTGTTCTGGGAAAGATATTGCAGACTGGGCAATAATGCATTTCTTGCATTTCTCATGGGTTCTGATGGGGTCTTTCTTAAAAATTACTGGTCCCAGTAACAAAGGCGCTTGTCGACTCAGAAATCGAATGAAACTCACAACACACCGGGCAGAACATCATATTATTTAGCTTGTCATATTCCAGCCACAGACATTCTTTTGTCCATGAAACCAAAAAAGCTGCGCTTTCTTTTTGCCTCATAGTCTGATTTGTCATAACTTTTCCGTTTTGTGGTAGGCTTTTCTTTGGCTGCCCCTTCTTCACCCTGACCTGTCTTATTTGGCTCAGCAGAACTAAAATACCTGCGTAAATCCCGCTGCTTTTACACACATACTTACATAACGGTCAGCGATTCTCTGCGCAATCAACCTCTCACATGTTTAAGCTTGCTGTGGGAGATTTCACTTGTCACGTTTGAATAGTAAGCTAACGAGTGATAAGACGATGTCGGAGGAATTGGTGCGCAATTAATCGTCACTCACCAATCAGTGCTGCCGCTCTCTACACACCGTTCGCGCGATCGCAAGGTGAAAGCAAAAAACAAGCGCAAATTCAAACGCGATTTCAATATGTATGGGCAGAAATCTGTGCCATCAGAAACTGAATTTGAATAAGTTAAATTTGAATTTGAATTGTAACTTGAATAAAAGCTTTTGAAAACTGAATTTGAATTAGTCTAATTTGAAATTGAATTTATGGTTTGAAAATGATCATCACTAAATTGAAATTGAATTTTATATATTGAAAATGAATTCATTTGCTTTGAAACTGCATTTTATCCTTTAAAAATTCAGCTCTCGAACAATTTCAGTTTCACTCTCACCATTCAGTTTCAGTTCTACAATTCAATTTCAGTTCCAAAATTCAGTTTTTTGGAACTTACTTCCGGTTCAAGAGTAAACGAGCGCAGATTAATAGAACTACGTTTTACCAGCGGGCCGAAAGTGTTACTGACGGGATTCTACAGCGTCTTGAGCTGAATTAAGACTTCAGAAGTCATTCGTCATGTCGAATGACCAGCGGATAAACTCTCAGGTTGGTAATAAATGTATTACATGTATAAGAACAAGCGTCATGTTAACAATTGATAGCCGTACAGTAACTTTTATGCTTATTGTAGCTGTTAGCTAAAAACGCTAATTTAGCCTAGTTTGCCCTGGATTTAGCTTTGACAAACAAATATGATCGACTGTTTCTAGTAGAATTCCAAAGTTGTCATCTTGTACCCTGTCAGAGCCCTGTATGCTTGCAGAGACCCCTACAGTAGGGAAACATGCAAAACAGCGTCCAAACCTTTGTATTTTAGCTTTATTTATGTCTTACACAGCATCCCAACTCTTTAGCTAACTTAATAACTTTAGCTAAAGTGAATAGTTAGTCTAATTCATTAGTGCAGCATTACTGGATCACCTGTTTGAAGTGATATAATATGATATACAACTATCACTGAAGCAGCAAACTTTGTAAATAAACAACACTTCTCATTCTCTAAACGTTTGGCCACAGCTGTAGATTATACTATCAGTGCTTTTTCACTCTTGACAATAATTACATTTCTAACTTCAGCCTGTCAAACATAGCAATGGAGCAGTATGTTTAAAAAAAAAAAAAAAAACTAAGCATGCACTCAGTACTAGGGCTGGGCCATATTATACCGTTCACGGTAATACCGGTATAATGTTAGGCAACGATAGGAAAATGAAATATCGCGATAGAATATGAGTAAAACGCGCATGCGCAGTGCCTTTGTTTTCATACGCACATGGCCGATTGTTGAGTGAAACAACCAGAATTGAACCAGAATTGGTTTGTAAAAATGGTGCAACTTCAGTGATGTGGAACTGGTTTGGTGTTTGTCCCTCAGATACACGACAAAGCACATTTTTTTGCAGAACATGCAAGCGGGCCGTCGTTATTGCCGTGTTTGTCGGACTAAGATGCTCTTAAATCTGGGAGTAATCTGGGTCCTAAACTCCTTATCCTTCAGGGCAAACGAACACTGCAGCATCACTGAGAGTTAAAAACTGTCTAAATTCTTTCATCTTTAATAAAACAATCAGCATTACTGCTTTACCAGGTATAACTATGAAGTTTAACTTCCAGGCATCCATGAAAACAGAATTTATTACACTTAACGGAGTTAGAAGTTAGCAGGAAGCTAGCGGAAGTTAGCTCGCTAGTTTCGCTAGTTACCTAAGCATGATATAGCATGTTCTGACTGAGAGATTTCTGAAAAAATTCAAACGTACAGCTCTGCTATCACTTCCAAAATAAATGAAGACAGGAAACTAAACAGCAGTTACGTTTGTAGGGTTACTGAAGTTGGGCTAGCTGGTATATAATGATGTGCTACGTGATCGCTAGCGACACAGCTATGATAGCATAACATAAACAGTGAAGCTGGAGGACGAACACTAACACTTTTCCACTTATAAAAGTTAACGTTAAGGTTCCTGATAGTTAGAGACAAATGCAATCGCATGGCAGGATGCTGTAAACGGACCAAACTTCAGTCAGGAGAACAACTGAGATAATCCATCCACAATGTGAGGTTAGTCATTAATATACTGCAACAACATGGGAATAGAGCAGCTGTGATAGAATACAGCATTAATGAATCAATGTTACAGAAGTGGAGGAAGCAAGAAGAATGAGTTTAATAAAGTTTGATTTATCTGACTGCTTTGTTTCGCTTAATGTGCCTTATAATCCCGTGCACCTTATGGTCCGAAAAATACGTACTGCACTCCAGTTTAATGTTGCAAAGCACCTCTTTAACTTCAGTGGATGTTATGCATGGTTATGCTCAGGATATGTCAGCCCATTTCTACTGGAAATGCCTTTTGGTTAAACTTTCAAGCAAGGAATTTGCATTTGCACTGTTAAATTTTTATATAGCTTTAATGCACATAAAAACCAGCTTCTTGTTTAAGTGAAAATAAATGGAAGGTTGTCTTTTTGCGCTAGTAATGTTGTGGAGTTGTATTTTGTCTCGCATCAATTATATCGTCAGTTATATCGTTATCGCAAATTTTCAAATATATATCGTGATAAATATTTTTGGCCATATCGCCCTGCTCTACTCAGTACCCTAAGAATTATTATGGTAGTTAAACACAGTGATAGTCACATATCATATCACTTCAAACGGAGGTGATCCAGTAATGCTGCACTAATGAATTAGACTAACTATTCACTTTAGCTAAAGTTATTAAGTTAGCTAAAGAGTTGGGATGCTGTGTGAGACATAAATAAAGCTAAAATACAAAGGTTTGGACGCCGTTTTGCCTGTTTCCTTACTGTAGGGGTCTCTGCAAGCATACAGGGCTCTGACAGGGTACAAGATGACAACTTTGGATTTCTACTAGAAACAGTCGATCATATTTGTTTGTCAAAGCTAAATCCAGGGCAAACTAGGCTAAATTAGCGTTTTTAGCTAACAGCTACAATAAGCATAAAAGTTACTGTACGGCTATCAATTGTTAACATGACGCTTGTTCTTATACACGTAATACATTTATTACCAACCTGAGAGTTTATCCGCTGGTCATTCGACATGACGAATGACTTCTGAAGTCTTAATTCAGCTCAAGACACTGTAGATTCCCGTCAGTAACACTTTCGGCCCGCTGGTAAAACGTAGTTCTATTAATCTGCGCTCGTTTACTCTTGAACCGGAACCGGAAGTAAGTTCCAAAAAACTGAATTTTGGAACTGAAATTGAATTGTAGAACTGAAACTGAATGGTGAGAGTGAAACTGAAATTATTCGAGAGCTGAATTTTTAAAGGATAAAATGCAGTTTCAAAGCAAATGAATTCATTTTCAATATATAAAATTCAATTTCAATTTAGTGATGATCATTTTCAAACCATAAATTCAATTTCAAATTAGACTAATTCAAATTCAGTTTTCAAAAGCTTTTATTCAAGTTACAATTCAAATTCAAATTTAACTTATTCAAATTCAGTTTCTGATGGCACAGATTTCTGCCCATAAATATGTCACATATTGACAGTGGCTCATCGATGCCAATGACATAATTACTCAGCTACATTTTCAAAAGAATGCAAAAGCATTGACATATATTTTTCCTTCCTATGATAGGGCAGGGCTGAGATAGATTTTGGTAGCCCGACTGGAAAAATCGCTAGCCCCGGGACATCGGGCTAGCGATTTTGCGAGCCCTGGGATCCATTTATCAGCGTGGACCTGATGACACAGAGCTTAATTCACCTGATGCAGCTGTGGAGCTGTGTCAGTCTGAGTCACAAGAGATTTATCAAATTCGCTTAAGACCCAGACAAAGTTGGCCACAGTCTGAGCCACACTACAAGACAGACAATCAGTCTGTGCCACTAGAAAGCTGTTGTGTGAAGTGGAAAATGCCGCTGTGCTGACCTCTGCTATGAACTCGATTACATATTAATGTACTGGAAAGATCTGAATTAACTCATGTAAGTATATTAGGCCAAAGTAAAAACATCTGTCATCTATGGTTCTTCTTATTTAATGCTTTAAATTTTCCTTTGTCAGTTATGGTTGCTGACAACAAGCCAAATGAAAGCTACATATATATTACATAACAGCCTTTACAGTTATGCATTTCTGGTTGACAGAGCATATGGGAAAAAAGGAAGGGTGGGGGCGGTGACAACAGCTTGCAGCCCAGCGATTTTAATTTGACACAGGGTTGGTGCACTAGCTGATCTAATACATGGCTGCTGACACGCAAGTCTAATGCTGGCGGAGGCTGAAACTTTCAGCTTGAAAAAAATATATATTTCGGTAGGTCGGCAAGGATGACTAATGTATGCAATTGTTAACCAGCTGTTATTAAGGGACAGGTTTTAAAATAGAACAGATAAGGCCTTTATTGTAACTGTAAATGTACAACGCAATTGTGGAAAATAATATGTTACAGGGACTATATTAAACTGGTAACTACATAAAGCTCTGAAATGGATATAAAGCTTAATGAAATTATCTGCTAACTGACAAGTGTGGATTTTTATAACTCAATAAACTGGACTGTGTATATAACACAAGGCAATAAAATAGTGTGTTTCCCACAGATTTAGCTTGTACAGTCATGGCCTAAAGTTTTCATTTCATGTTTTTATAATATGGTAAAAACATAATCATAGGCATTTGATAAGCTTCAAAACCTTTTGTTGTCAGTGTGACATGCTGGATGTCAGCCTCTGGGCCAAATCCAGAAGCTCATAAAAATGAATCTGATCTCTTGGCACAACACTGAACCAGTGTGAATGACTACTATAAAAACTCAAGCTGCATATTGTATAGAATACAAAATTTGTGTAACTGCCATGACCGTAATCTGTGTGTATGTGTGCCTTTGTGGTTTATATGCAAGTCGGACGCGGGGGGGGGGGGGGTCTCTTGAAAGGATGAAAAGAAAAATATGTAAATGTTAAAATGAGCCAAGTGTACTTGGACAGACTTTAAAAGACCTTGCCACCTAAGCTCAGTCCATCTGTGGTGACACCGGAATACAGCCTGGTTAAGAACATTATAATCTGTGCAAGAGCAGGACTACCTTTTGCTTTCTAGGCACAAACAGCTGCCAGCTCTCATTCCACACGCGACATAACTGCATTCAAATGCTTGCCTTCCTTTAAAAAAAATTAAAAAGCCTCTAGTTGTTTGAGGAATGAAGGAAGCCAGATCTTCCTTATCTTCCTTTTCTCTGCTCAGTGTGGGTAGCTCCTCCCCACAAACACACAGTAAAACAGCAGAAAAGAAAATGTAGTCGGATCATAAATGACAACTGAACAAAGTAATGACTCTCACACTGAGCTTGAAGTGAACTTTTGCACATATGGGGAAACACTAAACATTGTTTAAACTATGCCATCTTCCTGGTGCCACAGAATTTCCTCATATTTTATTTTATTTTTACAAGCAGTGTATGACTGTGCAGAACAACAATGCAATGATTCACATGAGATGCCAGTAATGCAGACGGACTAACTCAATGTTGAACAATTTTTTTATGAGGGCCAAAGATACATTTTCCCAGATTCGTCCTAATCCAGATGTAAGCAAAAAGGTTTTATAGCAAGTCACAGCACATCACTCTTCAAATGAATTTTATTACTGAACATCATAGATCAATGCATTAGCAGCAAGTGGTTTATGAATAGCAATAGCTATAGCTATCCTACTTTAGAAAAATCACGAGGCAGCAGTTTCATGAATGTTTAATAAAATTTGTGTTTTGAAGTAAAGCTTTCTGCTTAAAGCCGCTGTATGACAGGTCAACCATGTAATTATGGGTGAAATATTGATGAACTCAGCCATGCCCTAAACTGGTGTTAACGACACATTTAGCAACAGGGTATCAACATCAAAAAGAGAGCAGCTTGAGTCACATGAAGTCACTCACTGGTCCACTAAAGATCCAAGGCTATGAGGCTATGAGATTATGATTTTAAAGTTCAGTCATTAGTCCCATTTTACTAGTTTTATTAGTACAGGGAGGTCAAATGTAAGGCCCAGGGACCAGAATGAGCCTGGCAAAGACTCCAATCCTGCACGCCAGACAGCTTTAGAAAATATGAAGGAGTTTGTAGATTCCTATTGATAAATCACCCCTACTCCCATTCATACTCCTACAAAGCCATTAACTAAGAGATAAACAATTAAATGACAGAAAGTTCATGTTTTTCCAATATTACAGTAAGTCCACAGTTGTGATGGACTGAGATTTTCAAATTGAGATGGCCAACACAAGTAGTCCATACTCCCATATTTCACTATGGCGTTCATGTGACTCATATCCATCATTAGTTAGTTGTGACCAAGTTAGCTATAGCAAACTTGGTCACAAAGAAGAATTTTCCCCTGATGAGTTCAAAGAATCATGAGACCTAAAACAGAATAAGCTTTTCTTGTTCCACTCCACAGGAGGCTTCCTGTCCTTTTGCATGAGTACTTGCTGTCAAGTGAAAAATATACAATTTCTCCACAAGTATATAACATAGGCATCATGGTTTGTGGAGGCCTTTGTGATGCATTTAAGTATTCTGAATTGGCACTTCAGGAGCAATATTATAAATTGTAATCTGCAAAACACTGAATTGATAACAAGACAATAAACTAGATATAAACAATTAAACTTGATGAGCTTTATCATGTCCCTGTTCATTTTTTTTAACTTGAAAAAAATAAGCTCAGCATGTACGTTCATTTCTATTGCAAGCAGAATCACCGAGACCACTATCATGCAGTAGTAATTCAATTATAATGTAATACTCCTCTTGCAAAGCTGGCGTCACTAAATTCCATTTAATTTTAAATGACTTGGAGGTAATTACATCAAGTTGAAAAGGTTATCCCCAACCCTTGCAGTCCCTGTTTGATCTGTGATGAGTCTAGGGTGTGTTGGTTTTTTTAACTGCTTGTTTAGCTTTTAATATATCATTTATAAGTTTCTATTTTCTTTATCTAATCTAATGTTATATATCGCTCTGCGTTTAGGGTCTTTGGTAATGTATATGTTCATTCTATTTGAGTTGTTCTCTTGGGCAGGGGACTATCACAAACGAGATCTGACATCTCAAAAGTCCCAATTTGAGGGTTAAATGCATTTTAAATAAAAATAAAGTTATCAGTGCATGTTCTTAGAGTGGTTTTCCTTGTTAGAATACCTCATGTTCTGAATTCTCCTGTCCTCCACTCTTCCCCACTTTGCCAGACTTGGGAGACTCCTGCAAAAACATTTTCAATCAAAAGATTAAAAACTTGATTTAATTAAGTGAAGTTTATATTGGTTGACAACATCAGGTGAATGCAATCGGTGAATGCCGCCTTGCACAAATCCAAGCTAAATATAGCATGCCTGCCCACCCAGTCTCGCACTCCTGTTTAACCACACTGTAAAGTCTGCTGTTAGCTAGCTCACGTTACACGACCCGAGGTTTCAGCTTCTAAAAGTCCTTAAATTTACACCAAAATAACACACACGTGCAATGTAAGTATCACTTTAAGATAATGGTGCTCTATTTACATAACACTGCACAACGTGCCAAGCGCTAACATGACGGCAGGATAGGGCTAGCAGGTAATGATTGCAGGCTGGCTAACGTTTGTGTGATGGGACACTGCGCTGGTAGCAAAATGTCGTATTATGCACCCGGCACATTATCAATAAATTCAATGAAATGTAACTCGTGCAAAGTTTATTCACTATCGACACGACCTGCTAGCTTTTGTCTAACTCACCTTATCTTTTTTCGTTTTATTCGGCATTGTACAAGCGTAACCGCCCTTGCTCCGCTCACGGATACTCCACAACCAAAACCTTGACAACTCTCAGGACAGCACACTGCAAGGCGGTTCAGTCTGCCCTTACGCTGTGATTGGCTGTGTCAGTCAGCTGACTCTGGCGCGTCACGCTAACGATGGCCAGCGTAAAGGCACCGAGAGCGCACCCTGCCGGTGACAGGACAGCAACACATGGGATTGCAGGCTCCCGATACTTTGGATTACAGCCATCGACAGCATACTTCCTATGGTCATTCCATGGAAAATCAATCAGTGCTTCCCACATGACCCCCTCATAATGAGTTGGCAGTGTAAATATATTTTTTCATTACAGATACATGTTCAGGTACAGTTTTTATTTTACTTATTCTTTTTCATTCAATTTTTCCTCTAAAATCTTTGAGCATCACAATCCTGGCACATACCATAGTTTCAGGAGCGAATCTGCTCAAAACTCGTCTCCATAGGTTTGCATTTCCTTAATGTTTCTCCCAGTGTTTTTGGCTCTTGTTCTTCTAATGCGTGTGTGTGAGTGTAGTGCAGGAATGTATGCATAACCATGTGTTTGAATATGTAGAATTCTCTTTAATGAGTGATTTTATCCAAACTGTGAAGCAATTTGTTACTAGATTTAAAAAATCCTATATAAATAAAGTTGTTATTATTATAATTATAGTAGTAGCAGTAGAAGTATTAGTATTATATACTGCAGAACTTTGGGTAGACTCGGATGGTGAAAACAAATTATAACATTTTATACCAGGCTGAACCATCTTCATATTTTTGGCTACATATATTCACGCACCTGTAAAACCAGTGGTAAATGGCCTGTATTTACTTAGTCCCTAAGGATCCCAAAGCGCTTTACACTACATTCAGTCATTCACACACTGGTGATGGCAAGCTACATTGTAGCCACAGCTGCTCTGGGGCGCACTGACAGAGGTGAGGCTCTGCCACCAGGCCCTCTGACCACCACCAGTAGGCAACGGGTGAAGTGTCTTGCCCAAGGTCACAACGACAGAGATTGTCGGAGCCGGGGCTCGAACCGGCAACCTTCCGATTACAAGACAAACTGCCAACTCTTGAGCCACGATCGCCCCAGCGGTCATAATTTTCCGTTTTTACCTACCTTCTTCTTTCAGCTGGTTGAGACCCCTAGGCCAGAGCTTTCTAGAATATTTGAACATCTTGGTAGAACCTTCTTTGAATGCATAACGACTGCCATCTACTGGTGGTTAACAGGAACCCACACGTCTAAAATGACTTAGACATATAGGATAAAAGCAGAGAGGAATGCATGAAAATATCTAAATCGGTGTTTAAGCTTATGAGTTAAAGTCTAAGGAGCTTGGAAAGAAAAGCGTCTGGACTTCTTTAGGTTGCTTGAAGATGTTTCACTTCTCATCCGAGAAATGGTGGAGTCCCAGGTTTAAATCTGGGATTCTCCACCATTTTACCCTAGAACTGAAGAAGCTTCTCGGATGAGAAGTGAAACGTCTTCAAGCAACCTAAAGAAGTCCAGACGCTTTTCTTTCCAAGCTCCTTTGACTACAATGACCTGGATGACTGAGAACCTTGACAGACTTATGAGTTAAACATGTGCCTTTCCGCAAATAACAAAATGGGTAAGCTTTAATTTGATCATTTGTATCTTAGAAGAAGCTTAAAGATAGATAAGAAGCAGAAAAGTAGAAGAGGAGACGAAAAAAAGGAAGTTATTTTCGGATGAATCTGTCACAGACAACATTCAGACCTACAGCAATGATGTATTATAGAAGCCTTTCCTTCCTCTTTAGGAGTTTCTCTGTCCACTTTTACTTTTTCAACACAAACATCTATATCCTTGTAGCTTCAGTCTGGCAAGAAATATCAGTACTGTGGAAAAGACTTCAGTGAGGTTACGTAAAAATGAACAAATTCCCAAATTAAAGCCAAAAAAGAAGCCTCGAGTTCTTTTGGCTTTTCCCCGTTTGTCTTTCTTTCAATTTTTTTTTATTTATTTTTTTTTTACACATGATAAGCTATTTGTAATAAATTCAACAGTGTTCCCAATAAAGGCATAATTATCAGACTTATCTGCTATTTCTTGACTTCCCCTCAAGCATTTTGCTTTTTATTACACAAGATTTTTTGCTTTTTCCATGGAGAAACTAGAAAGGCAACTGGAGGGCAAACAATCTGCCCAAAGGCAATGCTTCATTCATATGAAGCAAAGAAAAAAGGGGTGGTTCTTTCCTTCACTCTATGTTTAAGCAAGCATTGGTTTGGTAGCTTATGATTCATAAACAGTGTTGACTTCACTGGTTGTAAATGAAAACAGTATACTTCAAACATGGAAATTACAACGTCACATCATCACTTTATATTTATCAAGATACAAATTTCTGTCAAATGATGGATAAAGAATGTCTTTAAAAAATCCTGGTGAGAAAAAAGGTTCTAAAATAATGTTTGTACTTCATTTCAGCTGAATCAAGAAACCCTTTTGACATAGCTTTCTACTTGTTGAGAACAAAGTCTAAAGCAGTTCTTCGACTACAAGTGAACACTAATAGTTTCATTGATTTTCTCATGAAAAAAATAAAATATATATAGAGTGGACAGGTTAACCCACCTGTCCAATCTAAAAATGCAGCATCCTATACATAAAACACGAGACTTGTGTTCACTCATCAGTAACAATGACCAAATAGCTTAACATGGTAAACCTTTATTAATGGTTTTTGCACCGTTTCAAATAACAGTATCGTGGTTTTGTTATATTTACAATAAAGAACAAACTTTAAAATGTCAAATACAAAAAGAACAAATGCATCAATACAACTCAATACAAAAACAAAAATGACAATCTGAAAACTCTAAAGATCTAAAGGAATGACTGAACTGCATGTGGTCAATGCAAGTGGAAATAAAGTTACGTTGGTCATCAAAAGTGTTTAGGAACAGACATTCCAGGCTCATTTACAACATTTAACATTAAATTTTTTATAACATTAGTTTTTTTAAAATCTAAACAGTAAATGGAAGCTGATTAGTCCACCTCTTCCATCCTAGATGTGTCATCATCTTCCCCTTCAAGAGGGGGCATGTCCTCAGTGGGTGCAGAAGTGTTATCGTCAGATGTCACATCATCTTCATCAATACCTGGAAGGAAAATAGGAGCAGATCAGTCAGCAAAGCAGGGTTAACTTGTTTACTGGCAAACATACCACCAAAAGATACAAGATTTAACAGATACTCACCAAGACCTAGTTTGATCATTCTGTAGATGCGGTTGGAGTGGGTCTGTGGGTCATCCAGTGTGAATCCTGAGGAGAGCAGGGCGGTCTCGAACAGAAGGATGACCAGATCTTTCACAGACTTGTCATTCTTATCGGCCTCTGCCTTCTGCCTCAAGGTCTCCATGATTGGGTGGTCAGGATTGATCTCAAGGTGCTTCTTTGCTGCCATGTATCCCATGGTGGAGTTATCCCTCAGCGCCTGAGCCTTCATGATCCTCTCCATGTTGGCCGTCCATCCATATGTGCTGGTGACAATGCAGCAAGGGGAAGAAACTAGGCGGTTGGAGACTGTGACCTGCAGAGGAAAACAAACGCCACCAGTATCAATCAGTTGAACAATAAAACAAATTCCGTTGTTATATTGTCATTTGGTTTCATCAGCTTACCTTTTCAACCTTCTTCTCCAAGATATCCTTCATGATTTTGCATAGGTTCTCAAACTGAGATTTCTTCTCCTCCTGCTTCTTCTTCTCCTCCTCATCCTCAGGCAGCTCCAGGCCTTCCTTGGTTACTGAAACCAAGTTCTTGCCCTCAAACTCCTTCAGCTGCTGGACACAGTACTCATCGATGGGCTCAATCATGTAGATGACCTCCAGGCCAGCTTTGCGAAGGCGCTCCACAAAGGCAGAGTTGGCAACCTGGTCTTTGGTCTCACCTCAAATGCAGACATGATAATGTTGTTCATTCATGCCATATTGCCCACATGAGACAAGTTTTGTTTGCTGAACGCATGCTTTTGATTGGCAGTTTTAAAAGTGTCCTCACCAGTGATGTAGTAGATGTGTTTCTGGTTGTCCTTCATACGTGTGACATAGTCCTTCAGGGACACCATCTCATCTCCAGAGGCTGATGTGTAGTACCGCAGCAGCTCAGAAAGCTTCTTCCTGTTCTGGGAGTCCTCATGGATGCCAAGCTGTAATAAGGAAAACAGTCAACTGTTATCAACAGTGCAGATTTATTCAGCTGAATGTGCAAAAAAAATGCAGGCGCTACCACTGGCTGCATTCAATTGTTGTTAAGCTACTTTATAATATTCATACTGCTAGAGCTGAATTATTCAAGCAAAAGAATTAAAGACAAGATCTGGTAACCTTGCAGCTCACTCAGTCAAGGCTGTGGATACTGACCTTGATGTTCTTGGAGAACTGCTCGTAGAACTTCTTGTAGTTGTCCTTGTCCTCAGCCAGCTCTGTGAAAAGCTCCAGGCACTTCTTGACCAGGTTCTTGCGGATGACCTTCAGGATCTTGCTCTGCTGCAGCATCTCTCTGGAGATGTTCAGTGGCAGGTCCTCAGAGTCCACCACACCCTTGATGAAATCTGATAGGAAGCAGAAAGGAAACTGTTAAAACTCTAAAGATTCCATTGTGTCATTTTCATTATGATAATTCTATTATTGTTAGGGAAATTGTAATCCACAGTTTAATACTCACTGAGATACTCTGGGATGAGCTCCTCGCAGTTGTCCATGATGAAGACTCTGCGCACGTACAGCTTGATGTTGTTCTTCTTCTTCTTGTTCTCAAAGAGGTCGAAAGGAGCACGGCGAGGCACGAAGAGCAGGGCACGGAACTCAAGCTGACCCTCTACTGAGAAGTGCTGTTAGGCAAAAAAAAATAAAAATAATAAAGTGATTATATATTGGACTACATTATATCAGACACAATTTTCCTCCTATAAAGAACTGCTACATTTTTAGGTATTTTTAAAATAACATCTCAAAAGCCCAACCTTGACAGCCAAGTGGTCCTCCCAGTCATTGGTGAGACTCTTGTAGAACTCTCCATATTCCTCATTCGTGATGTCATCTGGGTTCCGGGTCCACAGGGGTTTGGTCTTGTTCAATTCTTCCTGGTCAATGTACTTTTCCTTGATCTTCTTCTTCTTCTTCTTTTTGTCTGACTTGTCATGGTCCTGTTCTTCATCTGATCCAACATCCTCAATCTCAGGTTTGTCCTCATCCTTCTCCTCATCTTTCTCCTTCTCCTCCTTCTCTTTCTCCTCCTCTGCCTCGTCGTCACTCACCTCCTTGTCCCTCTCTTTCTCCACCTGAAGGAAAATACATTTGGTCACACACTAAAGAATTTCCCAACACCTTAGCCTTAGGGAGTCACTATTTTATAATATCAGTGTTTCAGAGATTTATTGAGCAACTTTCTCAGAAGTCTCAAGTGCAAAAGCTATCTGCAATAGTTACAAATTTAATTAATCTATGGGATCATTAAATATGCCTTAAGTACTTACAAATAGCGTAATAGGGTAGCCAATGAACTGTGAGTGCTTCTTAACAATCTCTTTGACCCTTCGCTCTTCAAGGTATTCTGTCTGGTCTTCTTTGAGGTGCAGGATCACTTTAGTTCCCCGTCCCAGTGGCTCAGCTGTAGAGGAAGACCATAGGTCAGTATACTTTATAACCACCGGGTTAAATAATTAATAATTCACTTCAAATTCGGGGTTATATCACTTACAGTTGTCTACTTTAACTGTGAATGAGCCACCAGCAGATGATTCCCAGGCGTACTGCTCGTCATCGTTGTGCTTGGTAACGACTGTCACCTTCTCGGCTACTAGGTAGGCAGAGTAGAAACCCACACCAAACTGACCGATCATGGAAATGTCAGCTCCAGCCTGCAGAGCCTCCATGAACGCTTTGGTGCCGGACTTTGCAATTGTGCCCAAGTTGTTGATCAGGTCGGCTTTGGTCATGCCAATACCTGTGTCAACTAGGGTTAGAGTACGCTCCTCTTTGTTGGGAATGATCTCAATTTTGAGGTCTTTGCCAGTTTCCAGCTTGGAAGGATCAGTGAGACTCTCATAGCGGATTTTGTCCAGTGCCTGATGGAGCAAAACATAATGTTAATTGTTTAAACAAATTCCAGAATTTATTCTGTATTGATAATAATATAATTCAATTTCTTAAGGGAAAAAAAGCATGTAATTTAATTTCTTTTTTATTTTAAATAATAAACATAGCAACACAGATTAATATTGAAAACTTACATCTGATGAGTTGGAAATAAGTTCCCTAAGGAAGATCTCTTTGTTGGAATAGAAAGTGTTGATGATCAGGGACATAAGCTGAGCAATCTCAGCCTGGAATGCAAAGGTCTCTGCCTCCTCCTCCATTGGTTGGTCATGCATTTCAGGCATCTGAGTGAAGACGGAGAACAAATATTGTTTTTTAGAAAATGCACTGACTAAAGTGACTGGAACACAATATAAAATACTCTTTTTATGACACTAAACGTTTGCATCCCAGCAATGTACACTTGAAAAAACACTGCCAATCCTTCTTATGTAAGATGTTGCAGTTACAGCTTATCCTTATTAAGTAGCCTCGATGTTACATTAAGGAATTAACATCAGTTCAAACTAAAGCAAATTCTCTGTAGATGTGTAGTATATAGTGACTTTTCTGGGTTTCTTTCTTGCTTACTTTCATCATTTTATATTAAAAGGTACAAGGACCTTTTTCTCCCCTTCTTGGACTGTGAATTTAATCTCTGCTTGGTTATTGGCTAATCAGAGATTAACACGTGGCTTGAATTGCACATCCGTATCAGCAGAAATGAGTCCACCTGCTGGTTTCCCAAGTGAAGTGCAAGTTTCTAGAAGGTACGAGGAGGCAAGAATAACTCTCTAGCAGTTTCCATAGGAATCGAAAGCTCCGCCTCTCATACAGCTGACGAGATTATAAGAATGCACACTCTGTACCTACTGATTTTGCACTGAATTAAAACCTGGCACAAGGATAAGGTGGCCCAAAAAATCTTGCAGAAATCTTAGCACGGGAAATTTGATTAGCGTTCAAACAGTTAAACCCGTGCTTAACATAACACCTTCCTCCCAAATGCATCACTAAAGCATCCTGCCATGTGGCTACTGTCCCGCAGGTTTGAATTCTGAAATGAGGCACAATAGGAATCAAATTCTTATTACCGTTTATGAGGCTGACATTAATATTCTCAGAGCAGATATTAATACTTTTTAATCAGTTTTTAAAGACCAAGTGCTGTAACTAGATTTCACCCTTTCTTCACTTTAGCCTCACTTTCTATCCAGACATGACAAAAATGTCAGCTTCGTTTATAAATTAATGTCAAATACGCTAACATTTAGTACTATTAAATCTGAATTTCAGGGCGTGTAATATTTTCGTATCCCAAATGTCTGTGGTAAGGCTGTTAATGTATTTACCTTGGTTTGCAGTGTGCCCAAAACTCCTGAGGAAGATGTGTAGAGATCGCTCCTTATTCACAGGTTCGTTGACTGCTAATGCTTCTATGGAAACTGGTGTAACGGTGCGGTTTTTATACCCTCTATGACCATTCGAGAAATCCTCCTGACACAAGCTTCCAGAACCGTCTGGAATCCTCCTGCTCGGTGGTGGCCGCTCACTGGCCCGGTGGCCTGTCAATCATGGTGCGTGTGTATGCCTCTCTGACTTTCTTGGCAGAAGGAGGCGGGATTAAGGGAGGGGAGGCTGAGCCTAATGAGGAAGGCATGTGAGAGCAGAAACTAAAATGAACCATGCTGTATTCACTGAAAATTCCAGAATACATGATAAATCAAACGATGTAATTGATAAATGTAAGCCACTTAGCTGTATTATGCGCTTCTCTAATACAACTTTTCACCTTTCAGTATTATTGTTTGTAGGAAGCAAGAACAAGTGATAAAATAAAGTGCAGTAGATCAATGAAAAGTGACAGGTGTCATTTTTTAAATATATTTTATTACAAATTTGATTGCTTTTCATAAAAAAAAATGTTACAAAAGAGATATAAGTCAAACCCCCAGTGACTTAATAATACTCTTAGTGATTGTCAGAAGTTTTATAAGTGGCTGATACAATATAAACTAAAGCCACTGTGGTCTGTATTAATTCCATCAACTTTTTCTGACTAGCACATTGTTTACTAACAGAAATTCTGCTAAAAAATAATGTACATTTAAATTAGGAACATAAATTACAAAAATAAAAATGAAAGCCAGAAAAAGTCTAGTAAATAATTTAGTCAACTTCCTCCATTCTTGATGTGTCATCGTCGCCTTCCAAGACTGGCATATCTTCATCAGCAGGCTGAATTATGTCTTCAACTGCAGAATCATCATCATCAATTCCTGTGTATAGAAATACATCCATTAAAAAATAAATTCCTCAATTAATGTATAATAACCTAACTACTACCTGAATGTTTGAAGGAAAAGATATACATACCAAGACCAAGTTTGATCATTCTGTAGATGCGGTTAGCATGTGTCTGTGGGTCTTCCAGTGTGAATCCTGAGGAGAGCAGAGCGGTCTCGAACAGGAGGATGACCAGGTCCTTCACAGCTTTGTCGTTCTTGTCAGCCTCTGCCTTCTCCCTCAAGGTCTCAATGATTGGATGCAAGGGATTAATCTCAAGGTGCTTCTTTGCAGTCATGTAGCCCAAGGTGGAGTTGTCTCTCAGTGCCTGAGACTTCATGATCCTCTCCATGTTTGCCGTCCATCCATAGGTGCTGGTCACAATGCAGCAGGGGGAAGCAACCAAACGGTTCGAAACTACAACCTGTCAGGATAGAAATTCAGTATTTTTAGTATGTTTGAACACAGTCAAGCCAACTTCTCATCCCTAATAATGTTAACTATAATAACTGTATCATTTTCTGAAGGAGAAAAATTACCTTTTCAATCTTCTTGTCAAGGATGTCCTTCATGATCTTGCAGAGGTCCTCAAACTTAGTCTTGAGCTCTTCCTGCTTCTTCTTCTCCTCCTCATCCTCAGGCAGCTCCAGGCCTTCCTTGGTTACTGAAACCAAGTTCTTGCCATCATACTCCTTCAGCTGCTGGACACAGTACTCATCGATGGGCTCAATCATGTAGATGACCTCCAGGCCAGCTTTGCGAAGGCGCTCCACAAAGGCAGAGTTGGCAACCTGGTCTTTGGTCTCACCTGTTAAAGTTATTTCAATATGGTGTTTAATGAACTTAAACTCCTGGGGAATACTTGAAAACAAAGGAAAAGAAACCACACTGAATAACTTACCAGTGATGTAGTAGATGTGCTTCTGGTTATCCTTCATACGAGAGACATAGTCCTTGAGGGAAACCATTTCATCTCCAGAGGCTGAGGTGTAGTAGCGGAGCAGCTCAGACAGTTTCTTCCTGTTCTGGGAGTCTTCATGGATTCCAAGCTAAACATAAAAAAACAACGTGTCATTTTGTGGTATTAAAATCAATGCAAGTTGATTGGTATCAGACATTTTTTCTGAAGTTTTAGAGTTGAAGAAATTCAGATGGATGAACCTACCTTGATGTTCTTGGAGAACTGCTCGTAGAACTTCTTGTAGTTGTCCTTGTCCTCAGCCAGTTCTGAGAAAAGCTCCAGGCACTTCTTGACCAGGTTCTTGCGGATGACCTTCAGGATCTTGCTCTGCTGCAGCATCTCTCTGGAGATGTTCAGTGGCAGGTCCTCAGAGTCCACCACACCCTTGATGAAATCTGAGTAGGGAAAATAAACTGGTCAGCTACCCAAAGCCAGGAGTTCCAAATTACTAATAACTATGAATTTTGAGAGAATGCATCAAGATTTATGTGTTACTTCATTTTTACTTACTGAGGTATTCTGGGATCAGTTCTTCACAGTTGTCCATGATGAAGACCCTGCGCACATAAAGCTTGATGTTGTTTCTCTTTCTCTTGTTTTCAAAGAGGTCAAATGCAGCTCTTCTGGGTACAAAGAGCAAGGCGCGGAACTCCAGCTGGCCTTCCACTGAGAAATGCTGCGGGGGTAGATATGTATTAATTAGCATAACATTATTGCAACTGGTGTTGCTAAATATGTTTTAGAATGATCATCACAAGAAGATTTAGCTTACCTTCACAGCCAGGTGGTCCTCCCAGTCATTGGTAAGACTCTTGTAGAACTCGCCATACTCTTCATTGGTGATGTCGTCAGGGTTACGGGTCCAGATAGGCTTGGTCTTGTTGAGCTCCTGGGCATCAATGTACTTCTCCTTGACCTTCTTCTTCCTCTTGTTCTTGCCATCCTTTGTATCTTCATCCTCATCAGAGCCAACGTCCTCAATCTTAGGTTTGTCCTTGTCCTCAGCAGCCTCCTTCTCAACCTCCTCTTCCTTTTCTCCCTCCTCCAGGTCTACTTCCTTCTCTCTTGTCTTCTCCACCTTAAATATGCAAAGGCATATTTAAATTTTGCTTTGCCATACCATTATCACAGCCAATGTGTGGTTATTATCAAGTATTGATTGAATAATTGTTCTTACTGTGTAATTAAAAACTTACAAAAAGTGTGATGGGATAGCCAATGAACTGTGAGTGCTTCTTCACAACTTCTTTGACGCGCTTCTCCTCGCAGTACTCTGTCTGGTCTTCTTTGAGGTGAAGGATCACTTTTGTGCCTCTGCCAATTGGCTCTCCTAAAATCAACAACAAAATTAGAACCGTGGCAGACAGGGTCAAATGACTGATTCAATTGTTCTGTAAATGAGGGGACTAAGACATACCTGTATCAGGCCTGACTGTGAATGAGCCTCCAGCTGCAGACTCCCACATATACTGCTCGTCATCGTTGTGCTTGGTAATGACTGTCACCTTCTCGGCTACTAGGTAGGCAGAGTAAAAACCCACACCAAACTGGCCGATCATGGAGATATCAGCTCCAGCCTGCAGAGCCTCCATGAAAGCCTTGGTGCCGGACTTTGCAATTGTGCCCAGGTTGTTGATCAGGTCAGCTTTGGTCATGCCGATACCTGTGTCAAGGATGGTCAGGGTGCGAGCGTGCAGATCAGGCCTGATTTCAATCTTCAGGTCCTTGCAGGACTCAAGTTTGGTGGGATCCGTCAAGCTTTCATATCTGATTTTATCCAAGGCCTGCCGAGAATAGATAACTCAATTAAAATACTTTTTTTTTGGCAAAAAAATATAAGGGCTTGTTTTACATAAAAAAAAAAGGAAAACATGATGCTGAAGTGTTTATTTCCCTTACATCTGAGGAGTTGGAGATGAGCTCCCTAAGGAAGATCTCTTTATTTGAGTAGAAAGTGTTGATAATAAGGGACATCAGCTGAGCAATTTCAGCCTGGAAGGCAAAGGTCTCCACCTCCTCCTCCATAATGTGTGCAGAGCTCTCAGGCATCTAAAGGGGGAGAACATACTGGGTAACATTTTTCAGAAAAAAAAAAAGAAATTATACCTCTATATTTTTTGTGTTTTCGAATAATTTTATTTTTTACCTGTAGTTTAAATTTATTTAGTCTGAACTTCTTCGGTTAAGTTTTTCTCAGGCAGCCACATGGCCCGCTGATGCGCACATGTTCCTTCTGTCAATCAGAGAACTGGCATTTTTTTTTTTTGGGAGGGTGGGGGGGAGGGGGGTGTTCAGATGCTTTGGAAACCCCTAATAGCTTCAATGTGTGCAGTCTTTTTGTTAAAAAAATAGCAACTTGAAATTCAAAGATGAAAGAAAAACTAACTTTGTTTTTTCAGCATAGGAATGGGTACTATGTTGTCACGACTACTGCATATATTTTTTGACCTTCTAAGAACATTTCATAGATTAAACAAAAGTTTTAATCCAGAATCAATAATTCCTTTACAGTTTACTAAGCTAAGATGAAAATGTGCTGCATCAGCTGTTAGAATAGATTCTGAGAAGCCATTGGTCCCACACTTGGGTCACCTTGCTTGCCATGTGCTTCATGCCTGTAACAGTCCTACTTAGACACTGATAGAAAAGCACATACACTATACCATCCTGATTAAAGGTTAAAGTTAATTACATTATATCACAAAAGCACCCAATATACTGTAAAAAACAAAAGTTGTTTTAAATTTTCTAATTCTTACCTTGAATTCTAATTCATACCTTGAATATAATCTTTATTTTTTGTTACTTTGTATAGTTAAATCAATCACTGAGCTTGATTTCTCTTCCTCAAGAGCTTCAAGTGTGTGCTTGGCTGCTGCTCCTGTGAGCAGTAAGTGTCTCTTGTGAATTAAATCACTCACTTTACATAAAACCGTGCAAGTACCCAGTATACTCTAAAATCGAAATGATTGTTGCATTGATTCCATTCTTACCTTGGATTTAATCTTTGTCTTCTGTCACCTCTAGTAGACAAATGTATCACTGAGCTTGACTTCTCTTCTTGGAGAACTTCAAGTGTGTGCTTCTCTGCTGCTCCTGTGGGCAGTAAGTCTCTCTTGGTTGTGTTCTAGTGAGCGTCTTCTGACTCTATGCAGACCACACGACATGACGATGTCTTTTTATACTTACGGCATGGTTTCTCGAAGCTCCCATTCAGAAGCTTCCAGACTGTATGTTCACTACAGTCAGGGGGGTGCTGAGGAATGGCCTGGAAGGGGGTTGCGATTGGGACATTGGAGCTCTAAAGTTGGTGTGCCCTTATAGGGTTGCAGAGTCACAAGGAGTGCCTGTCAGTCACAATGAGAGCTTCACTGATAGCTTGTATAGCTGTTAGACAGCATAACCCAGCACCACAGCTGTGCATTGCCTTTGCCATCAGCAGCTGCTATGGTGCCCCACTGCACCCACATATGTTCATTAGGGCTTCCTATGGAACGGACAGCAGGCCCATGCTTTTTTTTAGCATCTATAATTTGGGTGAATCTTAAGCTTTTACATATTTAAAGCCATTTGGGATGCTGTTTGCAATTTGCTGTCCATTCACAGTTTAGATTAGGCATGTTAAATTCATTTCGTTGTGGGACACATACAGCCCACTTTGATCTTCAGTGGGCCGGACCAGAGAAAGACATTTACCTAAACATTTAATCCCTGAGATGTCTTTAATGCAATTTTAAAAGTGTGTCTCAATTTTTCCACATCACAAACACATGTAAAATGGACTTCTTGTAAAAAAAAAGAAAAAGAAAAAGAAAAGAAAACTAAAAAATGAAAAAACTAAAAAAACAAACAAAAACAAAACAAATTTATATAGTATATTACAGAAACAGGACCTTTTCCGCAATTTAATTGTTTATCTATTACTTAACTACTTTGGTATAGTATGAATGGCTATGGGGGAGATTTTTATCAATAGGAAAAGTTGTAAATACTAATGAAAATACAGTTAAAAGTTCAAAATCTGTGCACTCATTCACATTTCACAATCAGAGTGGTGTCTTTGCTGGGCTGGGCCTGGTTTAGCTCATACCTTCATACACTTCTGAATTTGTTCTGGGCTATTAATAAATTTATTGATTAATAAATTGACCAAACAGAAATTCTGGAGGGAAACCCATATGCTGCCTTATTTACACATCTATATATGCATATTGTCAGAGTTTAGATTACCTTTTCTTTAGTTGCATAATGCATATTGCAAACCAACTTACTAGGAATGTCTAGAACTTTCCATTTAATTTCCTGATTTTCATTTGTGGATTGCAAACAGAATATGCCATCCAAAATATTTGGTGATAGAGAGAGACTTATAGTGAAGCAAACTGAATCTGTGGAAAGAGATTTTGACTGTGCTCTGTGGCCATTGGCCAAACTTAAATTCTGGCAGAAATCATAAGCTTCTCTATAATATGTGTATGCCAAAGACACAGTGTGTTGATGAGAGCTTGTGATGGTTTAGCAAGAGGATGTAAAAACCCATTCATCCTCCATAACACTTGGAATAGGCTGCACTATAGTACTTACATGTAAAAATAATTAAAGTCAGACTTGTGTAAGACAGACGACTAGAATACTCTGGTCTGATCTGAGCGGTAATGGCTTTACTTACCAGAGGAGTGCAGTGTATCGCACTTGCTAGGGATCAGTTACGTAATCGAAATGTTTCCAGCTGGTAGCACACGTTACTAGAAGCTGAATACTCATGTACCTCAGTGTAAACTGATGAAAGAGAGAAGCCAAATTTCTCGGTGTTCGACTATTCTGTTTGAGTAAGACAGTGAGTCAGTCCTTTTTTTTTAATGAAATGTAAGAATGATAATAATAGCAATGTTTCTGGAACTTAGTGCCAGATGGTAGTAGTGTTTACATCCCGGGATGGTTCTTACTTTGTTGCTTTGATTACAGAAGTGACCATGAGTTTCAGTCTGGCTTTTCTGTTTTAGAACTTTCTCTCTTTGCCTTGACTATGGAAGATTTTATTGCACAGAGAGATTTTCCCCCCTTTATTTTTATTTACTAATAATATTTCTTTTTGTTTACTCTGTTCATACTCAATTGAAAGCTTTTTCGCCATAGGTTTTCTTATTATTATTATTACATAGAATTATTATTTGTATTCATTCAAAATAAATATAATTTATTTATTGCTTTGGTGGTCCATAAAAGTTGTAAAGAAATATTGTTTTTTCCAACAAAAAATATTAAATAACAACGAGTTATTTTAAGTCGATGTGTTTATTGTTTACATTAATCGCGTTTTACACGCGCATACACTTCTGTTTTTCTGCTTGACTCTATAATTCACTGTACGCATGGCTGCAACTGCAACGGTCCAACGCATGCGCCCTCGCTGACATCCGGGGCCAGGACAAGGATGAACGGCGATTTCCAAGATGGCGGCGGAGGGAGGAGGGAAGGAGATGAACGAAATTAAAACTCAGTTCACCACACGAGAAGGTGTCTACAAACTCCTCACTCACTCTGAATACAGCCGCCCGAACAGGGTGCCTTTCAACTCGCAGGGCTCCAATCCCGTCAAGGTCTCCTTCGTCAATGTAAACGACCAGTCCGGCAACGGCGACAGGATCTGTTTCAATGTGGGCCGGGAACTCTACTTTTATATCTACAAAGGCGTGAGAAAGGTAAACAGTACTGAGCGCGGAGGCAAAGTAACCGCTGTTCGGGAGCAGCCCGTTAATTTGACATATTTAAAGGCGTTGCAAACCAGCTGTCAGCTCTCTCGGCTTCTGTTATTTAAGTGCGCAGATTATCAAGAGAAGGCCATGTAGCAAACCTAGCTAAGTTAGAGACTGATTAGCATTCTTAGCTAACATCGCCACAGTTGTTTTTGTTGTTGCTTCGATTAGATTTGTGCGCCCTCCACGGTTCGCTAGTTAATTCGGCGAAAACCTGTGACATGAAATTATCCAGTGAACTGTGCTATACGAGAAAAGGCTTCTCCTGTTCTCTCATGTCATGTGGTGTTTGTTTATCCTCGTTTCTTTACGTGGAAAGTGCACCTCTGTCGGTGGCAATACAGACAGGAAACAACTTTGTTGTTCCTGTTAAAGAAGCCACTGACTGCATGTAAGCTTTAGACTTTGTAAGCTGTTGGCATGGAAGTGAACAGTGTTGTTTTTCGTGGTGTAATGATGTGTGCACGCTACTGTCAGGACTGGGTTGTGATGCAACGTGATCCACTGTTTAGGTTGCATGCAGTGGTGATGTCATTGCAGCAAGAAACGTTTAAGCAGAGATGGTGACTGTGACAGCGGTGATCATGCTGGTGATGTGCTTGACCCGTAAGCTGGGTGTAGCGGCCAAGCATCCTAATAAGGACTCACACTTTTTTGTGTATTTTGGTTTTCCACGAAAACTAACATTGCGTATTGGCGTTAATGTTAGAGCTGTTCTTCTGTCGTCTTTAACAAAAGTAAAGTGCAAAGAGGAACACTTATTTTGGATAATTCTAAGTTAATATGGTGTCCTACTTGGCAAAGGGGAACCTTTGGGTTTGGAAAGTTATGAAGTCTGTTATTTGACAGCAAGTTAAGCCACAGAATTGTGTGTTTCGATTTTACAGTTTTTGAACCCTGAGGCTAGTGTTTGACGTTTCCTTATATATATATAAAAAAAATCCTCAGATTGACTGAGCAACCGTAAAACTGCAATGTCGAAACATTTAACAACACTGCTGTCTATGGAAAAGAGATCCTAGAGAAAATTTTAGAATAGTGATAGAAATGCTGACACTTTTACTACTTAATCAAAACTGCAGGGAGTAAATATTAGCCATTATAACTGTTTGTCAGTAAACAGCAATGTTAACCTGTTGATGCAACAAAACTGAACCAGAGTAAGTGCTGCATTAGTTTTAGGGACAGCATTTGTATTCAGGTTCATTTTCCTGATGTAGGGACGTCTCGGGTGGTTTTTAACATCAGCAATTCTCAAAACTTCCGCATCAAGTTTTGGAATCCCAGAACACGGACTGAACTAGTGCAGCTACACACACACACACACACACATTACAAGGTGAAGGCCTGACTATCCGGATTATTTTGGGGTTAAGTGTCTTGTTCAAAGACCCAGTGACGTGCATAAAGGAGGAGCTAATGGTCAAACCACTAATCTTACAATCAATGGGATTGCCACTTAACGTCTCAAAGTTTTTCAGCCATATACAAGACAGTGAGTAAAAGAAATTGAAGCACAGCAACACATTTTGCAGTTTCAGATTAGTGACAGATAGATCAAAATCACCGTTTTGTCTGTTGACAAAAGTGAGTAAAACATTTGTCACCTGAAACCCTAACCAGGGTATGTCAGTATGACAAGTCACAGTGAGTTGTTGTACATAAAGTTTATTGTTCAAGGATTAGACAGATCCACTGCATACAGTCGGGATCAAGCAAGTTTTGTCTGAGGTATTTATTTCTGTTTAAACTTTATCTTAGCAGCTGAACATCCCTGGTAATATGTCTTCTGTCTCTAACCCAGGTGGAATATGAAGCATTCTTGTATAAATGATTTATGACAGTCTAGCCACAGCATCATCGTAGCACTTGTATTGTCGGGCAGCCATAGATGCTTATTTTATCTCATTTTATTTTGAGCTGCCTCTTTGACAACACTGATGCCTTTAGTAGCATTGCAACTCCTAACCTTTCTCTCTGACTTGTTTTATGCCCCAAAATAGACCTGAAGAAAGTGATAGACATGAAGCTGTCACAAATGTTAGATTTGCATTAGTCAAACTTTGTTGCTCTTTCTTTCTATTTCAGAATAATGACTTTTTGCATGTAACAACATATCACAGTTTCTTTAATTTATTTTTAGTCATGTCATTGTGTTTGTTATCATTGCAGGCTGCTGATCTTAGTAAGCCCATAGACAAGAGGATATACAAAGGAACGCAGCCTACGTGCCATGACTTCAACCCCCTCACAGCTACAGCAGAGAGTGTCTCTCTGCTGGTGGGCTTCTCAGCAGGCCAGGTGCAACTCATAGACCCAATAAAGAAGGAAACCAGCAAACTCTTCAATGAGGAGGTGGGTAGCAGTTATCATTGTTTTGAAGACAACTTGCCTCTCTTGAGCCTTGTACTATGAAGAAGGATTTGAGGCTTAGTAATGTAACTTCGGGTTTAACCAAATGTGGTCCACTACTTACCAGGGTACATCGCCAACATAATTTGTACCGTAGACCTAATCTGCTCTACAGGTTATGTTTGAAGTGAGAGATAAACAGGTATGTTCAGTTTTCTGGAATGAAGCATCACCATTCCTGGATGATCCTTGTGATCCCAGTGCATAGATATTTAAAGGTTGTAAAAAAATTAAAGAAAATCTAAAGTCTTTGTTTTTCCCTGATGAGCATTAGTAAGAAATATAAATTCTTCCTTTTGTCCAAGCTGTCTGTAAGTCATTTTAAAACTTTTATTGTACTTTGAATAGACTGAACTTTATTAATATTGCTTTTTTCAGTCTGGCTGACCAAAGAAGATGAAGCTCACACATAATCAAGCAGCATCATGAATGCTTGAAAACAAGGGAACTTTATTTTTGGTTTATGAAGAGTTTCCCCTCTCATTGAAGAGGTTTTGTAAAATTCTAAAACAACTCATGGAGAATCTCACTGACTTAATCCCTAGTGGGAGTTGTCCTAAGGTCTTGTGAGCCACTGTTAATTATGTGAGTCATCACATGAGCCAAGGTGTGAAACAAGGCTTTGGTCATTATTGTAATCAGGGCCAAGGTGTGAATCCTCTATGAGGCTTTGCCTCACTCCATCATCATATGAGGTATTTGGTGTTGTCCTGTCCTTTTCCTGTTGAGGTGGCTCTCTTATGTTGTGTAATGCATTTGTGGAGTGGGTGTTTGGTTCCTCTCATGTAAAACATTTGAACACTGCTTACTGAATCACACTGTGTTGTTTAGCTTATGTTTGAGTATTTTAACCTTGGGATGAGCCAGTTTTTGTCTTGAGGGTTTTCCATGGTGAAACGTGTACTAGGGTGTTAATGGTTGGAGAACATTTTTTGGAACTTATCTAAAAAACCCGCCACATACTGAACAACAGTGTATTTCCCTTTGTTGTTCTCTCTCCCTGGTGGATGTCTGAGGTTCGTTCCTGTGCATTTATTCTGATATTAAGAAGGTGTCTCCAAAAGTTGATTCTGTTAATCTGGACGTAGCGTTTTCAGTGGGAGAAACGTTTCGTCACTCATTAAAGTAACTTCTTCAGTCTCAGCTGACTGCAGGTTTCCCCAATCTTATAAACAGTACATTTGCATAATGACTGAACCGACCTCCCAGCCCATTGTTCCTTCAGTGGGCTGGTTTCAGTCATTATGTAAATGTACTGTTTATAAGATTGACGAAAGAGTGACGAAACGTTTCTCCCACTGAAAACGCTACGTCCAGATGAACAGAATCAACTTTTAGAGATTTACTTACCTGGATGATTGAGCATGCATCAAGACATTAAGAAGGTGTCTTGGGATAACCACTAGAGGTTAGAATCAATCCTGATAGTTTATTCTGACATCAGTCTGTGATTGAATTGTGATTGATTGGGGTCAAATTAGCAATTACATACAGGCTGTTTCTATAACTACATTAAGAAATTGTGATAATCATTGAAAAAATCACATATCTCTTGCTGTCTACATAGGCAAAAATTCAGATTTAGCCAATACATTTCTGTTCAGCAACCTTCCTGTTCTATAGGAATATAATGAGTTGAGACATGCACCAATGAGTTGAATTCCCTTGAGTTGTCATTGATAAAGACTCATTCAGAGTTATGGTAACATGTTGAAAATCTGTCTTAGTGAGATTCCAGTTGGGCAGTCAGAATGCAAGTGTTTTCAGAAAGGTTGTCTCCTATCAAGCAATGTGTGCAATTGCCTTGCGGCCAAAAGGGATTGAGTGTGCAATGCAACACCCTCAAGCTCTGGGCAACCATTTAGTCATGACAAGTTACCATCAGTCACAGAATGCGGAAAAATACTCCTTACTCCTCAATAAGGAAAGCACAGTCCAGGAATGGTGAACTATGCTTCTTGGTATCCTCCTGTGTTTTTTTTTTTGTTGTTGTTGTTGTTTTGTTTTTTGGTTTTTTTTCCTGTTTTTGTTCACAGAGTTGATGTGTTCAACGAAGGCTTCTGCTTTATAGGTTTTCTATTTTGATACAGATGTCATCTGCCCGTGTTACTTTCCACTTCCTCTATGCAAAAATTGGCTACACTGGGGAAGCCATGGCACATGTATGCTTTAGTCTGTAGCAACCTTCATATTTGAATTATATGGTGGTTCATCTTCACAAACCACAAAAGATACCAGTTGCCTTCTTCTCAAGCAGTCCAGACTGCCATGACCTGGACATTCTATGACTGAGAAACTACATAGACATATTTAGATGACTTTTTTTTTTTTTTACTGTACTTTTGTCTCAAACACACAAACTCTCTGGTGCTATAGCTTTAGCCCTGATGTGCGCGAGTGTGTGTTCATGCACGTGTTTGTTGCATGTGCGCGCACACGCACAAACAGATCCTCCAACCACACACACCCATATTTTGCTCCATTGCGGTTTATTTCACACCTCAAACATTTAGTAAACAATTAAGCAAATACAAGTAATCTGCAATAAATTACAGGTAGTAAGAAAATAAACTACTAACTCTTTTACGCTACGTCCGCACCTACACGGGTATTTTAATTATTTTACATGTAGTTGTTTTTTTTCCTGTGTAATAATAGTCAACATTGCTATCAATACATTTTTCAAAAAGTGCCTCTCTGTGCAAAATGGGTTTAAAAACATAAACAACTGTGGGATGCTGTTTGTCCGTGATTTAGACAGGGGGAACAAATCGTGGCAGGATCAGCCTGATATTATTTGTATCCCACTGTAACTTTACTGTATAAAGAGCTAACATCTCCAAAATGTCAGGAGTAGTTATTCATTACAACAAGTGTTTGTGAACTAAAAATCAAGAATGTGGGATACTGTTTGTCCGTGATTTGAAGATTACACGGGAAAACCAATTATGCAGGCACTACCTTGGCACTTGTGCAGGTGAAACCAAAGGGAAGATATGCTTCACCATATTTTCTAGTCTTTGGCTTAGAATGAAGTTGGTTTGGAAACATATTCAGCTATGCTTCATCTCCTGCTTTGCGTTTGTGTGGGCGCCCCGTGCTAGCAGTGTCCGAGCGTTGTTGTTTTTTTTTTTTTTTTTTCCCCTTTTCATACTGCGCCCCCCCTGCAATGGCTCTGGGGGGGGGGGGGGGGGCACACTTTGGGAAGGTCTGCCATAGTCTATATCACTCTGCTTCCCTTAGTCTTACCCCATTTCTGATTGGTCATATTCTTTCATATGAATATCCTCATAGCTAGATCGAGAAACCTGACATGTTGTTAATCACCTTTGTGTGACCCCTTAGCTTGACTGCTGATTTTGGGGTAAGTGGGTAAGTGACGACAAATAGAAAAAAGGTGTCATGGATATGATGAACTTTCCTTGTACAGGCTCCCAGTAATATGTTTATCAGAATCAGAATACTTTATTAATCCCTAAAGAAATTATGTTTATGTTTGATCTAGTCCACTAGCTGACCTGTCTCCTTGTTTTTTGTTTTGTTTTTCTTTTTTCTTCTTTTTCCAGAGACTTATCGACAAGTCGAGAGTAACGTGTGTGCGATGGGTTCCTGGTTCAGAGAGCCTGTTTCTTGTGGCTCACTCCAGTGGCAGCATGTACTTGTACAATGTGGAAAACACCTGTGGCACCACAGCACCTCACTACCAGCTCCTTAAGCAGGGTGAAAATTATGCCGTGCATACCTGCAAGAGCAAATCGGCTCGTAACCCGTTACTGCGGTGGACAGTGGGCGAAGGGGCGCTCAATGAGTTTGCTTTCTCCCCAGATGGAAAGTTTCTAGCTTGTGCGAGCCAGGATGGCTTCCTGCGGGTTTTTGGCTTTGATGCCGCAGAGCTACACGGAACTATGAAGAGTTACTTCGGTGGCTTACTGTGCGTGTGCTGGAGCCCCGATGGACGGTATATTGTGGCAGGAGGGGAGGACGACCTGGTGACGGTTTGGTCATTTTTGGACTGTAGAGTCATTGCACGAGGGCATGGCCACAAGTCATGGGTGAGCGTGGTGGCGTTTGACCACTGTACCACCAGTGTTGAGGATGGCGACTTGCCTGCAGAGTTTAGTGGCAGCGACGAGGACTTTCACGAGCAGAATCACTTCGGTGCAGGCAGAGACAGAGCAAACAGTTCTCATTCTCGGCTTTCTAAGAGAAACTCTACGGATAGTAGGCCGGTTAGTGTGACCTACAGATTTGGCTCAGTGGGACAGGACACCCAGCTGTGCCTGTGGGACCTCACAGAGGACATTCTCTTTCCTCACCTCCCTTTGTCCCGCACTCGAACACACACTAATGTTATGAGTGCCACAAGCCCTCCAGCAACAGGACAAACTCCTTCTACTCTGTCCACGACCACCAGTTCCGGTGGCACCAACGGTAAAGACAATTTGAGCAATAGTAGCACTAGCGGCAACCCAACTAACTCCCTCCCCGGCACCTTGCCTCGGTCCAATAGCTTGCCTCACTCCTCAAATCCAGCGGGGGGCAGCACCCCCAACAGTAACACAGGCAGCAGCAACAGCAGCAGCAGCACCACCGCCACAACCAAGGCCAACAGCATCATTGACAACGCTTTCATCGCCACCAGCGTCAGCAAGTTTGCAACACTGTCGTTACACGACTCGCGGAAGGAGCGCCACGAGAAGGACCACAAGAGAAACCACAGCATGGGTCACATCAGCAGCAAGAGCAGCGACAAGCTAAACCAGCTCAGCTCGTCAAAGACGGCGAAAGCTGACGCTGCTAAGACTTTAGGCACCACTCTGTGCCCACGCATGGAGGAGGTGCCGCTCCTGGAACCGCTGGTGTGCAAAAAGATAGCTCACGAAAGACTCACGGTGTTAATCTTCCTGGAGGACTGTCTGGTAACAGCCTGCCAGGAGGGTTTCGTTTGCACATGGGCTAGGCCTGGGAAAGTGGTGAGTGACGGGCCTCATGAGAATACTCTCTTGTGACACTTTGACAAGTTATGTTTCTTGTTGTTGTTTTTTTGGTTTTGAGTAATTCTTGCATTCAAGAGCAGTTCAGAAGTTTGGGTTTGAGTTCACACCTTCACACACACACACACACACACACACACACACACACACACACACACACACACACACACACACACACATATTATGCTATAAACCTGCATCAGTATTGATTGTAAATAGGACAGTTTGTTAAAAAAAAAAAAAAGCAAACCTCACGGCCTCACTGTTCTACCTCTCGTGTTACATTCGAGTAAAAACCTTTATTATCAATGTGTGTTATCTGTCTCTCCACAGGGATTGCTATCATCTCAAAACAACCCAGCCAATTCCCCCAGTGGAACAGTAGTATAGTCGATGCTGGTGCTGCTAATAACAGCTCCACGCAACAGAGACGTGGGGACGACCAAGACCGAGGCCCTGCAGCGCTTCTTCACACACAGTCACACATCACATGACCTCGAGTGTCTCCTTTCATTCTCATCACTACAAGCACCCAGATGCTCTCTTTGTGTTACTGTTCATGTTAAGAATTTTGGCCAAGGCCAGAGTTAGAAACTTGACCCCCTTTGTTTTGTGTGTGTGTGTGCGCGCGTGTGTGGGGGAGGTGGAGTGGGTTTAAAGGGTGCTATTGGAAGTTAGAGGGCAAGTTTTAAATCATCCAGGAGGCTTATGGGAAGGTTTGACTGGCTTCATTATTGCATCTATGCTCATATCAGAACGTGTCTAGTCTAACAATAACAAACTAATCCCCCAATCTCTTGTGCCTGTAAATCTTCAAAGACTAGACACGGTGTAAGCATTTGTGATGATGCCTCAACCTGACCTTTTTGTGTGGGTTTAATTAAATCCTTTTTTTTAAGAAAAAAAAAAGAGAAAAAATAAATGTAATATATTCACAGATAAAGGGAATAAGATGAGGGACTGTTTTGGAGCGACAGCAGCATATCCCCAAAGCGAAGTCTCTTATTTTTCACCTCCTGGGTGATTCCTTGTGCAGTCACGGTTGTCAAACACCTGCCCAAGAGAGACTGCCTTTTACTTCCTTTTGAAATGTTTTTAAGTCCGAGTTGTCAAACTCAGGAGTTTATTTGCACAGTTTTGTTTTTCTTTCGTTCTTTTCCTTCCCTTGTATATTTTGAACTCATGAGGGTGGAACAAGTTTTTCAAAACGCTTTGAAAGCACTTGGGGAAACGGCTTGTTATCGTTCTGTCTCAACGCTGGATGCTGCAATCATAGTTTTTTATATGAAAAAAAAAAATTGTTTGCACTTAATAGTTAGAGGAGTATGGCTTTACATTTTGGAGTGTGTAAGGACTCCTTGACAAGGTTGTTATATAAATAGAATTTAAAAAAACAAAAACTTTGTATCTATTGAGCATTTATTTTAATATTGTTTCGGATGAAATGGGCTCTGTAATATATGTAAATATTGTACATCAGTGATTTATGAGTGAAATGATCATATTACATTAATTGAAAATCCTCATTTCAGAAAATAGTGATATTTCTAATACAGAAAATCTATACCTAATATTAAAACAAATCTTGAATATGCAGGTGAAAATGTTTCTTTTCTGTTGTACATAGAGAAATTTCAGGTGTATTTTTATTAATGAAACGTTTGGTATAGGAAATGTCTATCCTTTTGTCTAACAGGTAGTGCTGAATGCTAGCTAGCCTGTCGCTGCAGATTCCTTTTACTACGTAGACAGGTAGGCGCAGAGGCAGTGGTCTATAATTCAGCCATCACTTCGAGCTCAGGTAAACCACAGGAAGACCAACGCTGGCATAGTTCCCCTCACCCATAGGCAGCAGTCCCATCCGTCATAATACTTGTGAAACTCACTTTAACAAATAAGACTGACAACCTTGTTCTGCACACAGGACTGAAATCTGTGACTTCTGTTATATTGCCAGTAATTGATGCTGAACTTGTGAACAAACTTGACACTGTGTTGAATTACCAGCTGACATGCGTCAGCACTCGGTGGCGGGGGTAGGTGCTTGAGGTGAGGGGTGCTTTTTCAGGCACCCACAAAGAACTAAGGATTTTAACAGTGGGAGCCTTTTCCTCCATGTGACGCCTATTAAACAGCTTTGACAGACTACCTGTTCTGTTTGTGTTCCCTGTTTATTTACATGAAACCACGCGTGCATGCAACACTTATTAGTTGGACATGCACCTCCATGCTTTCTTCTGCCTGGATAAGAGGTCAGGCTCAATACAATGTGAATTTCTTACATTGTTAACCTTTACTTTTATCGCATGGGGAAAGAAGTATTACATTTTTTCACTTCATAATGAAGGACAAGCACAACTAATAATTTTCCATGATGGCTTGGTTCCAGAGCAGGGTTCTAGGGCAAACTCATTTGACATTGTGAGCCACATACTGCCCACTTTGATCTAAAGCAACCTGGATGAGTAAAATTCCCTTTTCTTTCGATTTGATTGCAGAGATATCTTATAAGCTTTGCAATTGTAACAACGTCTCAGTTTTTCAACATGACAAAGAAATCCTGCTGCGGTAAATGAATGAAATCTGGCTTAAATGGTGAGAAATAAATGTGTAAGATAGCAGGAAAACTTCTGGTTGCTCATCACACAGACTGTCCTGTCATTGCAAAACAAAGCTTTTGTTTATTTGCAGCAAATGTCCCTTTTTGTGGACCAATTCTAAAAAACAAAACCAAATAAAGAGACATTTCTGAAATAATTTGTGAGAAAATAGGACGCTTTCCTGTTATTTAAATGTTAAAGAATTACTCTGGTGTAGCATGAACGAATGAACAGCCATGGGGGAGGTCTTTATTAGAAGAAGAAGCTGTGAAACTCATGAAAACAGTTAAAAGTAAAAAACTGATGCCCTCCTTCACATTTTCCAAAACCATCCAGTGGACCGAATTTACCGCGTCGATTCTGGCCACCGGACCTTAAGTTTGACACACCTTATCTAGGGGATTTCTAAAATTTCCTTTTACTTCATTTTGAGAATTACCTCCATGACTACTAAAGTATTAGTATTGCACCTGCCACCAGCAGGTGGCAGTCTTGTTCAGGCAAATGAGAGCTTTTGGAATGTTTTTTCCATAACATTAATCACTTGATCAAACGGGGAAATTGCTGTCTGTGTGATATGTAGCCTATATCCTGTTGTCTCCCCCTTGGTCTCCCATCACAAATGTATTGCTTCCACTTCATATATATTTTATATTCAAAGAGCGGAATAAAACTGCTTCTCCATAATTTATGAGCTACTTTTAGGAGAAACACAAGCACTCATAGCCATTAAACCGGCAGCCTGTGGCATCGCTGTTATGTGAGGGGAAAAAAAGGTGTGATCAGCAGGATAGACTGGCACAATCATCCCGTCAGGCTGTCACTAAAACAGCTCTGACTGCATTACTGATCTCTTCTGGGCTGGCAACATCAATCTTGAGCAAGTGTCAATCAGAATTAGTGAGATATTTACATTTAAAAAACAAAAACGCCACTGATTGTAATATATGTGCTATTATTGTGCTTTCTGTGCTGTTTACAAACCCTATCACCTTTGAATGGCAATCAAACTACAGTAGCGTCGAGCACAGGCTTGAAAAGAGCTGCATCTATCTTACACCTTCAGGGAAATGGGCCCTCTTTGATAGGTATTCAATAGCTTGAAAACGAATCCCACTGCACAATCCCTCTTTGACCATCTTTTCGCACTGATGCAATTCCCTCGTCTGCATGTCTCCATATATTGACCCCGAGTTTTGTTTACCTGCAATGTGTGCAACGTCTATGAATGATTAATATTGCCTCTCGGGGGCTAGCAGCCCAGACTGAGCAACATTTCATGTGATGCAGAAACTTGACAGCTTAAGATACTGTGAGAAGGGAGGGAGGGGAAAAAATTAATTCATGCCTTTATGTCAGTGATAGATTTGAACGTACAGGTCTAGTCAAGTTGGGGAAAGGATCACATTAATCTAGTTTCATTTTCAAGCTCCGCAGGGATGTTTATTTAACCTGCTGCTAAGACCTGTGGTTAGTTTAGACATTAAAGAATGAGTTATATTACAAAGTCGGGATAAGAAGGTGACAAATTAAATGCAACATGGAATACAAAGCTGCTTCATTAGGATGGCTGTATTGACAATTGGCCTGGATTCTAGAGTGGATAGGCAGTTTTTTCCTCTGCACCTTTTCAACTGCAATTTAGATAACTGTGTATCAGGAATTTTTAGGAGGGGGGAAGGTATGGATAATGGTCTTGGGCTGTACAGACCTTAAATCCAACACATAAGAGTTTCTAACGCTCCGATGTCAGCTAACCATTAGTCACCACGAAACAAGAACAATGTGCCACTTCCTCTATTCTCAGTTCTATTCTAAGCCATGCTTCCCTTGTGGTACAGGCCCAATTATTGAGTATGCACCATGGGAGCAGCTGCACAATTTGCCAGTCGCATGACCTCAGAGAAGCAGCAGCAGTATGACTGCATGTCTTCACACTGCATTATGAATTGAAGTTTACTAATAAGAAATTAACAGGAACTGCTTACCCTGCAGAGATTGCATTGTTTTGTTTTTGTACCGAAGAGGAACATTTGAGAGGCTTTGTGTCAATCTAAATAGAAAAATTCACACTAAGGAAACAACTTCCTCTACATACATTAAAGTATTTCATCTTTAATTCATGTGGTGCTTTATGCTGAGAGTTGTGTCACTGAAAGGCCACCGGCAGAGTCTACCAGAGGAGGCCTTAAATGTGAACTGTTTGAAGAGTTCAGTCACTGATAACTTATTCCAGATTTTGAACAGTATGCAGAACTGATTGTTAAACACTGCCAAGAGGATGGGTGAAGGATGGAGTGATGGAAAGGGAGTAGGGGATCAATGCAGCCAGAGAAGCCAGTGAGCTCGGGCCTCAGCGGAAACTATCAATACTGAGCTGTGGTCTAAGCACTTAAAATGTAAATGCATCTTCAATAGGAACAACAGAAAACAGAAAGTAGTGTCAGAGCCTTGGGAGCTCTCCAGGTGCATCGCGTTTATTTCTCTGTGAGAATCTCTGCAGCTACAGTAGCACAACGTTATACTACACTGGGTAGGGGCAGTGATGCATTGCAACAAAACAATGGCCTGCAGTTTTATTTAGCTGCAGTGCATCACCATGCTTCTTCTGTCAAATATAACACGATGAAAACTGTAGCTCTGCGCGACCCCGTTACTGAAAGCACTGATGGAATTGAATTCCGAACTGCTGCAGTCACTTTAATATTGAGTCTTCTGGTGTTCTCTAATAACCTGTTGAAGCTAAATGGAAAATTATTTAAATAGAATGAGGTGTCTCAACGGATCTACTTTGATCTCAGCAAATTTGTGAGATATAAATACCTTCAAACTAATTATGTGAGCACAGCGGGACCTCTGAGTCCATAGTTTCGCCAAACTCTGACTGCACCAGTGAGCACTTGCCTGCTCTTCCCAATTTACCACCTACTGAGATGCAGATGGGTGACAAATTACGGGAACACCTGAATGCATAAGTGCTATAGTGAGGGGATGCTGTAGCTCAGTTATGCTGCAAGGGTCACTGATCAATTTAAGAGGAAGAGATACCTACTCATCAATAAAACGTTGTTCTGAGCAATCACCTTTATTCCACAAACATTTCCACCCTGATGAGCAGAAATTGAGTGGTCAAAAGCACAGGATGTGAGAAGTTAGGGTTTCTTCAGAGTATTTAGGGTTTGACAAAAAATTTTTGACCAGAGAGATAACGGTGGGCAGTCACCAGGCTTCAACTCAAATTCCTAAGCCAGATTTCAGACATTTTTAAGCTACTGTTAATTTGGACCCAGTTCTGCCTTGGTGCCTTTTGTAGGCCAGATTTTCATAGGTTTGAACTTATCATTTCTTAGTGTGTACTATAAGATGTTAGGATCATTTCCTTGGATGGAAAATTCGGGCGGATAGAATCCGTGGGCTGCCTTCCAGTCCAATCACTGGTATATTTCTTGTGATAGCTCCTTCCATACCCACTGACACCAGTTCCAACTTTTTGGCACTAGCAACAGACTTCTATGAGTTAGAAACTGGCCATTGATCCGTGGAAAAGGAGCACAGGGTAGTGCTGGTCTTAGTTTCGCTTTGGTGCATTTTGTAAACGGACCTATAAGCTGCGTAGGAAAAATTTGTGGTTCTTTCTGTCATAAGAAACTCACGGCAACCTTTAGACAATGTTCAGACCTTTTTTCCAGTGTATGTGTGCAGACTGAGCAATGGCAACAGGTCAGTGGAAACCAGCAGCTTAAGTTATGTTGGCATTACCTTTAATTTGTTTCCTATCAGTATGTTTTTAGACTTTGAATATCAAATGATGCATATAATAATAATCTTAAAATCTTATAGAAAACACAGCAATATATATTGTTTAGTATATCAATGATACAAAACATTGCAGACTTGTTAGGAATTACTTAAATAATTCAATGTAAAGACATATTTGTGTTAAAGAAGCCAAAAATCCAACATTCGTCTTTATTTGGAACAAGCCAATAAAACAGGCAATATTAAGAATAGTCCATAAAGATTTACTTTTTCTTTATATAGGATGCAAAAGAGACAATAATATATAATAGTAGCAATTAAGGTCACTGTAATCGAACATAGCTCTTGCAGAGTTCATGATCCCTGATGTCTCCCCAGCCCCCATTTTTCACATGTGGGGCCACTCCTCCTGCCCCGTTGGCTGGCAGTCTCTTTGTGATCAGGAGGTTTTTTGGGAACAGCTGGTTCCCACTGCTCTGTAGGATGTTTTCTATCTTGGTTTTCTGGTTAATGGGCATGCAAGAAGCCTTCTTGTGGTGCATGCCGCAGTCTCCGGCATGGAAAATCCGTGGTGCCTCGCTCACCATGACCTTCCAGTAGGAGGGCAGGCATGACACAGTCAAGTGTTGTAAAGACCAATCCCAGTTGTAGTCATCATAGGTGCAAAAAGTGTCGGTGCATTGGATGAGTTTCTGGTACGTCTCTCTACTCAGAGCCATCCCCATGTTGTGCTCGGTGGACTTCCAGGCTTTCACCTCCACTTTATTTGCTTTGCTGGAGTAGCCGATGTGGCTGTAGCTCCCCAGTGAGAGGATATCGCAGTCTGTGCACTGCTCCCTTTTCAGAGCAGTCATTTGCTTTAAGAGATGGATAAAGTCCGGAGACAAGTAGTGGTCCTCTTCGATCAGGAGAACGAGACCCTTATGGTCTTTGAGAACTCGAACTCTGTCCCATACAAAGTGAAGCTTCCACCACCAGTGGTGCTTGGTCTGGGAAAACTTGGCCTCCCGGTAGTGTCCAAACGAGTCAGGGTACTCTGCGTTAATGCAACCCAGTTTTAAGGCGTCTTTTTTGGGGATGTCTCTGGGGCAGTCCCTGGGGTCATTTCCAGGGAACTCCTGTGGGTACAGCTGGATGCTGAAGGGGAAGAAAATCTGGAGGACTTGGCAGAAGTCAACAGAGGCAACCACTTTGTTAATCTCAGGGGACCAGTAGTCATGGCTGAATATCAGCAGTATGCTATCCACACCTCTGGCCTTTCGTAAACTGTCTACCAATAGCTTTAGATAGTCTGGTCGGTTATGGACCTGAACTACTACAACCAAATCGTCCTTCTTTCGAGTCGTCTTAAATTTCTCTTCATTTCTTATCGTCTGATCAAAGTTTAGCTGGAAGACAATGCCACGGTAGACTAAAGTGGTATTATCCACATCTGGCTTGGATATTTTGGGTTTGTCCTTTTCTTGGTGTGTGTCATTTGCTTGTATAACAGGTGCTGGGACAGGTGCCCGACTGACCGCTGGCGTTGCTTGTTCCTGGTTATGACTGTTGACGCTATTACTGCTGCTGCTGCTAATAATGTTGCTCCTCCGCACCGCCTCCACTTCCCTGGGTAACGATCCACTGTCGTTCTTCTTCTGCCTTCCACTGCTCCAGAAAGCCAGGCCACATATGACAACCACCAGAGTCAGTAACACCACCTTCCTCTTGTAGATTCGGAATCTCATGATAGAGGGTTATCCTCTTGTAAAGGGAGAGAAGTTGATAATCGGGACTCAAGCTGCAGCTGTATGGGGGGCTTACGCTTTGCACTGGGAACAGGAGCGATTTAAAAAGAAAGCTATGCTATGAGGCTAAGTGTTGGCAAAATTAACTGTTGTTGTAAACATGGATCCCAATGGAATGTCACTGGTGCTGAATGAATATTCCATAAGGCATGACGGTTTCTGAGAGGCAGCAGAGTGGCAGTGTGCGTGCACCACCTGAATGAAAAATAAACCAGAAAATAAAATTAAGTGCATTGTGACAGGTGGGGGTTAGGCAATGTTGCGAAAATCTTGACAGAAATTTGTTTCCACAGTATATAAAGCACATTGCCATGCTGCAACATGGAAAAAGAGATCAACTGATGTTTAAGCATACTCAACTGTTGCACATTACGCAAGACCAAACTCGGTGCAGTAATCAACACTCATTAGCTTTTGCCATCCCACACACATAAGGTAGGTCACTTGGTAACAACTGAACCACCTACACGACAAATGCGCAAAACTAATATGGTGATAACTGTAGGAAACAGCATCAATCTCTGTAAATGGCTAATAATCAGACCTGCAGTTTAAGTTACTATGTCAATCGGTTTGAACTTCTTCTATTCAAACATACAGTGCAGTACTATGAAAGTTTTAGGTACTTCATGCAGAACACTGACCAGTCTATCTGTTAAAGTGCTGCAGCTGAGTTTTGACGTGCATATAAAAGAAAAGCATTGTGCTGTATTGTTAATGATACTTGAATGGCTTTACCTGGCTGTGAACCAAAAATATCTTGTTTTTTTTCTTGTTTTTCCAACTTTACTGCCAGAACCCACTAACTATGGAGTGATTTCACTCTCAGCTCTGACATCTGACTTCCAAACCAAATGTAAAGCAATACTCACACAATAGACTATGTGCACGTTAGCATATGCTACGTCCGGTGCGGAAACTCCTGTGGGGAGCTTTGTTTCCGGTGTCCTATTCGCGCCCTGTTTACGGTCCAAAACAAGTTAAGCAAATAAATGAATCAAGCGGCAATTTACATTTCTATAGGTGTCTTGGGCATTTACCCAATATATCTGTAAATGATGTTCATCGACTTATCAATATTTTTTTCCCAGCGCCTCTCTTTTTCTCAAAAGAGTAAAGGGATTCAAATGTTATATTTCTCAGTATCTGTAAACAGCGGTCCGTCGTTTATCGCGGGTGTTATGTTCTAAAAATAACCAGCGATAGGTGAAATCAACTAGCCAATTTTATTTTTTGACGGTGCAAAACGTTTCGTCGACATACAGTACTGCACTTCAGAGTCACACTGCTAGCGATCGATGCGGCGATTCTGTACTGAACAGGAGAGACGTCACGGAGGAGATCGTCTGCAGCGATCAGGACGCAGGACACAATGTGATGTCAAAAAAAAAAAAAAAAAGCATGCAAACTTGCACTAAAAAATCTGCGAAACAGCGAGGTGAAAGGTGAACCGCGTTATAGCGAGGGACCACTGTAATTTTGAAGGTAAGTCACAACATACCCTTCGTAAATACTAATGTATAGAAACCCTTACCAGCAATCATTCATTTTTTGTGTGGCTTTTTTCACGGTTTGTTAACATGCTGTGTAGGTGTGTACTTGACTAGCTGATATCGACATAACAGGGAAACATCTGGTTTGACTATTCTTCACCTGTAGTTTGAATGCTGAACATTTACCTGTTTAAATCATAAGACCAGTCACTATACAGAGATGTGCTTCTGAATGTGGACGATGTGTCTTCTGATTTTGTAATGCAGTTCTGCTTGTGTTGAGTGATGTAAACAACTGATCGATCTAAACTCTTTAAAAGTCAAAATTGATCATTAGATTTTTTATGACACAACAGTGGTGAGTGTTCCCACCTTTGTAACTTAACGCGATCTTTCCGTTTTCGAGTTTTGGACATGATTTTGGAGTATATCTTCGCAGTAGCGATTGACCGCAAAGTAAAGCTACCGGAAATGTACAACCCCACATCCGGTCTCAAACCAGGAAGTTAGCATTTTCTCGTGCACAGGGTCTATAATGTTATCAGGATAGGAGACGCCAGGAAAAAATTCCTGTTTAGGAACTATTCCCTAGGAGCGTCTCATTCTATAATCACAATGGACAAATTTAACATACACATCGCATAACAACTGAGCTGAATTTTTTTCTTATATTTACAAGTAAAATGAACACTCAGGAGAAAGTTAAATGCAACAGAGCCTATCCTTCTTGAAAATGTTGTACTTAACGGTACAGAGACAGTTGTTTATCATATAGCTTTGAGATCAGTTTAGTTAGAATTAATCAGATTAGATTATTAGACAGGGGCTACAATCAAGGAAGACAAAATTCAAATGAAAAAGAAGCAGATTTTACAAAGTGCTTAAAACAAGCTACCTGCCAAGTGCCACCAAAAACTGTCAACATAACTGCTGCTGTTTTACAGGCAGAACATTGACCATATTAAATACAGATTTCTGTATATTTACTGTACTTTGCATTGAGCTAATACCTGAAAGCACCTCCAGTTTACTTATCTTCCCTTATCTGCAGAGTACAGTTAACATATCCAATAAAATGCATTTTGTCTGATGACAATATAAAAGTATATATTATGGTTTCACAGACATTCAATAAATGATAATCACCGAGCTTTATCAGAAATATGCATGCAACTGGCTGCCACAATTGTGATTTCATCCAATCCTCACCCTTACCCCATACTTCATCTTCGCTTATATCTTTAATGTTGATTAAAGCTCAATGCTTCTAATTTGCCCTCCATTTATTTTCCTCCTTAACTGCATTGTCAATATTGATCGCTCATTTCTGCTGAGCAAACCTCCATACTTTATTCGTTATTAAATTAGTAGTCTCTCAGGCTGACTACCTGACCATTTATTCTGTTTTCTGGTTGCCTGAAAACTCCACTAAATGGTAGCATCCAGTCCAGACTGCAGTGTGTCACCGACACTGCCTGGGAAAGGTATCTGATACCTACTAGAGTCTGTGATAACAGAAGTAAACACATTCCCTGTAGCTGCCCCGCACAGACATATACATTAAAGTAAGCCCCAAATGCTATTAGCAAATGTGCACAGAAATGTATTAATATGTGATGTGTACTTTAAGGAAAGCAGCTAAATGCAGGAGTAAAACGATACAGCTCTCTAACCCACATTCTTCAAATTATTGCAATTTGCATGCCCACATTCGGCTTTTCCGTGCTAAATGCTTTCCACACGAATCCTGCCAAATCAACTCAAATATTTGGTCTACAGCTTAAAGTATTTCCCATTTTAATCCACTTAATTTCTTTTATCGTGACCTAAACCGGTTTATACTAGTAGTACAAGCGCCTATCGTGTAAATGTGCAGTTTCGTCTTGGAGCCTACAGCACAAACCCCATCAGTTTTTTCTGTCCTAAATTGGCCGCCGTTGGACAACACCGAGCCAGCGGCGGCTTCAATCGATTTTTTTTAAACCACGAGATACAGTTTTTATCATTTCGCCGACTGACACAAAACCCACAGAAAGCAGCCGAAAACAACGGCGGGCGCCTCGGCTTCGCTCTTTTATGACAGCCAGCATCACGGAAATGCTAATAGCAAGTTAGCAACGGCGTCAGCTAGCAACTTGCAAGTAACCCGTCCGGACCGAACCACCGTCAACACCGTGTCGAACCACAACAACCACGCTCACAGTAGTTTACCTAAAACCGCAGAATCCGTGCGGAGCTTTCACTGTGAAGAGTCAGTACGGTGGCTTCCCATTCTCCTCCATACCGTTCTGCAAAATGCACGGCAAACGCAACTGTCGACTAGCTGTGTGAAAACACTGCCTGTCGCTGTCCCACAATGCAACGGGCCAGCGGGGGGCACCAGAGATACCCGAAATATCTTGAATCCCCGCTGCTGCTCCTGCTGCTGCAGATACTCTGCTCTCTAAACTGACCTTATGATGAGGTTTGAGTGGCTAGGAAAAGTTATTGGGCCTGTTTGAATTACTGGTGTCATCCCAAAATGTGATTGACCCCCCAAAAGTAATTTCCCATGATTTTATGTGTGATTTGCTTTTTTTGATGTCTAAAATCTGTGCTTTTGGGGGGGTAAATAGGCTGTGGTAAACAAGATTTACGAAGGGGTTATATATAAAATAAAGAAATTACTTGTTTTTTGTTTCTTTGTTTATTACCTTGCATTATTATACCTACATTATATTCAAACCAGTCATTTTTGGCTTTATAGACTTTATAAAATTTTTTAATGTCAGTGTCATTTTTTTTACCTGGATGAATAAAGGCTATATCAAAGTTGTTGTTGTTTTTTAAGTCACAGACTAGAATGATCTTTCTAGCTCTAAATGACTTGATATCATTTGCAATTAAGTTCAGTTGAATTAAATTCAGTGTATTTAGTACCAAATCTTAACAACAGTGTCCTCAGGGCACTCTATATTGTAAAATCCCTACAATAATAGAGAGAGAATTCCAGCAGTCAGATGATGAGCAAGCACTTGGCAACAGTGGAAAGGAAAAACTCCCTTTTAGCAGGAAGAAACCTCTGGTAGGACCAGGGAGAGGCTGCCATCTGACACAACCGGCTGGGGTTGAGGGGAGGGAGACCAAAAGGCGCACTGTGAAAGAGGGTCCGAGTTTAATAATCACTACTAATAATAGATATGTTTGACGGATTGCAGGCCAACAACTCATCTACAACATTTTAAATACTGGCAATTATTTGTTGGCAAATAACAGAAATCACTTTTTGGCACAACACTGGGATTTCTTGATTATTTATACAATGTGTTGCAAATCTACACAGACTGCCTTAATTGCTACTTTTTTGTTTTTGTTTTTTTCTTCTTCACTAATCACTCGCAGTGCAGACCCAAAAAAGGGAAGTGTTGAATTTTGTTAACTCGTGGAACATATTTCAGCAATACCAACCTCCATCAGATGTTACATGTAGCTCCATGTAAGATGTGTACAACATAGAGGAGGAATTTTGGATCAATCCTCCCTACAAACTGTTCCCACAATAGATCTTGATTGAACATCCCTCTTCGAGTCATCCCACAGCATCTCAATTGGTTTAAGGTGAACATATCCTGACTTTGCCATTCAAAAAACAGTTTCTTATTTCCCAGCTATTCTGCTGAAGAATTACCTGTGCACTTTGGGCCTTTGTGTAGCTATTGTCCCATCACCTAACCTCTCCCAAGATAGGTAATGGACAGCTGCCATAATAATCTCTTGTTAAACTTTCCTGAAAGACTTATGCATTATTCCCTCAGTGAGGACATGGGGTTTTGGTACTAAGATGCAGTGCATTTTCCTTATAAACCTGCTTGTTTCCTTCTTCTTCAGTAGTTCAGTATTTGTCTCCTTTATTGAGAATAAAAGATGATGCCAAAGATGTTATGAAACAGCAGGGGATCTTCTGCAAATTTGAAACATACTATTAAAAATACAAAAAAAAAAAAAAAAAAAAAAAATTCTTTGCCCTGATAAAAATGACACAATAATTCTGAGTAAAATGCAACTGAAATATATAAAATCAAAGGCTGAATTATTCAAAGAATGAATCATGCAAAAATGCAAGGTGCAAGCTCAATGTACCAATCAATATTTTAATTTAAAGTTGACGTTGTACCTATGTCACAAAATTACTTGGAAGATTTACATATAATTAAATTATTTAAAGTTTGTATTTGCAGTATATTTCTTTCTTTCTTTCTTTCTTTTCTTTTTTTTAGAATATACGATAACTATGTATCTGGTTGTGAGTAGCTTTTTGAGAAACTGGAGCTAAATACATTATTTGTTTAGTCTGATTGCGTTTGGTTATAATCTTAAATGAAGATTAGACCGCATTTTGTGGGTAATCAATGAACAATTTCAGGCATTTGTGGTTTGCATGATTTTTTATTGCAGTACATTTGTACATGTCACGAGTTAATTTGAAGGATTATGTGTGCAACCAGATGCTCACGCTAAACAGAAAGAGCAAGCACTTTGCTGTTTTAAGTGCTTATGGTCAACAGACAATTGTTTCTGAGATGAAGACTGAATAGTTTAATATAACATGGTTTTATTTAAATGCAGGGCTTAGAACTGTAAGAGGGTTAAATGATCTCACGGTTACCCATTGGGCTGTGAGATTTATTAATTCAAATTGATTAGTTTTGGCGATGTACAAAAAAAATAGTATTTTAAATTTAGTTTAGATTTGATGCAAACAGCCGCTAGGAGGCGGTACACAACAACCCGAAGCCGGAAATAGAGCACCACAAAGCCTATTTGCGCACGCGCGCCCGTTCTTCTTCCTTTCCGACACTCGAGCGAAAAGAGACAAGATGGGCCATCAGCAGCTCTATTGGAGTCACCCCAGAAAATTCGGACAGGGATCCCGCTCCTGGTCAGTGTCTACTTTGTTGCGTTGTTTATCGGTTAACGTGATCAAGTTGAGGTGATATAAGGTGTTTCTGGCCTCCCCATCTTTAAAAAAATGCTACCAAACGTGCACCTCATGTGCCCTGAACCTGAGCTAATATGGCGGAGGCGAATACTCCCTCCTTCCCTATTAGCATCAGCCGTGTGTGTCTTTTGACCGGATTTGGTTTTATAGCGGCTATAGTTACCGAATGCCCTTAATGCATATGAGTTAGGCGTGTAATTTCATCCGTCGCTTGATCGGAAGAAATTTAACAAATGTTTAACGTTATTGAGAGTAGCATTGTTACAGGACTGTTAAAAGTTAGCCCCGGTGTTCAGAAGAGCACACCGAATGCACACCGGCTCATAGTTTACGACAATCGGCGCCAGGGTTTTGTATAACTGGTATATAAAAGCGTATATATGATTAATCCTACTCTGATGTTGTTGCAGCCGAGTGTGCTCTAACAGACATGGCTTGATCCGTAAATACGGGATCAACATGTGTCGCCAGTGCTTCAGGCAGTACGCTAAAGACATCGGCTTCGTTAAGGTAAGTTGTATTTTTCTGTTGCCTCTCAAATTGATCATAACTTTACATCACAGAACATCAACTGAATTTCCGACTGTATAAAGTTTCATTAGGACTGGCTTTGCTGATTTGAGGATGAAGCCCATGAATTAAATGTTGTTTTAATCTTGCATGAGTTTCATGCTGTTTTGCTTTTTGCTCCTTACAAGCATGCTATATGCCCGTCTCTTTACAATAACTAACACCTATTTTGTGTTCTTACAGCTGGACTAAGATGTCTTGTGCTGACGTCCTCGGATGGGCCAAGTTGTCAGAAGTCTGGCCATGATGGGATAATTCATCATTGCAAATAAATTGTTTTTTGTCCAATTTGATTGATTTTTGCGTGGTTATTCATTGGCATGAATTTGATATTTTTTTTCCACAATGGATAAAAAGGGCTTTTAGATGAGCGATCAAACACCCTTAATGACCTTTGGTTTTGCTCAGCAGCAAAGTCATGTTGGTCAGGCAGTTAAAGATGTTTCCATTTTAAATAAAATATCTTAGTTGGTCACCTACTTTGAGTTGCTGTTCATTAAGAGTTAAGCGAACAGGTTTTATATAGCAAGAGGTTTTAAATGTGAGTAAAACTGAAACTTGATCGATATTAAGTGGGGTTATGGCTACTCAGCAGTATTTAGTGACTTCATGTCATTGGATTGTAATTGTGTAGGAAACCATGAACATTGAGTTGCAAGCCTTATAGCATTTTTTTTCTTTTTTTTACATGGGTGAAATGTAGACATCCTTGTAATAGGTAGATAACCGCAGAGAAGTGGTTTGTATCCATGGAAACTGGTGCGTGGGAAAAGACTGATGGGAAGAAAACACAATAGGAATGGAATAGCCGTAATTTGATAATGGGGTGAAGAAGCTTTCAGACAGGTCGGCCATGCCTGTCGTTTGAAAACAAACCAGGCAGCATGGAAGTAAAATATTTCAGGTGGAAACTCAATTTTAAGGTTGCATTGTGGTTGAGTGGTCACATTTCTTTGTTAATAGCCTTTAATGGGACATCCGCTGAGCTATTTTGCAAGAAGTCAAGTAGTGCAATTAATCCTCACAGTTGTGCTTCATGGCAGCGGCGTAAAGAGCAGCTGATTAATTTTTAATTCAGCATGCCTTCACATAAAACAACATACCCCCAGCTCTCATCCAAGGACTGCTAACATGCTGAGATAATAGTCTTGCTCAAAGTTAATGAAATTTGATAAGTCCCCTGTAGTGTGCCTAATTGCTTAGCGCCTCGTGACTGAAGCTACCAAAGTGAAGCTATTTGTTTAAGGCTGTTCCCAGGTAGATGGGATTCTGTGCAATCTGATATTGAGTTGTTTTTCTGTTTGTTTTTTGTTTTTTTGCCAGGATTTACTATAAAATATTTCTCATTATTGTTCTCACCTTTAAAAAATAGTGTGAAGTGTTAGGCACTAGATGGCAGCAGCACGTCATGCTCAGTGCCATTGATAATGCCACAGACTGCTGGTAATGCTATTTATGCTCCCCCCCCCCCCCCCCCCCCCCCCCAAAAAAAAAGAAAGAAAAGAAAATCTTTCATTCATCATAATTATATACCTTTTGCTATCAGGTACTAGAGAAGCTTCATGGGGTCTAAAGCGGGCAGTTAAAAGTGATGTTTGTAGCAGATTGAAAAGGATAAAAAACTAAAAACACATTGTAGTTGTGCAGCTACTTAGATTTTTTAAAAAGCATGGTAAATCTACTCCTTTATGCTCGAGGTTCAGATTTTAATCTGTTTAATCCAAGGCAATAACTAAAATATGCTTGGGAAATGCTAGCGTACCACAAATAATAAATAAGATAAGATAACCTTTATTAGTCCCACACGTGGGAAATTTGTTTTGTCACAGCAGGAAGTGGATAGTGCAAAAGTTATGAAGGACAATTAGAATAAAATAAAATAAGAATAAATACAGTACACAACTGTACAGAATAGAATAAAAATAGAATACTATATACAGTAGAATAAAATAGAATAAAATATACAATAGGATAAAAATAGAATACAAATGCTATATACAACAGAGTGAAAAATACAACGGTGCCAGAAAGATTATTGCACATTTGTGTTATTGCACATTTGTGGATGTGTGTGTTTGATCAGTTAAAGTCTTTGTTGTACAGTCTGACAGCAGTGGGGAGGAAAGACCTGCGAAATCTCTCCGTCCCACACCGTGGGTGCCGCAGTCTCCCACTGAAGGAGCTGCTCAGTGCTGTCACAGTCTCATGCATGGGGTGGGAGATGTTGTCCAGCAGGGATGACAGCTTAGCCACCATTCTCCTGTCACTCACAAACTCCACTGGGTCCGGAGGGCATCCTAGAACAGAGCTGGCCCTTCGGATCAGCCTGTTCAGTCTCTTCCTGTCCCCAGCAGAGATGCTGCCACCCCAGCAGACCACACCATAAAAGATGGCTGAGGCCACCACAGAGTCATAGAAGGTCTTCAGGAGTGGGCCCTCCACTCCAAACGACCTGAGTCTCCGCAGCAGGTACAGCCTGCTCTGCCCTTTCCTGTAGAGGGCGTCTGAGTTATGAGTCCAGTCCAGTTTGTTGTTCAGATGAACACCAAGGTACCTGTAGCTGTCCACAGTCTCAATGTCCATACCTTGGATGTTCAGTGGTTGCAGTGGAGGATGTTTGTGCCTGCGGAAGTCTACCACCAGCTCCTTGGTTTTACTGGCATTGATCTGGAGGTAGTTCAGCTGGCACCAGTCCACAAAGTCCTGAGTCAGTCCTCTGTACTCCTTGTCGTCCCCATCAGTGATGAGGCCGACTATAGCAGAGTCATCAGAGAACTTCTGCAGGAAGCACTGGGTGGAGTTGTGGGAGAAGTCTGCAGTGTAGATGGTGAAGAGGAACGGAGCCAGAACCGTTCCCTGTGGGGCCCCCGTACTGCAGACGACCCTGTCCGACACACAGCCCTGAGTCCTCACATACTGTGGTCGGTCGGTGAGGTAGTCCAAAATCCAGGTAGTGAGGTGATGGTCCACTCCAGAGTTCTCCAGCTTGTCCTTCAGAACCGAGGGAAGAATAGTGTTGAAGGCACTGGAGAAATCAAAGAACATGATTCTCACAGTGCTCCCAGCGGTCTCCAGGTGAGCGAGGGAGCGATGTAGGAGGTGAATGACGGCATCATCCGCTCCAATGCCAGGCTGGTAGGCAAACTGAAGTGGGTCCAGTGATGAGCTCACAAGGCGCCGAAGCTGAGCCAGGACCAGCCGCTCCAGGGTCTTCATCAGGTGGGATGTCAGAGCCACCGGCCTGTAGCTGTTGAGGTCCTTGGGGCGTGAAGTCTTTAAATCTGTTTTTGTTCAGCAGGAATAAGATGAAACTTTAATGCTCCCATTGGGGAAATTGTAAAAAAGAAACAAAATGAAATTGACACAAACACTCAAACCTATAATTCTAGCAACAGAACAAACTGCTTAGAAATAAAAGGATGAATGAATAGTGATAGAGATGTTTAAAATTAAAGCAGCAGCCCTCATTATAATGAGTCTTCGGAAGTCCAGTACATGCACAAAATGAACAAGTGAAACTTTTTAAATGAAGGAAATAAAGAAAAGGTACTTCCTGCCAACTGCAGTAAATATATGCGATATAGCTACTTTAAACAAATGTGGCCATAACTGTCTGACTGAACTTTAGAAATGGAAGCACAGCGTGTGCAAAACATTCTGCAAGGCTAAGGCGTATTTTATGGGGTGTATTGATGTCTACCTCAGATCTGTAGGTATTTTAAAAGTAGGCCAATAAGTTATGCATAAAAGGAGCCTGTGTGCAGGAACGGGCAGGCCAGTTTGGAGCTGAACACACAAGCGCTCCTTGTTGCATCACTGCACCATGTTGGCGGGTGGAAGGTGTTGTCTTTGATGTTCAGTTCAACTGCCTTTTTTTCTTCTTTGCACCGCATCAATGTTCTCGCTGTGCTGTCTCCTCAGTACACAACTTCCACGACAACTGACTCAGTGAAAAATCAGTTTCATCCAACCTGAATCTTTTTCAAAAAGTCTCCCATCGCTGTTATTGCTCACTGGCTTTGTGTGGTCACACAGTTTGCTCCAGCTCCACTTTCTGCCTTACACTGTGCTATTTTTATATATGTAGCCTACATATAGTTAGGTTCACATGTGTTTGGAAAATAGCTCTGTTTAAGTCCTTTATCCTCAGTACACAGTGGCTTGTGAATCATACGATCGTTTTCTGAGGTACAAAAGAATTTGGGCAATTGACTTAAGTGAAAATAGAGTTGTTAAGAAATTGCCTCCGTGTCCTTAAATAATTATAGTTTTTACTTATTTTCACATTTTTATTTTAGTTATAAAAGTCAATGGTCCAGGAAGTAAACCTTAAATCTTATCAAATCTGAAATATTGTTACCAGAAATGCTGTTTTGGCATGACGATCCACATTTTAACTTTGACTATCAGTCCTTTGTTGTTAAAATTTGTAACAAACCAACTGAGTGGAAACCTATTGTTGGTCGACTCTTTGTCCAAATGTGTGAAGAGCTGGAGTTTCCCCAGAGAAATATGCAGTTTTGGTGACACAGTGAGTAGCAGTAACTAGGTAGATATCTAAATGTACGCATTTATTATCAGACAGTAATGGTTTAGCACATACAGTAGTTCGCTTTTCCTTTTGGGCTACTGCTTCAACTTTAGTCTTGCATTTTGTAAAGGGAGGAGAACCACAGAGGCATATTTAACATAGACAGTGTTTAAAAAATGGACCTGGTTCCCTGGTCTGAAAAGGGAAGCCCATGCAGAAGTGCCTTAAAGCTGCATTTATTTCCTGTAGCTGGCAGGGAGAGAATCCTGAATAAGCACAATGGTTATGCTCTGCAAATTATTCTCCCATTTTGGACAAAATAAATGGTAAAGCAGGGTACATACCTACCTTGGGACTTGCACCTTTCTACTGTATGAGGATGCAGTGTCCCTCTGTTTCACACATTTATTGTCAATGCTCAAACTTAGACTTCTCAAATCAGTGGTGTTGGCAACATCACAAAAGCTATGATCATCTTTCACATAGATTTAAATAATAATGGAAAAATTGAATCCACTGAAACTGAATGGATGGATGGATAACATATTTAACTGGATCTTTAGTAGCTCATAATCACTTCTTTAAAGTCTGACTTCTTTTCTTCTTTCTAGGGGTTCCCCATTAGAAATTATTTAAAAAATCTACTCAGTAAAGTTATCAACTATAAAACCAATATGACTAAAACATGACAATAAGCTCAGTTAACTGTTTACTTAGGGGGTAATGATACGTTTTCTTTTGATATATTTTTAATACAACTAAACTGAATGAAGTTATGAGTTACGGGTTTTATTAGAAGCAATGTTGCAAATAAATTTGTGAAGTCTCTTTTATTTTAGTGACCTGATGAGATAATTGCATCTGTACATGGAGGGGATGGTCGACAGTTTACTGGGAGTAGCAGTTAATTTTATTATCCCTAAGTGATGTACGTGCTGGTAAAATCGATTGTTTGTGGCTATAAAAGACTCTGTGATCGCTCATGTGTGCCACGCTTGTACACACACATAAATATGTTATTGTGTGCACTTTGTGGTCACAGCCAGATCTTAACGCTGAAAGCAAACCTGAATGGAACACTGGTTTGAACAAACCAGAAGGGAGCTGTTGGTGTGATGGCTTGGGACCCAAAGTCTCTGAGCTACTGTGACTGACTGCCAGATACATTGCAGAGGTCTGCCATCCATCTCCTAGATTATAGCGAAAAATAGGTGAATTGAAAACGTTACAGCACACTGTTGGCATGGAAACATTCCTCTGGGTTTACCTGCTTTTGATTGTTAGACCAAGAGGCACTTCTCTCTGCAAGGTTCCTCCAAACGGCTGTGGGCAAACATGCAACTCATTCATGCTCCCCCGCTCCCAGTTTCCACAGAGTGGGATAGATGTTGACTGAGGGATGGCAAATGAAAAATATGAAGAAAAGAGCAGCAGCCAGAGACATAAAGAAAAAAATAGACAGATTAATTGAAGAAAGAAGCAATAGTAAAAGCAGAACCTGTGAAATTATGCAATGATTAACAGGCTATTGTGTAAGACGCCCTAAGAATAATAGCTGATAATTACAGGATGTTTTGTTCCTGATATTCCCCTTCTCTTTATGTTATAGTAAGCTGGAGGACTGAAGATAAAACATATTTCTTATTATTTTTCACAGTTGCTATAAAACAGCAACATATTTACCCACAAACATCACCTGACTACATTATTATCTCAGATATTTTTCTGTTTCAGTGTACTCCCTTGAGACGTGAGCTGCGCACTTCACTGAGCTTTATTACAGTCCAGTACGGAGCACCTGGCTGACTCAATCGCTCCAGTCAAACAGAAGCTAATTCTCCAGCCTCCATGGAATAAGCGTGCCGCAAAGCCCCAATTTAGGCTTAGATGACTTCAGCAAACATTAATTTCTCCATAAATTTCAAGGGAATTGCCTCAGCAATGCACAGACTTTGTTTACCTAAAGTCAGCTGTGTGGCCAATATTAGACTTACAGAGATATGTGCAGCCTATAACGTCGGGCAGATATTAAATAAAACCAAAAAGTAACATCAGCTGGCTGTGAAAGTCTCCAAGGCTAAAAGGAAATCGCATGCTAAGCCCATGGCTGACAAGTCACCACAGGAAATGCGCAGGTGTAATTATTAATGGCCGTCATCCATTTAGATGCTGTATTGCCAGAATCCTGCTGCAGTCTGGCTCAGAGCTGTTGCTTAGTGGGACATTTAAATGAACAAAGCCGTTGTAGGTGTTGTGAGCGCCGCTGTGAAAGAGATCAATTATGGTGTTTTTGCTAGGCCAGAGGAGGCTGATAGCCATTCGCTTTGTTTTCATTGCGACTCCGCAGGTGGGCAAGATCCACACGACACCTCATGAAAGAAGATGGTGCTTAAAATAATATATATATATTTTCACTTTCGGCTTTCAGTATTTCTATGAAAAGCTGGACAGCACAAATTCCTAATTAGAAGTCAGTGAACACTGCAGACATGCCCGTGCACAGCACAGCTCACTGTTATAGAAAGGAACGATCGTTAATGTTATTAGTAACACCTGCGCTTTCCCAATGACAACTCAAACGTGCTGTTGAGAGGATAGAAGAGCAAGCTGGCCTGTAATGAAATACGTTGAGAAAATAAGACAATTCGTATTTGAAACGACTGATCTGTTAACGTTTTGTGACTATCCTCTGAGCTCACTGCTCACTTCAAACATGATATAGCGGTGGATATTCAGGTGGTGGAGGGGTTAAAACAACAGGCAGAAATGCAGCACTGACATGTCAGAGAGTGGGAGCACCGAATGCTGCGTTTGCCGATGGAGCGCAGCTCAAACTAGCCAAACTTAATCCAATTACATGAGCGTTTCTATAAAGATAATAAAAATCCAAAATCTTCAGGAAATTGATATTTCCAAGCTGAATGATGCACACTTCTGATCAGAAGTTCATATACACTCATGGGTATGAATCCTATGTTAATCTTGAGCTTTTAAATTTTTTCAGAACTATTTCTTTTTCGGGATGGGATGATTATACAGGATACATCTTTAATGACTTTATTAAAAAGGAATTCAAGATTCAAAGATTCAAGATTCAAAGTGTTTATTGTCATGTGTACAGAAGAAATAGCATTTTTCTGTGCAATGAAATTCTTCCTTTGCTGTCCATACACAAATGCCAAGTTAGGTAGGGTTGAAGGAACAAGATAAATAAGGATAAAAATAAGACAAGATATTAAGAAAAATAAGGTAAAAATAAGGATAAAAATAATGAAAGATAAATAAATAAGTACAAAAATAAGTAAATGAAGACAAGTGAGGTATGTAGTTGTCAATGTAAAAGGATGTACAAAGGAGCTTAATGTGCAAAATGAACTTAGTGTGCAAATTGTCCTGATGTGCAAATTGCAGTTGAGGTAGGTCAGCTGTTCAGGGGTCTGATAACAGTGGGGAAGAAGGAGTTGGAGAGTTGGAGAAGGAGGAATTGGGTGCACCCGATTTGCTCTAACCAAACAGGCTCAGATATATATATACATACACTCAATTCAATTCAATTCAATTCAATTTTATTTATAGAGCGCCAAATCACAACAAAAGTCGCCTCAAGGCGCTTTATATTGTACAGTAGATAGCACAATATTAAATACAGAGAAAAACCCAACAATCATATCATATGACCCCCTATGAGCAAGCACTTTGGCGACAGTGGGAAGGAAAAACTCCCTTTTAACAGGAAGAAACCTCCGGCAGAACCAGGCTCAGGGAGGGGCGGCCATCTGCTGCGACCGGTTGGGGTGAAAGAAGGAAAACAGGATAAAGACATGCTGTGGAAGAGAGACAGAGATTAATAACAGATATGATTCGATGCAGAGAGGTCTATTAACACATAGTGAGTGAGAAGGTGACTGGAAAGGAAAAACTCGATGCATCATGGGAATCCCCGGCAGCCTACATCTATTGCAGCATAACTAAGGGAGGATTCAGGGTCACCTGGTCCAGCCCTAACTATATGCTTTAGCAAAAAGGAAAGTTTTAAGCCTAATCTTGAAAGTAGAGATAGTGTCTGTCTCCCGAATCCAAACTGGAAGCTGGTTCCACAGAAGAGGGGCCTGAAAACTGAAGGCTCTCCCTCCCATTCTACTTTTAAATACCCTAGGGACAACAAGTAGGCCTGCAGAGCGAGAGCGAAGTGCTCTAATAGGGTGATATGGTACTACAAGGTCATTAAGATAAGATGGGGCCTGATTATTTAAGACCTTGTAAGTGAGGAGCAGGATTTTGAATTCAATTCTGGATTTAACAGGAAGCCAATGAAGGGAAGCCAAAACAGGAGAAATATGCTCTCTCTTCCTAGTCCCTGTCAGGACTCTTGCTGCAGCATTTTGGATTAGCTGAAGACTTTTCAGCGAGTTTTTAGGACATCCTGATAATAAAGAATTACAGTAGTCCAGCCTGGAAGTAATGAAGGCATGAACTAGTTTTTCAGCATCACTCTGAGACAGGATATTTCTAATTATAGAGATGTTGCGCAAATGGATGAAAGCAGTCTTACATATTTGTTTAATATGTGCCTTGAAGGACATGTCCTGGTCAAAAATGACTCCAAGGTTCCTCACAGCATTACTGGAGGCCAAGGTAATGCCATCCAGAGTAAGAATCTGGTTAGATACCATATTTCTAAGATTTTCAGGGCCGAGTACAATAACCTCAGTTTTATCTGAATTAAGAAGCAGAAAGTTAGCGGCCATCCAGGTCTTTATGTCTTTAAGACATTCCTGCAGTTTAACTAATTGGTGTGTGTTACCTGGCTTCATGGATAGATAGAGCTGCGTATCATCTGCATAGCAGTGAAAATTTATGCTATGTCTTCTAATGATGCTGCCTAGGGGAAGCATGTATAATGTAAATAGAATTGGTCCTAGCACCGAACCCTGAGGAACACCATAATAGACCTTAGTGTGTGAAGAGGACTCTTCATTTACTTGAACAAATTGGAGTCTATTAGATAGATATGATACAAACCACTGCAGCGCAGTACCTGTAATACCTACAGCATGTTCCAATCGCTCTAATAGGATATTATGATCAACAGTATCGAACGCTGCACTAAGGTCTAGCAGGACAAGCACAGAGATGAGTCCACTGTCAGAGGCCATAAGAAGATCATTTGTAACCTTCACTAAAGCTGTTTCTGTGCTGTGATGAGCTCTGAAACCTGACTGAAACTCTTCAAATAAGCCATTCCTCTGCAGATGATCTGTTAGCTGTTTGACAACTACTCTTTCAAGGATTTTTGATATGAAAGGAAGGTTGGAGATTGGCCTATAATTAGCTAAGACAGCTGGGTCTAGAGATTGCTTTTTAAGTAAGGGTTTAACTACAGCCACCTTGAAGGCCTGTGGTACATAGCCAATTATTAGAGATAGGTTGATTATATTTAAGATTGAAGAATTAATTAATGGCAGGACTTCTTTAAGCAGTGTTGTAGGAATGGGGTCTAAAAGACACGTTGATGGTTTGGAGGAATTAATTATTGAAGTTAACTCAGAAAGATCGATTGGAGAAAAAGAGTCTAACTTAACATCAATGGTACTAAAAGTAGCTGTAGATAATATTACATCTGTGGGATGATTATTGGTAATTTTTTCTCTAATGATAAAAATTTTATTTCTGAAGAAGTTCATGAAGTCATTACTAGTTAACGTTAAAGGGATGGTTGGCTCAGTAGAGCTCTGACTTTTTGTCAGCCTGGCTACAGTACAGTACAGTACACCCTATGAACATTTGGTTAAATGTCCCCTAGCAAGTTGCATGTCAACACTTTTGGTAGCCGTCAACAAGCTTCTGGCATAATTCCAGCTGGACCACTCTACTTGGCAGAATCGGTAGAGTTCATTTAAATTGGTTAGTTTCTTGGCAGAGACTTGGCTTTTAAACACAGTCCACAAATTTTCAATAGTCTAAGGCTTGAGGTTTGATGGTTCCTGGGTTGTTCCTGAACATCCTAACCAATTTCCTCTAAGTGACAGTTTGGGTCTTCTCCAGATATTGGCAAAGTGGTGACCCATCTGAATAACTTGTACCTACAGTTATTTGAAGTAATGATCCTGAAATATGCAGTTGTTTAAAAATTTCTCCAATATAAAAAATGAGAATCATATAAATCTATGATTCTCATTTTTTATATCTTCACTGAGTTCCATGGCCTTTTGCTTTGTTCTAAGTATCGGTCAGCCCAATGAGTGCAATCAAACAAATCCTTTAAGACTAGCAAAGAGAAACTACCACTTGTAATCAATTATAATCACTAATGAAAACATGAAGGGGGTTGTCCAGTTAAAAGACACTGTAGAATCTCTAGCATAATAAACAAGACCAAAATTCAGTCATGGGAAAATAGGTACATTCACCTAAAGCCTGTTGTTGTAATGCCAGTTGCAGAAAATGTGAAACAACATAAAAATAGGTTGGCTGAATATTAATAACCAGGGTCAAGAAATATCTCACCTCTCTGCAAAGGTAGGTGTATGATCAGCACTAACTTGTTTTACTCACTCTGTAATTTCAGAGCTGAAATACAGAGCCAGACATGAAAAATGTGTTGCTTACCAAATATGACAAATACAAAAGATGGTCTGGAAAAGGTTTGTTGGTATTCAGTCTGTACTGTATTGGCTGGCACAATGCTGCATTTAATGAATTACACTATACATGCATCTAGTGGGATTCATCAAACATCTGTGGAGAGTCGGTCCACAGTGAAGGTCATAAGAGGATCTGTCTTTTTGAAGATATGGATGTGGAACCTTTTCCTTTTTTTCCTTTTAATTCTTTAAAATTTACTTTTAGGTTTCCACCAATAAATATAAAAAAACATAATGTGATTTTATCTGAATGGTCATCCTCTCGTGCAGCTCTCAAGCTCTTTCAGGATGACTGCTAAATTTAGATTTCAGTGTGGAAGTCCCATTCTGTCCACTTGCACTGGTGTTTTGGCAGTCTGTCAAAGTGCTGACCATTCAACTAGAATTTCACTTGAAGCTAGTATGCATGAATATCATCCCTCAGACACGTCAGCATGTTTCAGTGGAAACAGGGTCAATTCAGATTTCTTTCCATGCAAGTTTAACATCTGTGACCTAAAGAGGGATGTAAAAAATTAGCATCTATGAAATCTATACAGTACTGCATGAAAAAACATGACTCTGATTGGCCAAATTTCAAACAGATATGGTTGTTAGAGCCCTACTGATTTATCGGTAGGTCGATATTAGCTATTGGTATCAGTATTTATAATGACTGATAAACACACGTGTTTGGGAAACCACGGACACCATAACCAGCTGATCTTAACAGAATCAGACAGAGTCTAAATGACTCAATAAATAAATAAACATAACAAATGTTAGGTGTTGGGTCTGCACTTCCACAGGCCCCGCTGGTTCAGAAACTTATTCCCGTTAACAAAGCAAGACGAACAGCTCAACTGGTTTTCACATGCTAGCAAGGGAAGGATCTCAGAGCATCCCTTCTGCCCTTGGTGTCAGACCACTTCGAAGAACCAGCTTCCCCTGCAGCCTTTTATTCTGTGACACACAGTTTACACAAACACCCATTGTAACCCCTCCCTATGGTTATAAAAGATAAGGCACTAGGTGTGTGTGTGTGTATGCATGTGCGTGTGTGTATGTGTATGCATGTGCACGTGAGTGTGTGTGAGAACGGGGGTGCGTTTGTGTGACTTCCTGCTCCTAAAAGGGTCATCTCCCCCACCCTGTATATGGCTTAACCCCTCTAATATAAGGACAGAGTTATTAGCTCCTGATCTGAAAGTGTGAAGTGTGAAAGCAGTCCGTGCCTGTGCAGAGTTATAGTTATTGTCTTCTTTGAGACTATAATTTCCAACTTGGCTAACTTGTTTGGCTTAGCAGCTGTTCTAGAATCTTTAGACATATCTCTCACTAATTTCTTTATTGTGAGACTGAATGAAAAGGTCAGTTTTTCAGGGCAAAAATAACATTGACCTTGTTAATGTTGGCTGTTTTACTGAAATTATGTTATTGTGTGCAAAAAAATTATTTGTGCTTTCTAAAGAAAACTAGTATGTTTAGAAATGTTACACTGAAAATTCCTTGCTCTATCAAAAAAGCACTTAGGAACATTTTGATAAAAACTTGAAATGTCAAGTTTTCTATCCAGTAGGTCTGTTCTTCAGTTTTGGTAAGTGAGATTCACTTATTTTATTTCTATGTCACTTTGCACAGAAACATAAACCTGCTAACTGGTGCAATGTGTTTCTAAGGTCTTTTGGTGGTACCTCGTTAACCAGGCTTGCTACTGTTAGCTGATGACTTAGCACTCCACACCCATCCAAGTATGGTCACTTCTGGCTCCTAATATAACAAATCCACGACAGCTATAATTGAAGCCAGTAAGTGATGCCACCTGTTGTATACAATCTATGGCTCAAATGTGAATGGGTTTGTTGTAATGTCCCAAATCCTGTTAGCTAAACCATTACATTCTAGAGTAAATCTTCTAGAACTGTGCTAAAAACCAATAAGATATAACATAATGTGCAAAACACTGTCTGCTTCCCACAGTTCAGGGAAAAGATGCTGCACATCTCAAATATGCCCGTGGGGGCAGTGCTGCCCCGCAGCTGAGACTGGAAGTGCCAGTCAGAGCAGGCACAGAGCAGTGAAAGGTGAGGTGACAGGAGGTGCTGTGCATCTCTCTTGGGAAGATCTCTCCAGTCACAGCAGAGGAAAAAAAACAAACTAACAAAACCAGAGAGAGAGCGATGCAGAATGTTTAGAAGCAACCTTGATCAGGCTGTCAGCTTGGGTTATACCTAATTGAATACAGCATGCCATTTGAAGTGGAGAGTACGGCTTGAGCAGAAAAGAGAAGCCAGACTAGGGCAGGCACAGCGGGAGAGTAGCACTCACCAAACAAACAAAAAAAGACAAATCAAAGAGTAAACACATGAAATGTTCAAGCAGACAGCCCAGATCTTTTCTCTGTGTTCAACATCATGCACTGTCTTTACGTATGTGCTGTTAGTACCTGCAGTGGCAGAGAGGCTGTAAATCTCAACAAATGTAATTTGGGGAATACGTAAAAGGTGAAGGAGACTGTGCCACTTTGTCACTAAGCTCATCATTTCAGGCCTGATTTGAAAATGCATGGAAAATAGCGATGGAAGTATTAGTCACAGCTCTGTGTTAAAGCAGGTTAAACGATATCAAACTCTGCTCTCAGGAAACATAATACGGCGATGGAGGTCAGCAGCTGTTTCGGTGTTTGACTGGCCTGCCATTGGTAGCTCAATAGACCGGAGTGCTCAGGGGCAGTGGAAAAAAACATATTACTCATAAATGGAAAAGATCACATATTGGCATTTGAAAGTCTGCAGAGAAATGGTGTCACAGAGGAGACTCATCTGTCATATCTCCTCAGGCTAGAAGGATGTGATGTTCTGTCAGAATTGAAATATTTCTCACGCAGGTCAATGGTTCCAAATACTTTATTTTACTGGGTGGTCTCCTGCTATAATCCCCCTAATACAGCCATGCACATACACCATATATATTCACCCACCTAGTGGTGTGAATATATTCACAGCTTTTGCCTGTAAGTGAGGAGATATGACCATAAGCCTTTATGCAGTATGGAAATACTCATTCATAACCGTGTCTGTCAATCTCTTTTTTACACCGGTTTGGATGTTAACCTTTGAATTGTCAGTGCCTGGCATGAATATGACCAATGCTAACATTTTTCATTCCTCACATTTATAAATCGCCAGCAGAGACTGCGTGGAATTGAATAGTTTAGAAGATTTGCATATAAAATTACACTGCAGTGCATATTAAAGGAGCAGTCCGTGCAGGTAGAGAAGAATAAAAACAAACAAAAACAAGGGGGCGAGTTCATATGCGACATCCATTTTTGCAATAGTTCTGTGTGATACTTATATAACCAGTATTGCTGATACCAACACCGATACTGATACTTTTAACCTAATATAAACCACATATAATATGGATAATATTAGGTTTTTAGGTATATACATAATATATAATATAATATAACCTAATACTAATTATTTAACAGTGGGCTACATACTAAACTTAGACGATAGAACCAAACTATTGCGCTAGTATCTATCCAATATCAGTACCAGCACTGATATCGATCCCTCTGCTCTTTTCCAGTAGCAGCAAGTAAGCACTGGTCACGGGTCGCTGCTGAATTGTTCCTACAGAGTTACTGTGAATTCCCCAACTCGTTTGATATGATAAGCAGATGTTCAAGATGATGAACAGCTGCCAGCCACTGATCTTATTAGTAGCTGCTAATTCTTTCTGCTGCGCCTCTAGTTGGGAAGTGTCTGTTTCTTTGCCACCCAATTGTCACACTGTGCTACGGCTCAGGCTCGCTGTCTCTCTGCTCACACGTCAACGCTAGCACTTCTAATCCAGGAGAGAAAATGAACTGTCACACATGTTTGATTGTTAAAAGTGGCTGCTGGTTTCCGTGACAACACCTCCACCGGCTGCGTTTGGAGTAATGGGCAGGCAAGACTTTTTTTTTTTTCAATATTTGAAAGTGGTAATTCAGATGGAGGCCGAATTCACAGAGCGACAATGTGACAGATGCAACTCCATTTTTCAAGATGAATGTAGAAATGATGCAGCCCAGGGAGAATCAGAGAAAGCGCCATAAAACCCAGCAGTTCAGATGGAGGCACAGAGAGCAGACTTTCCCCGCTCACTCCACTTCCAGCCATTCGTACTTATTTTTTTATTAACCCCACTCCTACCATAACCATTATCCCTCTGGCTATTACGCACAAAATCCCCCCAGACCGACCAACATGCCAGAAAATGACTGGCATTAAATATGACACACAGTCCTTATGCCATCATTGCAGAGAGGGCCATTTTCCTCTTGAGTGAAATGGAGGATGGTGCAGAGCGGATTTTTTTCTTTTTTTTTTTTCTCACGACAAACAGGCCTAATGCGGTGTTTGAGTCATATAACTTCCACAGGCCCCCACCTGCATTTGCATTTGAGAACCACAACAAACTGCTGCTTTTCCTCATGCATACATGCAGCAAGATGAAGCCTTTTATCAGGCTGATCACTGTTGTTTTGTGGTTAAGCATTCTTTTAATGACTCAGTAGCCACTCAAAGCTACATTTGAAATGCACATCAACAAGCATTTGTTTTGGTGATGTTGCCCAACCTGTACTGTCTCTGCCATCAAATGGCCATTCTGTAGAAGTCAGTGGATCAAACCAAATATCGATAGTATCGATACCAGCGCTTCTTTTGGCATCAGATCAATATTGTTGATGACTGATTCTTTGTTTCTATGTATAATGTTTCTTTGGCAATGAAAAATCGACATAAAAAATGCACTGTGAAAAATGTCAGAGTATTTTTGTGTTGATTGTTACATCTATTTTATTTATAGCCTACAGCACATTTAAACAACATGCAATGAACCAAAAGGTCTTTAGAGACAAGCACATTTACTTTCTAGGTCAACAAAAAAAGAGTTTCAAAATCCATGAAAAACGGAAAGGTTTGTTGCTAAAGCTAATGATTTTGGGGAGTCAAAATGATGTAGTGGTCATCAAAATGTGTTCAGAATTTGCAAATTGGTGATGATTCATTTCATAAGTCATGACACACTACTCTCCAGTACATAAGGTGTCTTGGTGGGGTAAAAGTATTGGTATCGATATTGGTATTGGCAATACTGGCCCTGTATTTACTTGGCATCCGATCGATACCAAATTTGCAATATCGCACTACCATTTTGACCTGTCAGCACTTGTTACTAATTATGTTCCTTAAAGTTAGGGATACTTGCACTGAGAGGATGCCTCTCCAACAGTCTGTCCAACAGAGCGGATTCAGTAGAAATGACATGTTCTTGTAAAAGAAAATGATAATAAACCAGGTAAACTTGAATTATCATTCCACACCATAATACTCTGTGGTATACATATTCTCTGCAACTTCAGCAGTCTCAAGAGGTTAACTGGCTTGGTTACAGCAAAATATTTTCTTGCCCATAGCAATGACAAGTGTAGGATTAAGGAGTCACACAGAAAAGGATAGCATAGTGCATTGTTGTTTGGCGCTAAGATATGTCCCTCCCTGTGGATTCGCTGTCTGTTTGCCTGCAGCAGCATGACCTGCCCACTCTTGGCTTTCTGCTACTGCTCTGCAGGGATCTCTCAGGATTTATTGATTCCAGCCTGTCCACCCACCAGAGGATCCGATGCTAGTTAACATGATGCAGAGTCCACATATTCAGAGGCCAGAGAGTACTGCAGGTCTGAACTCCGGTTTGAGTAACTGAAAATGATGGGGATCAGTCAGAGCCAGGTTGCAGCTGATTAGGTGTGTTTACAAACAGGTAGAGAAATCAATGAAGACAGGTCAGTAGAAATCATAAGTATCTGAATGAACATCGGTGAGCGGTACCAGGAGTCAAGAGGTGCACTGGATTAATGCAGTGGCCTTACTTAAGCATTATTTAAGTAGCAGTTAAAAACAGCTAGTGTCACCAATGTTGATATGTTTCAGTTAATAACGCAAATAATAATTACACATTTGCATTTGCCTTTTCAGTGTCATCCATCCATCCATTCATTTTCTGCTGCTTATCCAGGTCTCAGTCATGCGGTCTGCAGTCGGATATTCCCCCTCCAATTCTTCTGGGAGCTCTTCCCAAGCGAGCAGAGGAACACGATCATCCCCAGTCTGTCCTGTACCAGCCTCAGGGACTCCTCCCACTGAGAGATGCCAGAAATATCTCACCTAGGAGGTGCCCAGGAGGCATTCTAATCAGGTGCCCGAATCACCTCAACTTAGCTGTTATTCTCAACTCCTTTGGATGAGCAGTGACTCAACTCCGAGTCCTTCATGAATCTAAAGTTGGATAGAATTTACAGTTCTGACTGTAAAATTCTATAAAAATATTCTGTGGACGAGACAACAGATAATATTTCTGGAAGGTTTGAGTCTTGTTACATCTGGCATAAAACTAAGAGGATTTGATAAAAAGATCATCATACCAACAGTCAAACATGGTGGTGGTAGAGTGATGGTCTTGGACTGCTTTGCTGTCCAAGACCATCACCTTTTCATGACATGGATGGCTTGCTATAAATGATGGAACCATGACTTCTGCTCTCTAACAAAAAATCCTGAAGGAGAATGTCTGGCCATCACTTTGTGCCCTGAAGCTGAAGCACATTTGGGGTATGCTGCAGAACAATGATTCAAAACACACCAATGAATGTTTAAAAAAAAGAAAAAAGAAAAGAAAAGAAAATGAAGGTTTTAGAGAGGCCTAGTCAAAGTCTGAACCTGAATTCAATTGAGCTTCTTTGGCATGACCTTAAACTCCCCAGTGTGGCTGAATGAAAACAATTCTGAAAAGAACAGTGGGCTATAATTCCTTCAGTGAGATGTGAAAGACTCTTTGCCAGTTATTACAAACACTTGAGTGCAGATCTTCCTACCAAGGATAGCACAATCTATTAGCTATAGGAGGCAGTTACCTTTTTGCTTTGGGCCAGGTAGTTTGGATAGCTTTTTTTCCTTTAATAAGTGAAATAATCAGTTAAAAATTATGTATTTACACTGGTTATCTCTGTCAAATATTATTAATAATGTCAATTTGGATAGCAGACATGAGGTAAATAATTTTGTGTAGGCATGGCCAAAAGAGCCTTTTAAGTATGCTTTAAGGTGGTGAACAATGGCATCTGCCAGAGTTTAGGATACTTTTTGTAGATTTTCTCTCTGAGCATGCACAGGATATTAAGTTTCACAGCACTGATGGTGTCGACATAGCATAGAGGACAAATTCAGGGCACACAGACCCATGGATATCAAAAAAAAAAAGAAGGAAGAAGCACACTCCTGACTGTGTATGTGCCTCTTCCATGCTTGGCCACTGAATACTGTGTTTTTTTCTCTGGTCATACCCAAAGACCCAGCTCTCATCATCAGTGATTATTCACAAATAACTGCCTTTTGCTACTTAAGTGAAAACAGAATCTGTTTTCATTATTTTATCATAGCCTGCACAATGCCTTAAGGCCACTGCTGTTGTGATTTGGCACTGTATGAATAAAATTGAATTGAGTTGAATTGAACAACAGCTTTATCCCATCTTAAGGGATTCAATTCAATTCAATGGGATGCACCCATATACCAGTCATTTCAATGATATATCAGCCTATCAACAGATAATATAAGTAGTGGGTGTATATTGTTGTGTCACATGTTCCTCTGGCACACAAAGAGGAAATAAAAAATCTGACGCAGATACAATGTTGAAATAATTATTTGGACTGCTGATGTTATTTTGGTTGTTAAACAGTTTTTAGTTATTTTTTTAGTGCATCCCTTTGAAAATTTGCATGTTACCGGTGTAATGTTGGCATCTCATCATTCATCTTCCCTTTCTTTGATAGCTTGCTCTACATCATTACACTTAGATTTAACGTGGTACTCAATCAAGCCTTGGGATGTTCATAAATTACGCCGGCTGCCAAGATGAAATGAATAATTGCAGGAGTCGAGTATTATTTCGAGCCCCGCCAGGTTGAGCTTCGTGCAACCTCTGTCATACACTGGGAGGGATCGTGCAGTGACGCCTGCCTGGGTGGCCGCACGCAGACTTACGATGGTGACGATGAGGAGGGGAAAGGCTTGGCGTGGCGCAATACACGATAAGGTTTCTGCACCACTGTGGACAGCACTGGGGGATTGTGGGAGAGAGCTTATCAGTCTGCGTCAGGGTCTATCAGCATCTGTCATGTTTACTCCTCAGGTGTGCTGGCTGCTGGCTGACTGTTCTGCCAAGGCTCCTTCATATCAGCCAGCTGAGAGCTAACCGGGAGCACAAACACAAACCCACCCACTGCTGCTGCAAACCAAAACCCTCTCTATTACCTCATCCCTATATATAAATCTCTTTTTCTCAGAGTTTAGCTACTTTTCCTGCCTCATCCTTTCCCAGCTTGCCTTTTAGTCTGTAACCACTCTGCCACTCTCTGTTCACCTGTCTTGGAGTGGATATGAAGTGAATCATCCTTTAACAGGATATCAACAGACTTGACCAAATAGCTCTACCCCAGCCTGTGTGTTTGTACGTGTGTACCATGTTTATCTGTCTTTGTGGGGACCAGAAATTGGATTTTCACTATACTAGTGGGGACCAACAGCCTTTACGGGGACAAAATGCCAGTCCCCACGAGTTTGAAGGCATTTTTGAGGCTCAAAATGTGGTTTTAGGGTCAGCGTTACAATTAGGTTATGGTTAGGTTAAGGGTTAGGGTTAGTGACTTATTTTTGATGGTTAGAGTTAGAGGAAGTGCTTAGGGAAAACATTATGTCAATAAGATGTCCCCACTAAGATATGAAAACACAAGTGTGTATGTGTGTGTGTTTTAAAGTGAAGTGACAGAGCAGAGAAGTCATTTTGCACTCTGCAACCTCTTCTCTGCTCTTACAGAAGCTAAAAATGATCCTGCGTGGAAGAGGGAGGAAGTGATTGTGTAAGACACAGAAAAAGGGTGGCATAAACTAAATATGGGAATTTAAATTCTGAAATTTTGTTTGTGCCTGTGTGCCACAGAAAAAAAGAGAGAAGGGGAATGAGAGAAAGGTGAGAGGACAAAGTTAAAATGAAAGAGAGGGAGAGAGAGAAATGAGAGATTTGAGAGAGATTGTCAAAATGTCGCGGGTAGAAAAGTCAGCAGTGAGGTGAAGAGGAGTCAAACAGAGCGAGAGCAGGAGGTTGAAACCATAATTAGTGTCAGTGAGTCACTACGAGTGGCCCTGTGTGATGTCACTGGCTCCCTCGTCCTCTGTATCCCGCACTGAGGACAAGCTTGGCGACTAGCACATCCTGACCTCTCGCCTTGCTAAGGAACACGCTGTACTCTCTTCTGTTTTACTGCTGCACAGCCTCCAGGCTCCGGTCTCCAGCCCTAGCTGTGTTGCCTGTAATGACCTCATCACTGTTTGCGGGGTCACGCTCACGCCTGCTGTGGCTGCTGATGTGTCAGCGTGTGTGTGTGTGTATGTGTGTGTGTGTGTGAGTGTGTGTGTGAGAGAGAGAGAGAGAGAGAGAGAGAGTCCTATTTTCCAAGCGTGCATCTTTCTTATCACTGGTAGAGCATGAAGAGCTGCTGCATGACTGACAGCAGAATCAAACCAGTGTAGCAAATACCGTCTGCCTGACCATCTCGCTGGCAAATCAATGTAACATTGGAGCAAATCAGAGCAACATATGAGAAGTGGCCTCTGTACATTCCTCCTCTGTGAGGCAGACGACCGTGGCCTGTGTCATGCTGTTTTCTCCTCACTGTGGTATCACAGAGAGGCAGGCGGCCAACCACTGTGAAGGAGTGTGCTCTGGAATGACAAACACCCACTTGATCTCATGAACCTGCATAACAAATGGATCTCAGTGCCACGGACATGGCCAGTGCCGTGAGAGATAGAAAGGTTGAGGAATTCACATGGCACACACACACACACACACACACACACACACACACACACACACACACACACACACACACACACACACACTAAACACAAAATAATTTGCATCAGGCACAAAACATTTAAAAGACAACAGCTTGGGAATAATAAAGTGAAATTTAAAAAATCAAACAGAAACAGAAAAAATATTTAGTGAGAGTAATAAAAGTCTTTTTCTTTCTCAGCAGAGTATCTATTAACCATAAATAGAAATACATATGACACATAGCCTGCAGGTTTATCCGAGTGGAAGTGGAAATTACTTGAGAAACGGCTGGTCTAGGCAGGGGTGAGCAATTAATATTACCAGCTCATTGGTGCTACCCTCCACAACAGTCCTTGATTCTCATAGGGCCTCATGGAAGCTTAACTACCCACCCCATTCTAGAGTATAGAATCGCTTTCTTTTTTTATTTTGCCACATGCATGCATGTCTTCCCACACCTACCTAAGCATACACTACTCTACCGACTTAATGATTTTGCTTCTTGTTGTTTAAATAAAGTAGCCAAATTGTGACAAACTTGCATAGACTGCTTCTTGTCATAGTCCTGCACTGGTGTGCTCCTCTATCTATGGTCTCTAAAGTTCTCGATTGGGTTGGGCAGGTTCTGTCTCCGCCCTTGGGTGGTAGATTTAGTCTTCCTGTCTTCAGCCTGATTCCCACTTCCTCATCAGGACCAGTTTATATCCTGAGCTGCTTGAGCTTCCATTCCTTAATAGATTGCCAAACCTCCTGAGAGTGGTAAGCAGGCTCTGAGAGAGCTTCTCTGCATTCTAGTGCTTTCCCCGGTGTTTACGTTTGTGTTCTTCTATGGGTGAAGGACAATCTTCCAACCAGATTTGCTCACCTGTTCCAGTTGAGTTCGTCCTTTTTGGTGGAAAATAGCCCCCAATGTCCCCCAGTGGCTTCAGGAAACAAACTCATGGCCCTTGATCCTCAGTATAGCCCGCCCCACCTCTCTAAGTAAGCCAAACTCTTCCAAGCCAAAATCTCCTCGGGATCAATTCTGTACCATCGCTCCACAGTAGCCTTACTGGACTAATGCACATTTCCTCTCTCCCAGGGTTCCCAAGCCCCCTGGCTGACACTATTTCCTGGATCATGAATATGTTGCAGTCAGTCTCTGATCAAAATCTCTTTGTGTCACTAAACCATTTTCAGTAAAACACAGTGTTCATTGGATCTATCCTTAGACACCACTTGCATTAACACTTTCTGCTTTAAGTTTAAGCTTTTTTCAATAACATGTAAACATCATTTTTAAAAAGTGGCCTTTATCAGTGAACTACTGTTTAAACCATTTCTGCCCCATACAACACATCCTTGGATGCAACTGTAAACATTATTATTGGAGTATTCCGGGGTGGTCACGTGTTTCAGGTCTTTGAACTTCACACATCCTCTCACCGGTGACTCAGCTGTGGCTGATTGGGCCACAGCTTGACTTCAGGTTGGGTCTCCTCTCTGAATCCCAGATGCCTCGCTGATATTCTTGATAGTTCAGCTCCTTGACAGTTCCGTGAAACTGAGTTAGCTCAGGGCCTTGAAGAGAATGCCCCAGAAATCCTCCTCTGCATCCAGCTTTAATGGGCATGCATCCTGACACTTTACCCTGCTACTGGCAGACGATGACCAGTTATTCATCCGAGGACCTTTTTCTTTTTACTTTTTTTTTTTTTTTGCACTTCCTCCATGCGATCCTCCCACAGCACTGTCAGTTTCACTAGTGTGGTATTTTTGGTGGCCTCTGTGACCAGGAGAATGTCTGGCCTCAGGGCAGCTGTAACTGTGCAGTGGGAACTTCAGATGGCTCTCTAGAGAATACTGCACATTGTTATGCCCACTAAAACGGTTATTTTTGGAAATTATGCTACAGCATGTAATGTTACGTTGACCTTTTGTTGATTCAGATTGCTTCAGACTGGATGGCTCTATAGATTTTTTCTTGCAATTGATTTACACCAGAGCAGGCTGGTTCATAGAGGTGCAAGAGGAAGGCATCTAGATAGACTGATATCTCCCTCTTGCGTCTGAAAAACAACAACAAAACAACAATAACAAAGGGAAAGGGTAGTTTATGTAAAGTGGTGTTTGGGGCAGAGAAGGTTTTATATCTCTGGTATAAATTTAATGTGCTTAAATCTTTTCGAGATTTAAAATGAGAATATAATGGAGCATGTCTTTAACCAATCAATAACCACAATAAAATTCTGACATTATGTTTGTATGATGCCAATTCACTAATTTTAGCTTGATTAAGATAGAAATACTGGGCTTGTGTGTGGCATATGCACCTTCTAGCTGTGCTGGTTTCTTCAGCGTCCTCCAAAAGTCCACAGACATGCATGTCATGTTAATTGATCTAAAAATTAGAGCAAGTGTATTGGACAAAGTGTTGTATCAATATATGGGTTAATGGGGCTAAGTGCTTTGAGTAGTCAATAAGCGTAGTAAAGCCAGTGCTTTTCAATTAGTGAGTATAGCCTTTGTTTTTCAAGATTTGCATTTTCTTTTTAATTATTGAGAAGTTGCTAGCTACATGCATAAGACAACACAGCCAACAGTTAGCGTGTTGTAGCTTTGTTACAAGTTTTTTTTTGCTAAGAAGAATACATTTTGATTTGGGGTGCAACAGGATGAGAGCAGACATAGCGCTCCACTCTGCTGCTTCAGCTGCCTCAGCTGGACTTAGGCGTGCTCGGCTCATGACATAAGATAGTTCTGAATTATTAAAAATCCCAGATCCACGGTCTGCATTTGTTACCTGTGACCTAATCGCACAAAGGCTTCTAATAACAGACGTTATTATTCATTTTGTTGTGAGACACAACTTGAACTTCAGCAGCTCATCATCACCAGACCCACTGTCTGATTTAACAAGTGTTAGAACCTTTAATGATCTTCCAAAATGGTCTGTTTCTCATTTTGTTCTCTCTTTCTTAATTTTTCTCCATCTCCATTTTTTTCTGCAGGAAGTTATGAAACATTCCCCCCCCCCCCCCCCCCCTTGGAAAATCTGTACCCTGTACCTGTACATGTATTTCAACATGGGAATGTGTTGCCTTCCATCCATTTTCGATGACCACATAGAGTTATCCACACAGCCTCCACCTGCTTCCTCCAGGCAGCCTCCAAGCACCAGATTTACTGAGGCGTGGTGCCAGAACAAACTGTGTTTTGACTTATAAAAAAAAAAAAAAATAACACTGTCAATATTTTAGAAAGACAGCACAGTGAGAAGATTGCATGTAATAGGTGGGAACTCAGGGAGTTTTGAGACTGACCCTTGTATATGCATTTGCGGGAGTTGCATTTTCAAGGTGAAAAATATGGGGCGAGGAATATTTAAATCAAGCATGCAAACTGATTTGGTAATGTTTAATGTTTGCCACATGCAGTTTACTGCTAATTGCCCCGATATTCAACACTTAAAAAAACGCATGTCTTAATTTTTGCAATCCCTATACTGTAATAAACTTTAAAAACACATTTTTATCTCAATTACATTCAAGCTGAAGACAAGCTGAAATCTTCACCCTAATAAAGAAAGCGATGCATTTTCTTGAAAAAGTGTATTCAAACAACATAAACAAAGCAGGCTGTTGGCTATCAATTGCTAACACTACCCAGTCATATGCAAAGTGTTAAGGTCAATGTGTGGACCCACCTGCCACTGGGACACAAACTTCAATACAAAAGCAGTGATTTAAGGTCAGAGTAATGAGTAATATAACTAACTAAACACCTCCTATTATGAGTTTAAATTCACTTTTAACCAAATTTATATGAATATGTAACTGTACATACTTACGAGCAATTTCAAACTGAATTTCTGTTATTATCGCAGCCTGCATGCAGTATCCTCATGTCCCACTAGGGGGCCCCAGCCCAGACTTTGGGAATCACTGTGCTAGTTGAACGTGTCAGCACCATGGACAGCGCACAGATGATCGGTTTTAGAGGTGAACCTGCATTAATTCAGCTGCATGCAGTTTGACAGTACGTGAGATATAGATATTGTATAAATGCACACATACGACATGTTTTTTTTTTTTAATCCAGCATAAAAAGTTGTAGTTGTATTTTAACACTAATAGACAATCAGACACTTCTGGTTTGTTTTATCCCTTGAAGTGATGCACGTTGTCTTAATACAAGACAAGACTGCTACAGAACTCGATGTGAAAATATTGTTGCACGGCTTACAGTCCTACACTGGCTACCATAGGGCTACATTTAACATACATGTGTATGACCTTTATTTATGTGCTTTTCTGATTACAATTAACAAGCTGCGCTTGCCCTGTTAGTAAATTGCGTGCAGCTGAATATCATCTCTTGGTTTGCAGCCTTGCTCTAAATTGCGGGTCTCTTGGCAGAATGGGCATGCTATTTTGACACCTGTCAGCACTATTTGCACACAGGCTTAACAAATCTGGCCCCAAAAGGCAGAGATCTGATACACACCTCCAGTCTATTTAAGAAGTGCTTACTTTATAACTTAGCCTGGATGTATAAATAGCTTGAGAAATTCAGAACCTTAACCTGAGAGGTGTATTTGTAACATAAAAACATATCAGAAATGAGTTTGCAGGATACTTTTTGACACAGCAGTGAAATGAAAGAAAATGTGCGATTTCTTTTTTTTGTCTATGGTAGTTGTTCTACTACCATGGCACACTGGCACAGACTGTACTGGGATCTGCTGATTGTGTTAGTAATGCTCCATGTTAAACAGATGGGACAAAATGGAGGGAACAGCGCGGTGCTTGTGTGTCTGACCTAGCAATGCATTTTAACAGAAAAAGCAGTCAGGGAGCCTGAGCAAAAATACCACCCAACTGGTGCTGAAAATAAGCAGCTTCTCTTGCCTGTCTGGTGTAATTCTCACAGTGTTCAGCCTGTCATGAAATTATTAAGTCCAAAAAAAAATCCTGTAGGGATTTCTCTGCCTTGCCACCAGTCTTTCTCCTGATCAGTCTACCACAACATGATGTATGTAGATGGTCTTGCAGCTCATCTGTCATTTGAAGAAGAGACTGTCTGATTCCACCTGGCTGGGAAATGCACACACTGTTCTGCATTCATCTACCCCAAGCCCTGCCCAGTACACACCCACTCTGACACACACAAACCAGAGGAAACAAATGGACAAAGCTTACTTTGTGCTTTAAATGAATGTTGCACTGGGGCACGGCTGTCATAGCAAATCACGGTAACACTCAGCATGCCTCTATGCTTCTGTTAAAAGAACACCATGAGCTCCCCCCATTCATCCATACACTGTCTCAAGCTCCACAGTACAGGAAAATAGGACACTTTTATTGAATCCACAGTTGCATGTTTTTTATTATGCATCTAGTACACAGCATTTAGTGGCCTCATTTAGAGCAGCTGATGTTATATCATGGTGCATGTGACTGTCTATACTTTATACCAATGGAAAACAGCAAATCAAGGGTGCATATGTGAGCGTTTGTCTCTTTGAATGTGCTCACATTATGGAACTTTTATGCGTTATGAGCTTGGTCTCATTCCCAACTCGTCACACATGGGACGCTTGTTCAGAACCACTTAGTGTTAATTTTGAATGCTGTGGGTACAATTTAGCATAATTTCCAACATGCAGGGTTGATTTTTAACACAAACCTTGATCTTTTCCTCATCCTCACCAAACACTATTTCTGGTGCTTTAAATTGAGCCAAACAGAGAACAAAATAAAACAGCGAGAGAAGATATGAACTGCAGTCCTGGGTAATTTACTCATTCCCATGACAGTTGCATTAAACCCAATACTGTCAGAAGGCCGGGGTTTGTGTCCCCTGTGGGAGCTTTGTTCTTTGCACTTATTTTCATTATGTAATTAATCACTTGTTAGTTCTTTTTTCCCTTGCTGTTTTATTTCATGTTTACTCATTTTTGGGCTAAACACCACAACTATTTGGTCTTGAAATAGATTATGGTTTTGTTTATATATTACTGTTCATGAAACTGTAATGCCAACAGCTCCTGTATGTGATAATTTAGAGGAAATCTTAAAACCCTTCCAAAAGGCTTATATTCTGCTGTCTTTATCTTGATTCATGTATGTCAGAATAGACGTAAAAATTACAAAAAATATCTTTTTATCATCTATCCATCTATCCAAAAACCGTTTAAAGCCCATTTAAAACAAGAGCACTCAGAGAGCACAACTTCTCAGAAGGCAATGGCTATACTAAAACTTTGATCTTTTATGATATGACGTTAGCCTGTTTTTTTTTCAAGGTCAACTTTGACCTTGGATGCTAATAACAAAGGTCAAGGTCTAACGCTAAGCCAACCTATGTACTCATGTCCCCAAGGCCTAGCATATTGTTGTGAAGTTTGAAGATCATCTATAAAAAGTTGTAGGTATTATAACATTCTTACTGATTTTCACAGTTTGTGTGTATTTGACCCTAACCCGAAATCTTGAAAATCTAACAAAGAGACAGAACTGATGTCATACTCATACTATTAACCCAAGATCTTTTTTTTTCTTCTTTTTTTTTTTTTAACACTGTGCAGTTCTGGAAGGTAATTCACTTTTACAGCGCTGTCATATTAGTGATGTGTCGTTCGCGAACGAAACGGCTCTTAGAGCCGAATCTTTGAAGTGAACGACGCGAGCCGGCTCCTTATCGCGAGCCGTGGGTTTTTTTTCTTTCTCTCACCCTCTCTCTCTCTCTCGCAGTTTTTTCCGCTTCACTCCGCACGCGAGCCTTGTGCTTTGCGCTGGGAAGAGGGGGGAGGCGCGGTAGTTACACTTGCAGTAGCACAGGAACAGAGCGGGAGGGAGAGAGAGAGAAAGAGAGCCAGGGACAACAACGTCACATTAGAAAGGTATAGTAATCATCCACAACTATTTTCAGTTGCGGATGATAAAGGATTCAGAAAGTTTATTCATGCAGGCCCATATGACAGAGAATATGCATCTTCTTTTTGTTTTCATATTTTAATTTATATTTAATTGTGTTGTGGTTTGCAGTGTTTTGTGTTGTTTCACTTTAAATTTGTTTAAAAGGAAAAAGCTGAAAATTTAAATAGTTAAAAGTTGAACTGTGAATAGTTGTTTTTGTATTATATGATTTATTTATGACATTTTATGTGGAGTGAATAAATAAAAGTATATTTACGGTGGCCCCTAGAGATAAAGCACGTACAAACTCCGAAGCACGTAAAAACTCCAAACACGTAAAAACTCCATAGCACGTACAAACTCTGAAGCACGTGCAAACCCCAAAACACATAAAAACTCCAAAACACGTAAAAACTCAGAAGCACGTACAAACTCCAAAACACGTACAAAAGACAACAGAAGTGCTCCAGAATCCTATGCGCAGTGTTGAGCTTTTGTTACCTAGTGGCTACACAAGCCAGGAAGTACCAACGACTGGATTTGGTGTGTGGTAGTTACAGGTAAATGAACATTTTTTTTTAAAATTATTTGAATATATATGAGTGCTTGTGTATAAATACACAAACAACACACATATGCTTTCAATTGTGTAATTTAAGTGATCTAGGTAGCTCTGTTTTGGAAGTTCAGTTAACGCTAGAAATGTGTTTTGGAGTTTGTACGTGCTTTTTGGAGTTTGTACGTGCTTTGTCTCTAGGGGCCACCGCATATATTTATATATAAACATATAAATAAAACCACTTTTTTTACATTAGTAATTCCTTTTGTGCATAATTTTGTATTATTGTTAATAATAAATTAATTAAAGCAACAAAACAACCTGAAGAGCCGGTTGGGAGCCGAAAGAGCCGGTTCTCTAAAAAGAGCCGGAAATCCCATCACTATGTCATATATTCAAACCCTACCTACCTTCCTCTGTCTTCCTCATCCTTAAGGATTTCAAATTTTTTCTCACAAGTCTCAATCAACCCAAGATACAAATGGCCATTTTTGCAATTTTTGAGCACAGTGGCAAGATTGTCCCTGTTACAAGTCAGTGTACCATTAAAACACTTGTGAGTCTGTTATTAATGAGCTGAAATAGTTAAAAAAAAAAAAGTTGTTATGAAGGGAAACATCCCACGCAGGGCCAATTTTCCCTCTCCATTCCATGTCTCTTTGATCATCTGAGATTGTCCTCACCTCTCTCTCCCTGCTTTAGCCTTTCCATATCAATCGTTATTTTATATACACTTCATCAAAGCAGCTTCAGGGCAAAAAAAAAAAGAAAAAAAAAAAGCACAAAACCTCAGCAGAGGCTAGGGTTTGATTTCTTACATAGATCCAAACCTAATGGGGGAGTCTTGTTTTCCTGCTTGAAACAATCTACATTAATCCTACTCCCATGGAGAGCTCTAGTTGAGGTGAGGAGTTTTGTTCCACTCCCTGACCAAATGCCATCATATGAAGTGGAGACCTGCCAGCCTCAAGCTTTGATGTATTAGTAAATTAGTTAGAGCTGCCTTATACTTTTCTAATTCCAGCCAAATAGCAACGTATGTTATGTACACACATGTAACAGATGTGCCACACATATCTTCACACCTGTCTTTGGACTGGTGTAAATGGTTGTACCAAACCCGGTTTATAAAGTGCCCAACTCTAAACAGCACAGCCATTAGAACTAGGACGATACCTCACAGCACAACTAGTGCTGTCAGTGTTAATCCCGTTAAAATGACGTTAACACCATAACTGCATTATGGTGTTAACGCTAACTCGCTAATGGAGATTTGCCGCCATAATACACATTGGCCAGCACAGGACCACTAGTGTGTCTGCAACTGTCCTTGTGCTGGCCCATGTGTGGGCCACCTCTGGCAAACCTGATCTGGGCCACCAAAGGGCCGTCATTCTTTGCGGTATGTGGGCCATGTGTAAGCACATTGTGTGGGCCAGATCGGGGCCATACAAATTTTGCTATGTGGGACGGCAAGGCCGGGATGGTCCATTTGGTAAAGTAAATCCCTTGGGCATCTTTCTTGGCCTTTAGACAATAATTCTGATGGCAAAAGAACCAAACGGGACAGGCAAAAAAAAAAAAAAAAGCTAAAAACAGGAAGCTATGGCTACAGTTTGCATAAGTTCAACAAAATTGGACAACAGAAGATCACAAAAATGTTGCCTGGTCTGATAGGTCATGATTTCTGCTGGGACACTAAGCTGGTAGGCTCAGAATTGGGCATAAACAACATGAAAGCATGCCTCCATCCTGCTTTGTAGCAACAGTTCAGGCTGCTGGTGGTATAATGATGTGGAGAATTTCTTTCACACATTTTGGACCCCTAGGACCAATTGAGCACTATTTAAACACCAAAGCCCATCTGAGTATTGTTGCTGACCTGTTCCATTTCTTTTATGACCACGCTGTACCCATCTTCTGATGGCTGCTTCCAACACACCATGTTACATGCCTCAAATCATCTCAAACTGGTTTCTTGAATATGGTCAACACAGTCATCAGATCTCAGTCCAATAGAGCACCTTTGGGATGTGGTGGAGCAGGAGATATCATGAATGTGTAACAGATAAATCTGCAGCAACTGTGTGAAGCTATCATGTCAATATGGACGAAAATCTCTCAGGAGGTGTTTCTAGCACCTTGTTGAATCCATGGCATGAAGAAATAAGGCAGTTCTGAAGGTTAAAGGAGGTCCAGTACTAGCAAGGTCAGACTAATGAAGCAGCCAGCGAGTAAATGCTGCCTCTTAAAATATAAATTTAATATTGTGTTAGTGGTAAATGTAAGGTTGAACTCTTTCAGTTGCTAATGATATTGTTCCTGCATACATAATTAAACAGAATTGACCACCACGCGAATAAAAGACATGTAGCTTTAGCAGGTGGTAATAAACATATATACATAGACATTGTAAAAAAAAACAAAAAACCTTAAACACTGAGCACCATGCTCTTTTCCCCTGACAACAGACCTCGCTGTTCTCTTCTCTTTTAGAACAGAAGCACTTTGTTAGCTTTCGCTAATGCCTGTCTGCGCACGTCCCAAGAGATATTCATGCCGGGTAAATGTTCACATTTTAGATATAAGGCAACACAGAATATCTTTAAATGCCTCTATTAGCAAAATATGAATAATTCAGCACCTGCGGACCTAAGTGTGATATATTTAAAATAGGGTGAAGGCATGGAGTTTATGATTTATGATCACTGGGGTCAGGTGGTGGTGGGGGGGCAGTGTCATTGAATCTCCCCTCACTTTGGATGTAACGACTTAACTATGCGTATGACACGTGCTAAACATGATCGGCGGCCTGCTGGCCAGCCTCATTCTAGGGGAGGTCGCAACTTCATTATGCCGTCTGAAACCAGTGTGGGAGCCCGCTCAAACAGGCTAAGACCAATTATTTAGATTAATTCGATACACCCTTCCCAACCCCATTCTGCTCGGAGCATCTGCTTAGGCTCAAGGAAATGATGATGTACGAGGCGTAATTTAGCCTTGAGAGAGGGAGAGAATTCACTGTGGCTGATTGTGGCCAAATGAAATTCAGATGAACTGAGCTTATTAAGAGGTAAAGGGGATGGGAATGTACAGGTAAGAGGTTTATCAGTGTTAATAAATGCTATGGCTACCTCCCCTGAAAGCTCTAGAAGAAGGGAAGAAGAGGTGGGGAGGGGTGAGGGTCTTCAGTCGTCCAAATGGACTCGACATCAGCTGTGCCCGAGAAAGATCGGAGAATTATCACATACAGCTCATTTCTAGAAGTTAGTGCTGCTTTTATGAGCGTTTTTCTCAGCACCAGATGGGCAAAATGTTGCACGGGCATTGTTTTACAGTGCCGATGTCATCCTGAATTAACAGCGGTGCTTCTCAATAGGTGTTGGTGAAGCATCTTTCTGGAAATCGCCAGGCAAAACACAGCAGAACATGAGAAGAGGCACAAAGCTGTAGCGATGGCGGTTCAGATGTCATTATTATTTATGAATTACACCAAAGCTCATTTTAGCAGCAATGAAATCTTAAATGGGGTTATGAGAACATCATCGCCACTGTGTATCACTGAGCCTTATAAAATAATGGATTTAAATGGAAACTCACTGCCAGCCTTAATGAAGCATGACAAGCATTCCCAGTTTACACAGAAAGAGGGAGAGCGGCAGAAAAGGGTGAAGTGATAAAAGAGGTTCATGGGTTTGTGAAATGAAAGGCCATGGAAGGCAGTGGGATGGGGGGATAAAGTCTGTTTTCACATTTTACCTGAACATATATAAATTGGGTTATTAGGGTTAGGATTGGCTTTAGGTGGAAAGCACTTTGTAGAGAGCTTGAGGTTGGAAACTTTATGGAGATTATATCAGATTTTTTATTTTTCCTCCTACACCAGGTTTGTAAATTATGAATTATGGTCATGACAAAAAAAAGAAAAAGAAAAAAAGAAAATCTTTTCATATCCCAAGTGTCCTGCGTGACTTTGTTCCTTGGTGTAAGCTTTTCTTTGATGGAGAGTGAAGATGGAGTGGACCCTAGGATAAAAAGTTATTTTTTCTCTTGTAAGGCAAATGCACACCCCGTTGTTTCGCAACATTTCATATACTTGCATACAAGTCGGAGAGAAGCAATTCTCCCAACTCTTTCAAGTTTGAATTGGAAGACTTTAATACATCAAGCGTTATTTTAGATTGAGGTAGGTAAACACACTGCCTCTGATGCAGAAATCAACAGTCGCCCCGGGATCATCCCTGCTTTTAAAGCCGTTATTTGAATACAAGCCCGTGTTTCTGCATGACTATATTTGTTTGCACTGGAGTCCACTCCGAGCTATAGATTCATGTCTTTGTGGGAGTCAGAATGCGGCCATGTGTTTTGCTTGCTAATGAAGCCAAAGGATGAGAAGAAAGAAACCTTGTTTACTCAATGAAGATAACAACAGCTCAATCACCCACCTGACCTGAATCCTTAATTGGGATCATTATTATACTCGGGACAACTAAAAGAAGATAAGTTTCCCATTTGCATAGCAGACCGGAGATGATAACTGACGCTGCGTGTCACCTGTAGACAAGGAGCTTCAATCACAGTAGAGAGTAGATTTATCGTTTCTTACGTCACAGCGGTGAACGGAAAGCTTTTAATCAGATCAGTTTTCTGTAAACAGAGAAACACATGCATACATAAGCCCCATGCTCCTACATGATAGCCAAACCTGTGAGTCCTGAATGAGCAGTCCAGAAGCCCAGGAATATCCGAAAATCCTTGCTGTGGATCTCTACACCTGGTACACTCTCATACAAGCTGCGGTAGTGGACATTAGCTAATCTTAGCTGATCCCTTTCTGAGAACGCTGTTGAATCTGGAATATTGCTTTCTGTGAAAGTTGTGACAGGCGCCATCTGATATGCATTAGCATTAGCAACAAGCTTAAGTGAAATGTCATTTTTTTCAGTGAGCCTGATCGCATGTATCAACCAAGCTGGAACTCACCGGAGGTTTCTTGTAGTATAGATATTAATTTCACTCTGATGTGCCCACAGTGAGCCTGAGTGCATGAGTGGATGAATGCACAGTCACACATACAGCATACGGCAAGGCGCCTCAGTTTGAGACCGGGCTTGAGATTTCAATATCGCCATGACTTTATTGCCATTATTGCCCTGTTGGCAGCTAATATGCGAGTAAAATGCCAGTTTCCCTGCTTGTTCCTTTGTTATCCTCAACACATACACACACATATGCGCACACAAGTTGCATGCTCAGGCCTGACTGCTCTTTTTCCAGGGGACTTGATGGATAAACTCGGGCTGTTTTGTGAGAAAAATGTGTGAATTGTTATAGGCAGACAATTTTACACCCCTCTCTATGTTTAGACATATCCATTTTTTCTTTGGCTTTTTTTTTTTTTGGCCGGCAGATCTTTGCACAGTTGGACATTTTCCTGGCTATAACTGTAAATACAAAACAGGAAACAACTTGCTGTCAACACTGTGTAATGTCCCTCAGAGTTTAGCAGCAATCAGTCAGGAAAAAACAAGACTTGTCTCCCAACTTGACATTTCAGAAGTGTTATAAATATTTTAAATTAAGGGTAAAGAATTAAAGTGTTATCTTTCATTATTTTCTTTATTATGTGTCAGTTGATGTGCTGCTTTTGGACAAAGGCAAAATTTTTATTCATCCATTCTTATCTATCCTCTGTATCAGCTGCTGGTTGCTGCTTTATATTAACCTACAGACATGCTAGTTAGCGATCCTCAAATAGCTCTCAGCATTACAAGAAATATTGCTCAACTGTCACTTTGAACAGTGTTGTTTTTGAATATTCTCATCTAATACAACAATTATATTGAAACTAATCAGAATTTGTAAGAGGACATTTAAATCTACATATCTATAATTATCTACATAATTTATAATTTATGATTTCTACTGGACAGGAAGCCTATTTTCAGCAACCATCGCTTCTGTGTTCAAGTGGCACACTGTATTACCTTATGCAAGCTGGTTATTAATTACTAGGAGTCAACTGATCAGGGTTTGTGGGTTTCATTATAGACTCAAAAAGTCCTTAAAAAAACAACAAGTTTGATCTGAAATCAGTCGGTAGGATTTTGTCCATGAAATGAAGGATATTCGATGCAAGTATTCATACAACTGTGCATACTACTTGCTTCACAAACCAGAAGAACCTGTTTCTTGCAGATACCATTTAATGAAGCCAGCTGAGGACCTGTGAGGCACCTAGAGGCTCTGATGTACCTGCTCTTTTGATCATTTGTGCACAGGGGCCTCTAACTATTTTGGTTAGAGCCATTTTGTACCAGCTTGTTAAGGAAGTACACTGTACTCTTCAATTTTTTATTTTTTTCCAATTCCTGCATGAAATAGCCTTCATTTTGTTATACAAGAAGTGTCTGGCAGGTCTAAAAAATAATAAATGCATTTTAGAATAGAATAGAAAAAAAATCATTGATTTGGTTACTTCCTGTTCATTTTAAAGATTTTTTCTCCTCACATAGCTTTCCCTCTGTTGTTGTTTTTTTTTTTTGTCTCTCTTGGTATTGTTATTCACCTATGTCTTATCATTCCTCACCATGCTTTTTTTGTTGGTAATATCGTTTGTGTTTGTCAGGTTTTTATCTGGTCTTTCTCCGGGTTCTGTCTTTGTTTTCCCAGTTGGCATCCCAGCCTTTGGTTTGCGCTTTGTATTCTTCTTCTTTAGTAGCTGTTGGATTTTTACCCACTGCCAACTGGCAGCTCTTTTTGTTCAGACTTTCCAAGTTATTAAAGAACATATTTTTGTCTGCATTTGGGTCCAGTTTATGAGATGATCAACATAATCAATTTGTCACGGTAATTCTAGTTTAATTTAGATTCCGTATTTGTTGTTCTTCGTGGTTTTGGTTCTTTTCATTGTTTTCTGCTTGTGTTATATTCTTAGTTCCAAGGCTTTAAGTTTCTGTTACTTTGCCTTCCCCGTGTTCCACGTTTCATGTCTGGTCATCCTTGTCCCCAGTCAGTCATGTCGCCATGTCTCAGTGTCAAGTCTGTGTCTTTGTGAATGTGTCTTGCTTCCTGTTTTACTTTGACAGTCTAGCATCCTATGCTCAGTGTTTTCAGTTTTGGGTCCTCCACGTCTCGTTATGTGTGATTACTTCCAGCTGTGCTCTCCTCCTGTGTCTCATTCCCTCGTTATCCTTCTGTGTATTTAAGCTCTGCATTTTCCTCTGTCGGTTTTCATGTCATACCTCATATTGCTGTGTTTCTGCCATGTGTCCTGTAAATTCCTTAGTTTTAAGTTTCCTAGTTCTAGTTGCATGTTTCTAGTTCTCTGAATTTTGGTTAGCACTTTAATGTTTGGATGATTTACTACAGCAATAAAGCTGCCTCCCTAAGTTCATCCCTCTGTGTCTCATCAGTCCTGTGTTTGGGTCCTTCATCCTGCCTGCCACACATGACACAATTAGCCTTTTAATAAGCCTTTTGTCGAAAATGGCTCTCTGCATGCCCATGCCGATATTCCACTGAAAATCATCAATTATTTGTGATGAATTATTCTAATAATAAGAAAATAGTGCTTACCATTCTTTGGATTAATTTGACGTTATACTCTTCTAGATCAAAACAAATACACTTTAAAGTGACCCTACTCTTTTCAGTATTTTTCATGAAATGTTAAACTATTACTCCAACGATCTCACAAAGTTAAAGCTCCTTGTTCCCGTTAAGAGGCCTTTCGTTTCTGCTGCGATCACAAATTCTACAGATACAGTGAAGTAACTGTTTTCAAACTCTTGGATAGAAACAGCGCAAATAGCATTTTTATTTCTCGGTTCACATTCAGGTATTTAAAACACCAACTCAGCATTTTCTGTTGGAACCACAGAAAGTCATATAATTGCATGACTTGGTCCAGGTGTGAGTATTTTAGTAGAATGAAGGTTCCTTAAGGGAGACAGGACAGGAAGGCTAAGGGAGCCTTCATCGATGTCCTATTACTGTCAGTTCTACCAACCATAGATCGGTTCCAGCCCAACAAGCTCACTCTGGCAACTCTAAATTGGCAGGTATGAAAAAGAAAACAGATTTTATCCATCACTTTGCCTTCACATTTTGCATCTTGCTCCTATACATCAGGCATTAGAGCCCATTACAGCAGGGAGTGGGTGGATAACTATACTCTTAGACTCTCTTTTCAAAGTAATTTGTAGCAAAGGTGTTTTCTGTCCTGACAGTGGCCTAGAATATTGAAGAGTTTGTGTCATTCTTAAGTGCCACATATAGTGAACGTGTTTACTACCTGAGTACAGATCTATTATGGATATATATAAAGCACTGAATGACAGCACTTGCTATTCTCACGGTTCAGTGGCTATGAGAGGAACATTTATTGCTATACTGACTGAAAAAAAGATGTCTAGATGTGAACAAAGGGGCTTTTCCAGGTAGTATCCGGTGTATTATTAGTTTAGCAAGCTGGATTGCAGAGCTTAGCAAGGACAAGACTGATTGATCATTTCACCCAGAGCTTCTCTGCTTCAAGTCCATGCATGATGACTAATTGGATGGCAAACAATCTGAATGCAAACCGTGGCACTTTCTATTGAGTCTGTTCAGCGGAGTGCATAATTATTTAACAGCATTAACTTAAATGCACTGCTGTTGTCTTCTTCAAAAAGGGAACACTTCAGTCATGCCACAATTGCTCTAGTATTGAGTCTGATTTGTTTGCCTTGGTAAACAAACTGTGCTCTTTACTGAATTCAGCAGATGTATAGTCCATGTCAAGGTTAGAAATTCTTTGGGTGTACAGCGGAAAACATCCTTCAAAGTTCATTTAATGCCACCCAGCTCATAAATTGCAATGAAGAACCAGTGTCCTCCTAACTGGTAATCTGTTTTATAGCAGACTGTGAGAAATTTAAAACATTAATAACTTAAAAGGGTAAGGGACCTATTACGTCTACCTAAAATTCAATCTAATCTTATTCTATCAGTTATCAGAAAAAAACAACCATTAAACAAAAACCAACATGCTGATTCCTATTTAACACAGCGCAATCTAGATCATTATTAAGAAAACAATTTTGCAGTGAAACTATAATAAATAAAATACATGTATTTAGTAAGGGCATTCCTGGCAACTTTCTCTCAAGAATAGAAAGAAATCAGACTGGTCAGCTTTCTAAAAGACAGTAAACATTCAGTAGGGAATAAACTCCTGCAATGGATATACTGCATCTGTATTTAATGTTTTTTTTTATAGTAATGTGGTGTTTTGAATAGTGCTGAAATGTATATCATTTTGCTCCCTGTATAAAGCTTTATATGCATAATATTAAATTATGTTGCTGAGTGTCAGTAGTTATGTGCCACTCTACTGTAACACACCTGACATATAACCATTTATTATTTTTAGGAGAAAACAGCGATGATTTAATGAAGGTGTTTATATATACAGTCACTTGTGAGGACACACAAACCCTTTGAAGGGATTTAAAGGTGTTTTTCAGGCTCAAAATGTGGTTTTAGTGTCAGGGTTACAATTAGGTTATGGTTAGGTTTAGGGTAAGGGTTAGGGTTAGGGTAAGGGGCTAGGGAAAGCATTATGTCAATGAAGGTCCTCACTAAGATAGCTGAACGGGCGTGTGTGTGTGTGTGTGTGTGTGTGTGTGTGTGTGTGTGTGTGTGTGTGTGTGTGTGTGTGTGTGTGTGTGTGTGTGTGTGTGTGTGTGTGTAATAGCACATCTTTCCCTAAGAAGCAATAACCTAAGAATCGCGGAATCGGTTCAGTGTATGGAAACTTCCTCCCTGACCTTGCATGCAAACATTTTACACCAAAATCAGTGATTTCCAATATTTTTATATATGAATGTATTTATATTTAGTACTGATACTGCTGAAATTAGGAGTATGCAATTTGTGTTTGTTTTGAAGACTAGTGTCTAAATTGTGACCTTTTAAAAGAGTATTAAAACTATCCCCATGATGTCAACTAAATACACTACTTAAAGAAATAAAGGAACAGGTTATTTAGAATGTAGCATGAAGTCAATTAACCTTTTGAGGTATTGATTTAGTCAGTTAAGTAGCAGAGAGGGTTGTTAATCAGTTTCAGCTGCTTTAGTGTTAATGAAATTAACAACAAGTGCACTAGAGGTGCATCATTGGGACAACCCCCAAAACATGAAGTGACATTTCCCCCAAGCCTTTCGGTCTTTTTTTCCACTTTTGTATTTGACTAGGGTCAGTATCACAACTGGTAGCATGAGGTGATACTTGGACCCTACAAAGTTGCACAGGTAGTCCAACTCCTTCAGGTGACACACCAGAAGGTTTGGTGTGTCTGCCAGCACAGTCTCAAAAGCATGGAGGAGATAACAGGAGACAGGCAGTTACTCTAGGAGAGCTGGACAGGGCTGTAAAAGTTTTTAAACCATCAGCAGGACCAGTATCTGCCCCTCTGTGATAGGAACAAGTTCACCCTGAGTACATGTGACAGACGTGAAAGGGTCTGGAGAAGCTGTGGAGAAAGTTATGCTGCTTATAGCCGTTCAGCCTGACCAGTTGGCTTGTGGGTCAGGGATGGTCTGGAGGCCTCATCCAGGGACACACAGATCACTAGAGGCCGGGCAATGGCACCCACATCGCCCTCATGTGGTGAAAAGCCTGTAGGCAGTCTCTGGAGGATGAAGGAATTGGTACCATTGACTGCACTCCATTGTCATCTGACCTAAATCCAATAGAGCACTCTGGCACATTATCTTTCAGTACATCCAACGGCACCAGAGTATCCAGTAACTCAGTGATGCTCTGGTCCACATCTGGGAGGAGATCCCCTAGGACCCCAGGACTTTGAATTGAGCCCTTGTTAGGTTAATAATTTTCATTTTCATCATGCAGCATGATATCCATTTATTCTTAAACACATTATCTGTACATGTCAGTATAGATATCCAGCACATTTTATTCCCACTGCAAAATAAACAAAATGACACTCTTCTTCTTTTAGCCTAGTCTATATTTTGTGGCAACAATTGATTTCAGTGTCAGAGTTGAGTGCTTTTTGTCTTAAATGAAGCCCAAGAAAACTTAAAAGCATTGTTCAATGCTAATAAAATAGTGCAAACTTTGTAATATTGAGGAGGCCTCGGGGTAGACCTAGGACACTCTGGAGAGATTATATCTCTCGGCTGGCCTGGGAACGCCTGGGTGTTCCCGTGGACAAGCTGGAGGAGGTGGCTGGGAAGAGGGAGGTCTGGGATTCCCTGCTTGGGCCGCTGCCCCTGTGACCCGGCCCTGGATAAGCAGAAGAAAATGGATAGATGGATGGATGGATGGTCTTAATTTATAATTCGTCACTCCTGTTGTTACAACTTAGCCCAGGCTGTGTTACTTAACTACAGTAGTGGGGCAGATTGTAACAACTGAACTCATTGTGGTTGACAATCAGTTAATTAATGCTGTGATATACTTGAAGAAGTAAAAAATCTTGCTAATTGAAGGGGACAACAAAGGTATTTTGTGTCAATTTAGGAATCCTCACAAAAATATTCAATGAGTTGTAAGTGCGGAACAAAAAAGTGTTACCGTCATCCCTGGTTTGCCGTATTTAATCGTTCATTAACCATGCTGGTCAGCATGCCTGACATTTTCTTACTTTCCACCTCACTTGTTTAAAACCCTGCTGCTGTTGAAGCTGTAGACCCACATGTGGCAGGTAGCTTCATAACATCTTAAAAATAGTTAACTGACATGCCTTAATACAGTAAGGATACATTTATTTAACTAGAATTCTGGTGCCAACTAGCAAGAGCAGCAACATTTAAATATCTAGCTCACACAGTCTCAATATTTACATTTACATGAAAAAGTCTTTGTGTAAATTGAATCAAATCTTCTCATCCTATAAAAAGGCCTTAGGTGAAACAATAATTATCAACAATAATCTTTTAGAATTTCATTATACTTTCATGTTGCATTTTCTTCAGCAAATTTTTGCTTAAAAATGAACAAGAGGTGTGGCAGTACCCTATATACCACCAGATTTTACTCTATCATAGTTTTGATTTTGATTGTCAACGCAGTTTGTCAATTTCTCATGATCCCTAATCTGTTATTTTCTCTCTGGCCTCATCTGTGCTGATTCGTATCCATGTAGAGAACTCCACATTTAAAGGTTTATAGATTTATAGATTAGTTATTAAAAAATACAAAAAATCATTCATTGCACATCAGCTAGGTTTTTGGCATTAAAAAAACTGGTTAGTTTACTGAACAGATTTAAAACGAAAAGGTTGCAACAACTTTTAAGGATCTGGTTGCCATAGTAATGCATGTCCCACTTTGTGATGAAAAGGTATTCACCACATATAATATACTTCACAGTTAAATATGCTAGCTATAAAATTGTGCTGATTGTTGTCTTCGTGGCACTGGCCATGTCTATAAACACAAACAAACAGATTGCTTTTCGTGACCCACGCAGCCAGGTTTTTAATATGAAGTTTATATGAAAATTAAATCTTGAACTAGACAGCACTTAGATTGGTGATATAACTAAAGTGAGAATGGATGTTTGATTGCAACAGGATTTGCTGGAAGAAATGAGCAACTGGGGAAGAAAACGGTCTGCTGCTTGCAGATTTTTTGCTTGATTCAGCAAGCTTAAAGGCATCCTGCAACTAAAGAACATGACAGAGTAGATGAAGAATGAAGAGGCTGAATGCAAAACCCTTTTCATGATATATAACACAACTTGTGTAAACCAAAACACATTAAAATAGAAGGGATAAGGGGAGCTACTAGTACTAGGAGTATAAATTTCTCAGATTTTCTATAAAATTGTAATTAGACAATTTAAATAGAATTATAACAGAAAATGGCTAATATACAGTTAGTGGCAAATATACTCAGTTCAATGCCTGATATTGCAAAAACAATACCATTTTCCTTTGTTTTGTTTTTTTTTACAGGGTAATTAGCATTCCTTGCTAGCATTCTGCTAATGCATCATGATTGGCTGGTTAAGAATCCACAAGCACACATGCTCCATGATCTCTTGATGCTTGATTCAGTTACCGAACAACAACTACAGATGTTGGCTGTAGTGGTTGAATGTTGCTATTGGCTAACTGCTACGAAATTCTCAGTTTTTGCTCATTTGATGTGCGATATTAGGGAGCTAAATTAGACCAGCTGTCCCCAACCTTTTTTGCGGAATGGACCTGTTTATATCCGACAATATTTTCACGGACTGGCCTTTAAGGTGTTGCAGATAAATGCAACAAAATAAAACCAGTACTAGTACCAAAAAAAAAAAAAGATTTATTCATAACATACAGGAAAAGACCCATGGAAACCAAGTTAATGATAAAAAAAGATTAAAAAAAAAATAACGCTATAAACCGATAAAAACCTAGAAAACCATCAATTTCACACCTGAGCCTCAACTCTTGTGGTCCGGTACCAAACGACTTACGGACCAGTACCGGTCTGTGGCCTGGGGGTTGGGGACCGCTGAATTAGACCATATTTTTTGAGGTGACTGATAAATATTATAGAGCTGAGTCAAAAATAATGCTATATTCTTGCACAGTCATATGGTTGTAAAGAGAAATAAAGAAGTACTCAGTTATTTTAAAAATCAAAAATAAGCATGAATACAAATACAGGAAAACTCTTGTGGACCTTTGATTTTTTTTGATGTATGTTTGGCTTTGCTGTCAAAATGTAATCCAATTAGTTTGGATGCATTTTGATAGATCTGAGCACACTCTTGAATTACTGTGCCTTTATTCCATTGCTTTATCAGCAGTGACTGGACTGAATGAAATAAATAATGGTAATGAATAAATGGTACACTCATAATAAATATTATAATAAATACACATTAAGGCAAAACAGAATCAACACAACGTTTCACAGATGGGGCAGAGTACTTTGATTCGAAAGCTCTCCCTTTTCTCCTCCATGCTTTCTCCTTTTCTGTCATTTTGATAAAGGCTCATTTTCTCTTTCTTCTGTCCTTTAGAACTTTGTTCCACAACTCTACTCTTGTCTTTTTATGTTTTTTTCCTTACTACAAACTGACCTTTCTTTCTTTTTTTGAGACTCACCAGGGGTTTGCTTCCCATGGTGAATCCTCTGAGGTTATACTCATGAAGGTTTCTCTTGATTGGTGAAGATAAATCGGTACCTGCATCTTTGTGACTTTCTTGTGCAAACCACCCAGCAGAGCTCAACTCTAACATCAATACCTAGCATGTAAAAAAAAAATCGAATGCAATAAAAATGTTAGTGTCTCAAATTATTAGACTTATTTTTCCTTTGAGTAAAGGAGAAATACTGTGTATCTCATGGTCTAGTTTAATACACACAACTACAATCATGGGGAAGACTGCTTACTTGACAGTTGTCGAGATACAAGATGGTTATCATCGACACCCTACAAAAGGAGGGTGAGGCACTGAAGGACATTGCTTAAAAGGATGGCTGTTTGCAAAGAGCTGACTTGAAACATATTAAAAGAAAGTTGACTGCGAGGGAAAAGTGTGGTAAAACAAGCTGGCCAGGCAATGGGGATGACTGCAGCTTTGAGAGAATTGTCAAGAAAAGTCGATTTAAGAACTTGGGAGAGCTTCACAGGAAGTGGACTGAGGTTTCAGTGCACAAAGAGCCACCGCACACAGACGTCTTCAGGACAGGTGCTACAGCTATTGCATTCCTAATATCAAGCCACTCCTGAACCAGAGACAATGTCAGGCCAGTGTCTTATCTGCGCTAAGAAAAAAAAGATCTGGGCTGCTGCTCAGTCTTCCTTTGAGATAAAAGTAAATTCTGAATTTCATTTGCAAATCAAGGTCCTTGAAGGAAGAATGGGAAGATACAGAATCCAAGATGTTTGAAGTCCAGTACAAAGTCTCTGCAGTCTGTGATGATTTGTGATGACATGTACGATCTGCTGGTGTTGGTTACTGTGTTTCATCAAGTCCAAAGTCAACGCAGACGTCCACCGGGAGATTTTTACAGCACTTCATGCTCACCCAGCACCTGCCCACAGTACCAGGACCACTACCAACTGGTTTGTTGACCATGTTATCACTGTGTTTGATTCACCAGCCACCTCACTTTGTCACAGTCTGGCTGGGGCAGACTGTATGTGTTGCGGCTCAAAAGACCCAGGATCGTGACACACTTAACCAATGCCCTTCAGATCATCTGTGTAGCATTGTCACAAAACAGATGAAAAACATCCAAACCCAAAATACAGATGATGAAGGGCGTTATCACGGGCTTCAGTAACACTTCAGCAATGTCACAAGATAAACAGCTCCAAGATGCACCACACTGCTGTAGCAGTTTGTGGCAAAGGAGCCCCAATTAGGCACTGAGTGTGTAAACGAGCATACTTCCAAAAAGCTGGACATCTCAGTAAGGTAAATCATTGTTTATCCTTGTTTGAGCTCTTTGTATCATAATCTAATCTAACAGACGTTTGCTTAAAAAACGTATACAGTGTACATTACAGTACATTTAATAGTCAGGCCAGTTACTTTTGTACCCTTTTAGTTCAGATACTATATCCACTTACTTTATGTACTTACTTTCTAGGTTATGTGAGGTTACTTGTGGGAGGAGCAAGGCTTTCCTGGGACTTTGTTAGTATCAAGAATTGTTGAGCCTGCTCAGCCTCAGCCTCCCAATTGCTCAGGAGTCATCAGTCCACAAGAGTTGAATCTTGGACCCACATAGTTAATCTCCCCACTATTGCAGTCTGTTAGGATAAGGAACAATACTAAGTCTTCATTTATTTCCTCCCTCACAAATAACCTAATCAACTCGATACGTGCAGGAGAAGCAAGCTGCCAAACACGCACATACAAACAGGCATGTACACAACTAGAATGCACATGTAGTCGGAGATATATATCCTAACCAGAGATACGCTCACATATTCTTGGCCCACTCACTCTTCCTTTCCTTCCACACTGTCACATTGTTTGGAGGTCCAGATGAATACAAATCAGCCTTCGCCTGTCTGTCTGGGTTTAAGGGATTGCAGCTCAGTAAATAACCAGAAACAATGTGTGAGCAAATAGAAGAAGAGATATCACAAAGGACCAACAGATACGAGGATGAACAGTTGGGCAGCTCTCTCATCACGCCATTAGTCATCAGTGGGAAGATGATGCGCAAGAAATCCCACTTCAGCCACAGGGAAAGCAGCTATTTTCTGTGGTGTTGATGCTTATTAAACATTTTCTGTTATTACTGTGTGTCTTCTTATGAATCCCTAAACTGCCCATCCACTAGGACGTTGAGAGCGTAGAGTAATCCTCTAAATAAGAAAAATGTATCCAATCCAGGGTTTAGGAATTAGTATATTTTTGTGGCGTTACTCAGTCTGTTTAGTCCATGATGAAATATTTTAGTAGCATGCAAATGCATGAAGGTTTACACATTCATTCATTCATTCATTCATTCATTCATTCATTCAATTCACTGAATTAAAAAAATTCAGTTGTGATCTTGTGACTTATCTCTAGCATCTCAAAATGACCAGTGTTTTCACAAAATCAGATATTTGTGTGGGGTTACAGAAACATAAATACACAACCTTTATTATGAAAACTTGGACGCTCGTGTTGGTGCAGGTTTTATGTTTGAGTGTGTACTTTTTTTTTTTTCCAGCAGTGGGACCGTGTTCGTGTAGCGTGATCCATTGGAGGTCATTCTGTGCAGAGAAGGCGCCTGCCTGCATCAGAGCTCTGTGTTTTCCTTGAACACGATGAGAATACAGAGTGTGCAGTGTCCAATTCCGATACGTTTGTATCCTGCTCATCCAATAAAAAATTTGAAATGGTGCTGATATTTGCTGTAAAAATTTCCATTGGCTGAAAAATATTCTTCTTAACTTTTGAGCCCAGCCCATCAACGATTACCCCAAAGACCTCTCAACCTTACCCATAAAGAGCCGGGGGACATGTGAATCAAAAACAACGAAACATGTTTATTTAATTATTCATTAATACATCAATTATTTATTTTCCAACGGGTCAGCTGGAACAGAAGAAAAACCAAGCAGTATGTGTGTCTCTTGAGAAGAGGAATAGCAGCCAGTGGGACTTTTCATTGTTTTTTTTGTTGACATTCCTTCTTTCTAATATTCTATAAAACTTCAGTGTTTAAGAATTATCACTTACCCAAGTCATTAGTGTCATTGTACTGGCCCCTTTAAAAGATAAATTCATTAGAAATGTGTGCAGCATTTCTTACTTCTTTCAAAATCCTTGTTTTGTGTGTGAGCGTGAGCCATGCAATCTACCTGACAATTATTTCTTCCTTATTTACTGTGCATCTCATGTCAGAATACTGCAGCAGTAACTCAGTCACTGATTGAGAGTGATACTGGTTGGAGATAATGACTACACTGCTGTATATTCCCTTATGATACTGTTTTTTTTACTCCTCAGCAAATTGCTTCCTCCAAATCTACCAGAGGCTCCAAAACAACCTCTCCCATTTCTTCGGAAACAGATATTATACAAAAAGCCAATCTATTGCAAAAAGCCACAACAGAAATCGTATACATTATTTTTGGGGAGTGCAGAGGAAGAGTGAGAATGGTGGAAAACGTAATCCATTTTAATGGAGCTGTCTCTGTATTATTGGCAACTTTCGCCGCGCGCACCTCTTTCAGTTTCATATAAGACGTTACATGCAGTCGGAATGTGTGTGTGTCAGCACAATACTGTAAATAATAAAAGAGCCACAGTAGTGATAGGAAAGTGCAAGTCTTGAAATAGCTTTGAGGGGAGAGAATATTTATTCACTTTAATGATCAAGCCCTTTATTGACTTTTTGGAAAATCCAATATTCAGCCTGCAAGGCAGTGAGAATCGCTCTCATTGCGCTGCAATTTCACGATGGTCTCTGGGACAATAACCATTTATAAACTTCAAACAGACATCACACACTAGCGCATATAGACATCACAAACATGTATGTGCTGACAATAACGTACTGTAAACGTGCACACACAGCTCACACTGGATTTGCACTCAGTAAATGCCTGTCCTCAGTAATTTGTACCTAAATACCTTGCGTCATCAACTTTTCAGAGGGAAACCATATTCTTATACACAAATGTACATGGTTCACATGATTGCATAAATATATATAATATAATACATGTATATATTTATATAATGTATGGATACATTTAAAAAAAATATGTGAACCTCCTTTTGCGTTTGTTTCTGGTCACAACTACCTTTCCTTCTCTTGTTCCCAATGTCATATGCTGTTGGCCCTCATCACATCGCAGTAGCCAAGGATGAGACAAAAACATGATTTTGTCTGGCAGCCAGTTTCTGGCACTGCATTGATACATGGTAATCCAGCTGTCAGTAGGGAGCTGGAGGGAAAGAGCTGCAAAAGAGATGAGAGGAGGAGCAGAAAGGCAGGAACAAAGGCAGGAAGATGGAGAAAGTGGAAAGAAAGAAGTAGCATAAGAGACAGTACACATAGCGCAATATAGGTGGCTTACAGTTTTGTGAGTATTACAGCAGCCGTGTTATGAACCATCAAGGAATCCAGAGGAGAATAAGGTCTAAATGTTCAGTATAACAACCTGCTTGTAAAAGAGAAGCACTTTAAAATATTGCTGTAAAGATGGTAGATACTGATAATCCAGCGAAGTGGTAAAACTGCTAATATTTCCTTGGGAATAAAGATGATTATGTTCTCATGTGCTTATGTCTAAGTATCTGATTGATGGCTGTCAGTACTTTTGAGCAGCAGCATGCACATTTGGTTTAAATGAACTGTAAATGTGCCTGTTTTACAGGTAGTCTTTGATCCCAGTTGTTTGTCCACTTAACTACTTCCCCTTTATTACATTTTAAAATTGAGCATGATTTTTTTTCTTAAGATACAGAATTTACTATAGTGAGTTATTTTGCTGTGCTTACGGTATTTTTCGGACCATAAACCACACCAGATTATAAGGCGCACTGTCGATGAATGGGTCTGTTTTCATACATAAGGCGCATTAAGCAAAACAAAACAGTCATATAAGTCAAACTTTATTCAACTCAATCTTCTTGCTTCCTCCACTTCCGTACCATTGATTCATTAATATTGAATTCTCTCACAGCTGCTCTAGTCCCATGTTGTTGCAGTATATTAATGACTAACCCCGTATTGTGGATGGATTATCTCAGTTGTTCTCCTGACTGAAGTTTCGTCCGTTTACAGCATCCTGACATGTGATTGCATTTGTCCCTGGTTTGTATCATTGGGAACCTTCGCATTAACTTTTATCGAGTGGAAAAAAGTTACCATTCATCCTCCAGCTTCACTGTGTTTGTGCTATGCTAACATAGCCCTGTCGTTAGCAATCATTATATACCAACTAGTCCAACTTCAGTAACCCTACAAAAGTCATTGCTGTTTAGTTTTCTGTCTTCATTTATGTTGGAAGTGATAGCAGAGCTGTACGTTTTAATTTTTCAGAAATCTCTCAGTCAGAACATGCTATATCATGTTTGGCTGGAAACTAGCGAGCTACCTTCATGCTAACTTCTAACTCCGTTAAATTGAATAAATTCTGTTTTCATGGATGCCTGGATGTTAAACACAATTGTTACACCTGGTAAAGCAGCAAAGCTGATCCTTTTATTAAAAATGAAAGAATTTAGACAGTTTTTAACTCTCAGCGATGATGCAGTTTTTGTTTGACTTTGGGACCTGAAGCGGACAGAGTTTTGGACCCAGATTACTCCGCGAGGCTCCTGACTACAGTAGCCGAAATGCTCCGACAAGTGGTGCAGCTTCGTGGCTTACCAAAGTCATGCTGAAACATTTTTTAACAGATTTTTGAGGGCCATGTACCACATAAAATCGTTTCGAGGTCAGTAAGCACAAGCCAAATTCATACATAAGGCGCACCGGATTATAAGGTGCACTGTCGATTTTTGAGAATATTAAAGGATTTTAAGCACGCCTTATAGTGTGAAAAATACGCTAAATTAGTGCAAATAAAGACGTCTGCACAGTCTGTACAACACCCTGTATGGACCCATATAGTCAAACAGTTATACCTTTAGCTAACTTATCACAATCCAGTACCATATAAAGAAAGTCAAGGACGATGCTTCTTTTTTTCCAACTGTTTCTTTTCTTTAAATTTATTTAACAAGTGTTATCCCTGGGACATACATAAACATAAAAGATGGAAACATGCCAGATTTGAATACAACTATTAATGGGAAGGTCAAACATACAAAAGACGCAGAAATACATTTGCCGTCGCTCACTGGTGTTTACTGAAAAATCCTACTCCCTGCCTCGCAGACAGGTTGGCAGAATGCTGAACCCAAGACTTGATTATCGGCTGAGCTGGCAAGACAAATTCATGAGCTTCCACTGACCATTCAGAGCACCGAACGATTGCCAGTAATGCATCTGTGGGGAGATAAATATGATATTTCATTAATGTCAGTTGGAATATGTTCAATTCCTCTGTTCACCAGCATTGGTTATACAGTATCAATCACTCAGCAGCACATAAATGCATTAACTTACCCTGTTATGATAGTGAGAGACGCTGTCAGGAGACAAATATCGCCAGTCTCAATACTGACTTTGTATTGATTTTGCGGTTAGACGCTGGGCTTGTTTTGATAGAGAATGGTCAATTAAAAGTTTTCATTAAAAAAAATTTCGGTTATTTTTATTTATTTATCTTTTGTTCTTTGAGATGCTTAATTTTAAACTCAGCCATAGAAGGCCTTTATTTGGGTCAAGATAACATTTCAGCAAGGTGTTTTCAGATGTTTGGCTTTTGTTTTACACGATTATTACGTCTGCGCACTTTTATGTTCTTCCTTCAGACCTCACCGTGACAGTGTAAAACAGCTAAAGCACAAGCTTAACTTTACTCGGTATGAATTAATGACCCCTAGAAACTCAATTTCAACACAGGTTTTAGATAATTAAAGCCAATATGTCATTGTTAGGGTTGATAAACTTTACTCATTGATGATCCCTTCTTACAGGATAAAATAGTCTTAGCTTGTGACTTTACATCTGTGTGTTTTCTATTTGTACAATTTTAGCATCTGCCTATTTTCAATTTTGTCATAATGCTTTATTTTTATTTCATTCCATTACATTCTGTCATGTCAGTCCCCTTCAGATGATGATCTTCCAATAGACTGGGTATTATGTGATTTCCCTGCAAATTATTTGAACTGGATTTCTTGAAATTGTTTGCTAGGTCTGATTACAGGTTAGCTATACAAGTTCCATGTGCTGTGGAATAATTTTACCACACATGATTCGGATTATCATAACATGAAAAGCAAGTTATTTTTCATTCATTCTAATTGCTGGATTAAAATAACAAGGACAAATGGCATTCCTGTATGGAACGCTAGGGAAATGAGTGGTTTAGTTTGTTTTTCATGTTACAGTATCTCTTTATAGAGGCACAAGTGAGGCTCTGAAGTGAAATCCTGTCAATGTACTGCAGATTGTAAGATGCTTTTTTTTCATGCTGCATTTGCCATGTTTACTCTAAGGATGAGTCTGCAGTCAGACATGTCTATACAGATTTAGAAGTTGCTATGCTTACTCTGTGTTTTCTCGCTGTAGTGGAGAAGCATAGTTGGCATACACAAATATTCTTAGCCGTGCTGAAATCCCCATGGATACATTTTGAGCAGAACTGAAACATGTGGTAGTACTGGTGAAATTCTGAGGCAGACAAACAAGAACAGCTGCATTTGCAGCATGTTGAACAGTCTGCCTCTTTGTGTACACTGCTTTAATTAATACTAGTCAGTTCAAAGCAATAATGACAACTAATATTTTCAGAACTATAAAGAATCATCTGACGGGAAACATAATAAGCTGGGCTCTACTAACAGTAGTGTAGTGGAGCCCTGAGGATGGCACTGTGGAGACGTGGAGAGAAACAGCCGGTCCTAGGTTTAAAGAAGGATACAGTTGAGCAGCACGGTTGATCAGACTGAAACTCAGTTCCAATATGAGGAAAGGGATGGGCTTGTTATGCATATTGATAACTTCCTCTAGATTAAGGGAAAGTATTGTACATGGGCAATAAATATACCCAAAGGCCGCATATTATTATTACAGAGACAATGTTTGGAAAAATTATATGGATCACCCACATATGAATTTTTACTCGCTCTCCCCTTAATTATTTTTTAATTAGGTGAGGTTATAGAGCATAAGGAAATTGCCACCTCAATTCAGTTTCTAAAAACCTAATTTAGTTTTTTCTTTTATGCAATTTTGGATGGGGGAATTGTCATAAGATAAAGTGTGTGTCAGGATGGGATATTTTGGGATGGGATGTCTGTATGAGGACTTGGGTTGGGTTTCAGGTGAGTGAGTGACTTTGGAAATGTGAGAAGATTGGGGCTGTTGTTAAGGTTTGAATGAGGTTTTAGTGATGATGTCCTAGATTAGGATAGTGTTAGGATGTCTTGAAAAGATGTGGAAGTACAACTAAACCAACAGCAAGTTCTTCAGCTTAACTGTCATGTCAATTGTTGCTACTATCTAAATGAAATAAGAACATTTGACTGAAACTTCACAAAATGACCCAGATGGGACCTTACTTCCACATCTTCCTTTTCCCCATCCCTCTCCTTCCTTCTTTTCTGGTTGTTTTCAGATTGAGCACAGAAAAACCTCTCCATTTACAGACCACTATTACCGGATGGCAATTTATTATATATACAGTACTGTGCAAAAGTTTTAGGCAGGTGAGAAAAAATTCCGTAAACAAAGAATGCTTTCAAAAATGGAAGTGTTAATCATTTATTTTCATCAATCAACAAAATGCAGTGAATGAAAATCGAGTCAATATTTGGTGTAACCACCCTTTGCCTTCAAAACAGCATCAGTTCTTCTAGGTACACTTGCACACAGTATTTGAAGGAACTCAGCTGGTAGGTTGTTCCAAACATCCTGGAGAACTAACCACAGATCTTCTGTGGATGTAGGCTTCCTCACATCCTTCTGTCTCTTCATGTAATCCCAGACACACTTAGTGATGCTGAGATCAGGGCTCTGTGGGGGCCATACCATCACTTCCAGTACTTCTTGTTCTTCTTTACACTGAAGACAGTTCTTAATGACTTTGGCTGTATATATGGGATCGTTGTCCCGCTGCAGAGTACATTTGGGGCAAATAAACAATCATTTATATTTCTGAAAGCATTCTTTCTTTGCAGTATTTTTCCACACCTGCCTAAAACATTTGCACAGCACTGTGTATATTTAAAATTATGCGTATGTGTATCTTTGTGTATATTTTGGTCAAACTGTGTGCTCTTGTGTATGGGTCTCAATGCCTAACAATAGCCTAACTACTCTTAGAAGCTTCTGTAAGGGCATATGCATTGTGTACTGAATTTAACTTGTTTTGCTGTGTTCTGAGTGATACAAGAATCATATGCAAAAATTCTGGTTTAAAAAAAAAGATTTGTAAGGCTGAGGGACATCAAGCAAACATGAAGTAACCCTGCTGTTAGGTTTAGTCCCAAAGATTACTTGGTCAAGGTTGGGATAAAGACCATAGTTTGGGTTTAAACACCCTGTTACATTCCTAAACACATTAGCAATACTCTTTGACTTAGTAGGGCGTTCATTATAATCTCAGGGTTTTGTGGCGTTAGAGTGTTGGGGGGTTAGGGTTAGGGTTAGGGACCCAGGAACTGCAGGTATTAAAGGAACTGCACTGCAGGGGTTTGAATCATATCTGTCTGATAGATGCATGTAAACAATGTGTCTACTTTTCACATGAATATTTTTTTGTGTTCCTTTAACAACAGCCTGTAAATGTCTGGGAACTCAGGAGGCCAGCAGCTGAACTTCTTGGATGGGATTTTTGTCCCATTCCTGTCTGATATACGATTCTAGCTGGCTTGGTCCTGCTTAGAATTGCCATCTGAAGGGGCAATTCATCTGGACGTGGCGTTTTCAGTGGAGAAAACGCTAGGCCCAGATGAACAGATTCAACCTTTTGGGATTTACTTACCTGGGTGATTGAGCATGTATCAAGACATTATTCAGAATGTCTTTCCAGAACTTCCATAGGTACTAGTGCACCCCTCTGCCGCCAGGTGATCCCTTTCTTCTTTAGTCTGGAGTATGCATTATCCATGTTTTCCAAAAACAATTTAGAACTTTAGATTTGTCTGACCACACAACAGTTTGGTCACTTTATCTCAGCCTATTTTACATGAGCCTTGGCCCAGAGAAGATGATTTCTGCATTGTGTTCTCATATGGCTTCTTATTTGCATGACAAAGCTGTAACCTGCATTTGTGGATGGCACAATGAACTGTGTTTACAGACAAAGACTTCTGGAAGTGTTACTGAGTCGTTGCAGTAGTTTCCATGACAGAAACATGCCTTTTGTGCCAGTTGCCTGCCCAAAGATCAGAGGCTTCCAATATTGATGTTTGGCCTTGTCTCATGCACAGAGATTTCTTCAAAGTCTCTGAATCTTTTGAGGATATCATTCACTGTCAATGATGAGATATTCAAAACATTCACAATTTGATATTTAGAAGCCTTATTCTGAATTTTTTCCACAACTGGTAGATGCAGTTTTTTGCAGATTGGTGAATCTCTGTCCAGCTTTCCTTCTGAGACATGCTGCGTCTTTTTGTTACTGACCTGTTGCCACCAAACCCAGTTAGTTGCAAAATGTTCCTCTAGCTGTTTCATGTTAGTACCACTTACCTTTCCAGGCTTTTCTTGTGCCCAAGTGTTTTGAGACATGTTGACAGATCAACTTAAAAAGACTTTATATTTTTCTCAAAATATTACATTTTTTCACTTTATTCATAATGGAACATATTAAATGTTTAAAATATGGACAGTGTTTCAACTATTTAGAAATTAGGGTTGTAATGCCGCTGTGTAAATATAATCCTGTCTTCCCATTGTGGTGATGACACTGATGTGCTTTTTAGGATTTGTCTTTATTTTAGTTGTTGAAATTTGATTTCAACCAAACAACAAGCTCTTTTTGTTGAAACTATCTTCATCTTGGATTTGGGTCAACACCTCTACACTCTCCTCACCCACTGTGACTTTGTTAACGTCCACCCCATCTAAATGCAACAAATGCCCTTGCTGCAAGAACTTACTTTACCTTAAATTGTAAAAACAGCCTGCACAAATGCCGGTAGATTAACTCAGCAGATACTAATTTCTACAGGTGCTATATATGTTTTCGTTTTGCTGTTACACTTACATGTCTGAATGCGCAGCATGAAATGGTGACACTTAAAGAAACGGCTTTAAGTAAGATTATGTCATGTGACCCTACAAACACTACAAAAATAACTGAAAAATAATTGCCTTTGGTTCGCGTGACATATCCTGCTAATAATGTGGATATTTCTTATGCTATTCAGAATACTCTCTGCTTCAGAAAAGGAAGCAGAGAGTATTAATAGCAGGTTGAAAACAATCTGAGCATGATGGCCAATGTGTTTATATTCGTGTGTGTCTGTGTGAAAGAGAGACAGATGCTGAATGCATGGACAACTAATCAATACATGGAGTGCAGAGCAGATGAGGAGAGCAGATACTCATTTCTGAAGTAAATAGCCCCATGCTTATTGTGACCAATTGAGTGTGTCATTGATTAATTATTAAGCATACTCAGAGGAGATTTTCAGCAATAAGCAAGAGCAACACAGAGACAATGCTGTTAGTGTCCTTGGTCCAGAGGCAACATTTAAACAGCGTTAGAAAAAGGAATATTTTCTTTTGTTTACATCTATTGATATTCTGCAAGCTAGAGATGATGTTTGTTTAGTAGCATTTTATAATGCCTTCCTTTGCCGCATGCAGGACAAAGGTGTAGTGCATATTTAACACATAACAGATCCCAAATTTCTTCATATCAAATGTTAAACAGTCCCATTTAATATTTAAATTATATGACCATCTGTTGAACAAAGTTAGAATACAGCTAAAATGAAGCTGGATTTCAAACTCGAGAACTTAATGTTTTACTTGCATAACAATGCGACTAGAATGTAGTGGGTTAAAAATAACAAAAATAGTAATGGGTTAAAAGTTAACAAAAAAAAGATTCCTTCTTTATTACATTGTTTTTTTTTTTTCACTTATTTTGCAAAACAGGTCTGCATGTTTGTAACACAAGCCTGCAGCACAGTCACAGCTAGAAATCCCCAAATGTTCAACCTCATTTATTTAAATTTTTAAAATTTTAAAAATCTTGTTTTTAATTTTAAAATAATTGTAGAAATTATACAGCGAAAGTGGAATTGCTAATTTGTTCCCTAAAATCATTAAATTCCTTCTTTTTTTAAAAGAAAAAACAACTTTTACAAACATGCCAGAATGAACTGTTTGGAACTTGTGTTGGAAACGTCTGTTAAACTGCAGTCCCTCATGAAGTCCTCTTACTATTTAGCAAAGTTTCATGGGTTCATGGGTTGTGTTTGCACCAACTTTGGTTTACATATTAATTCACATTCATATCTGAAACTTTCTGGTTTACATTTGTATCCACTTTGGGTCAGAGGTTTTTTTTTTTTGGTGGTCCACACATTTGAGTGGACTTTGGCTGCATTCAGTTAAACGGACCCTGTAGAGGGCAAAACAGAGAATTTGCCTGAATTTGCACACATGCTATTTTGAAAACACTGGGTATTGTTTGATGACAGATTAGCTTTTTTTCATATTAGCTTTTTTAATTTATCTGCATTTGTTATCAGTTATCGGTGGATAGCTCATAAAGTCTTAAACTTGTCCACTATCAGAAAATACCGACAAACTGTCGATTGGCCTCGAGTCAGCAGACAAGCTGATTGGTTCCCAGACTCAGCAGTAACTAGAGACCAGTTGGTGAGCCTCTAGTAAACTTTTGCTGCTGATATATTTGTATTCCCTGACTGGTTGGAGAGTGGTCCTAGAAATTGCTAGCTACTTCTCGGTGAAAATGGTTACCACAGAAACATTTAAAAGTCAACAGTCTAAATCTTCAGGTTGTGCCATATAATTGGTGAAAATTTGCAGACAAGTCGGTAACTTCCATGCACACTACAATAATCTGGTAGCAATGAAACTGGTTGCAAGAAATTTTTCACTGCAGCAGCATATAGCTCTTTGCAGTGAATTTAACCTAGTGACAGCAAGCAACCACTTGCCAACTGATTGGGGAATACACATTTTTCCCTAGTGACCAGAGGTTACCAGGGGCCAATGACTATCTCTAGAAACAGATTACTTGGGCTTTATCAGTTGATTTTCCGATGACTGCAAATAAACCTCTGGGAACCACTTGTAACCAGTCAAGGAATATATTCACTTTTCTCTAGCAATAGATTGTTCACTAAGAACTGTTAGTGGAACTGGCTTTGAAATTTCATCCACTTTGGTTAGAGGCTAACATTCTGTTTCATTCTGCACAGGATGTCTGGACCCAGAGTGCAAGGGCGTAGATTTGGTTTTGGCATTGGTGGGGACGGATGATTCAACCACCGAACCCTGCCCTGTTTATTTTTTTTTTCTTTTTGTCTTTGCTTCTTGATTTAAAAAAAGGGAGAAATATACTTGCCTACATATGCTATTCTACATGCTTTTAAACCATTTAAAATTACAATTCATAGTTTTTGTATGTGAATTATGTAATGTTAAATTACTATTAAACAAATGACTAAGTATTTTAGACTTTAGTTTACTTCAGCCATATTCCATATAAATCAGGTATCATAGAAAAATAAAAATAGCTTCAAATACAGTCATGACAATAAAAGAATATGACTTTAAGGACTTAACAACATTACTTCAGTTATAGTACACCAACATCTCTGACACATTAGCACTAATGAACACTGAATGACCTGGTGGTTTTTGTCCATAAAACTACTCATCTAAGATTACCACAAAGTACAAGATCTCTCAGCAAAATTATGCAACATTTTAGGCACACGACTGCCCCTATCAAATCAGTGGGCTGGGATTTTTTATTCTAAGCATGAACTACTGTTACAGCAACAGACATGGACTACTGGTGCCCCACATAACAAGTCAATGTCCACTATGTGAAGGAGCCAAAAACATATTTGTTTTACATCTATACTGTCCAGTCTCTCCTGGTGGACATGGCATACAGCAGCATTGTTTAATCTTATCTGAGTCATTGTTGACCTTAGCCATGTTAGACATATAATTTTAACAGCCTCTGTAAACTAATATCCTGGCTTGCTCGAGGCTGCCGTTTTCTCTAACAGTTTCAATCAAAATTCTACTCTGTTATACTGAGATAACTAATAGTGCTGCCTGTTGTGCAGTTAGTTTCCAAAACACGTTATTCATGGTTACATACAATTTTACACTGATGCGGGCCAAAGCCTAGCATAGCCTGTAACGTTATTGTGACGGACACATTTTATGAGTGAACTTGACTTTAGGTGACTTACAGGTTTCTTTGAAAAATACTTTCTTATATCGAGGTTCTTCCTTTTTGCTGCCATCCTTCTCTCCTCCTTGCAGGTCCTCGCAGCGCAGGCTTGCCGCTGCTAAAACTAAACAGAGCTGCCTGAAAGGCACAGCCAATCACATTGGCCATATTTGTCACATGCGGTAGGACTCCAGTAGAGAACGTAATTTAACTGTTTCTGCACCACTAGGTGAAAGAGGCGTTGACAGATTGGGGTTTTTTTCTATCGGGTTTGTTTTTCTTTACTCGAAGAGATCAAATTATTGTTGAGGACAATTCAGTAATAGCTGGATATTGGTGGGGACATGTCCCTTCCGTCCATGCCAAATCTACGTCCTTGCCAGAGTGTAAGTAATCCTGACACAGAGAGTGATCTTCTGTAAAGAGCTGCCTCCTGTTGTGATTTGTTACTAAATCATTCTGTCTAAATAAATGCTCTGAACTTTGATGTGAGTCTGCATATTGAGTCTGTCAGAAAACCTTAGACATGACAGGGAAAAGGGAAAATTACAACCAATTTCACCTAGCAACACTAAGCAACCTGCAGCAAACACTTGCCAAATGGTTGGGGAATAAATATCCTTCCCCAGTTACCAATGGTTACCAGGAGGTTCATAACTGGTCTATAGATGCACACGACTGGGGCTTTAACGGTCAATTTCACACTGACTGACAGGAACCAATCATAACCTGTCAGGGAATATAGTTTTCCCTAGCGATGGTAGCCAGGCAGTCACCAACCAGTCTCTTAAGGCTGTTAAGACTCTGAAAAGGTTGCGTGTAAACATTAAAATAAAGCTGACCTACATTCAGGGACACAAAAGTGTCAGGAGTGAAACTGCAGACCACAGAAAGCTTTACAAAGAAAGATTTTTCACTCGTCCCCAGCACAGTTCAGGCCAGAAGAAAAGACTGGCAAAACATTATCTGGCATAAGGTGTTGTTGGGTCTGCGCTTCCACAGGCCCCGCTAGTTTAGAAACGTATTCCCGTTAACAACAAACAAGTAAACAAGACGAACAGCTTTTACTTGCTAGCAAGGGAGGCCCGCTCGGTGTCTCAGGAAAGCACTCTGAATCCAACCACAGACGACCTCGACTCTGGCCTCCGCTTGCCACCTTTTATTGAAAACAGTTACAGTACACACATGGATGTCCCTACAATAAAACACTACAGCCTCCCCCACCAACAAACTGGCTGGAGAGGTGATCAGAGACAAAGGAATGTCTTTGATCATACAGTTTGAACTAAGACTTACAAATTTAAGTAACACAATGACAACATTTAACAATTTGACTCCAACAGGTGTCTTTCAAGTTCAAGGTAAGAGTGAAAACTGCAAGTTAATTTAAAATAATTTAAAGTGCATAAATGCGCAGTATGTAATAGGATCTTGTAATAAACAATTGAGATGTAATCTTGAACCAAAGGAATAGCCAGCGTGTAACCTAAAGATGGAAAAAATACAGAATGCTACAGTGTGAATGTCTGAAAACCAAGATACAGCATAGCCACTTAAAAAAAAATCATCAGTCAGCTGTCATGCAGCCTTCATCCTTAGGGCCATTAAGTGTAATGAATGGTGCCTTATTCATATTTCCGAGTGCATAGAAGAAAAGGTAAGTTCTTTATAGATTTGATCTCAGTAGGCAGCCCAACACTGCAGCAACTGTATCTGCTGAAATGCTTTTGAAGAACTACATTTCATCAATTTTATACTGAAAGAAGAGTTCAAATTGGTGTTTAACGTGACCCAGAGGGCTTTAAAATAGGCCAGTGTATACTTTCCCTGTCATTTCTAAAGGCAGTCTTCTCTTTCAAAGTCTTGGTGGAACCTGAGGACATGAAAGCAACTCATTAAAGAAACAGATTTTTTCACTGGATTTATGGTATCTTTCAGGTTTGGCATCTAATTAGATTGCTTTCTAGGGAAGTGCTGCAGGAAGGTCTGTGATAAAGACAGCGCTCCTGTCAAATGTTAAGGAATACTTTAGATGAAACAGATGGATGACTGTTTCTGAGTTGGATCTAAAAGGGGATAATTTTGATCAGGAAACAATGGCAGTGTGCGCTTCTTCCTGTGCAGATATCGTCCTGGTTGGCCTCGGTATTCAGCCTCAGTGTTCCAACAAAATGAGCAGTTTTTCTTTTGAGCATTTGATCTGCAGAGTCCTCAAAGGGAATCTGTCATTTTTCATCCAGATATGAATCCTGCATGATAACTAGATTATTCTTCATGCTGCAGCTTACAACAATGTGCTCACACTGACAGGAAAAAAAACACAACTAGACAGAGATGTGAGAACAGATAATGCTCACACAGGTACATAGAATACACATGGAGACATAGCCAGATGGGCGTGCGTATTACACGCGGGCACACATCTGGTGTTTTAAGGCAATGTCGGTGTTTCAGAAGTCAACATGTAAAAGCTGGCAAAATTGCCTGAGGATTTGGAATCAGAGCCGCGCTTGCAATTGATTCTGATGTTTGTCCACTCGCTCCGCATCTAAATGAGGACAGGAAGCGCATGTAAACACCGACAATGCAACCAAGATATTCTCAGCACAGGTCCTCCCAGCTACTCACACTGCATTTATTAGATGCTATACCACACATGTCTCCACATTATGGCTACACGTCTGTGTCAGTGCACATGCATGTGTGGGTATTACAATGCAAATGAGCGGTTCAGCTCCAAGGACATGATTAGTGGTGTGCATTACAGATGCTTCTGCCAGCCTCGTTCTGTGCCTCTCTCTTTACTCGCTGGCTCTGCACAGCCAATTGCTGGCTTATGCCACCTGCATGCAGGACACTCTGAAAATATATAATTTACCTTACATGCCCAGTAAAATGAAAATCGGCAGTCTTATCAGCGCAACTCAAAAAAAAAAAAAAAAAAGAAATCCTGAAAATAGAAGAAGAATTAACAAACCCTTGCCTACAGAGAGTTTCTGCTTACATAGCCACCCTGCACATGGGGGGAAGTGGGGATGTGACATGAAGATTGACATCTCTTAGCAAGCTGAGTTTGTCTTCAAAATAATGTGTTTTCAGTACTTCAGTTCAGCTGTTTTGCGTTCTTCTCCTGCTGGCTTTTCATAACCAGCAGAAGAAATATGCCACATATGGCTACCAATAGTGCTGGTGAATTCAGAAGAGCGAGGAATGAAAGGCTGCTCTCAAAAAGAAAGAAAGAAAAAAAGAAGCATACACAAAATGCCCCCAGTAGAAGTTGAACATTTCAGAAAAGCCACAAAATGATAACACTCTACAGGATTGGAGCTGCAGTTGGGTAAATTTTTGTTACAGCAGGGGAAAATTGCCACTGCCAACGGCCCTTTCATTTATAGATAGAAATCATCGGGGATCTAGCAAATGTCAAAAATTTTGACAGGAAAACTCAGCGCTTCTGTTGAACATCCCATCGTCTGCAAAACAATACAAAAAAGTACAGATTTGGAACAGCACCATGGAGAATTTGCCAGTTTTTTTTCTTTTCTTTTTTTTTTTCCTACATTTAACCAGCCTCATTCCATGTCAGACGTGAACACCAAGTCCCATAATTAAACTCTTTCTACTGGGAGACCAGGAACACAACATTGCTTTCAGTGTTGAGATGTCCCTTTTCATGCATATTTATATATATGTCATGTTCTCATTACCAATGTTCAATTTGCATGTGCCTTGCACATTATCACTTCTACCTGGCAGCTGGAAATCCTTTTGACTGCATGTTTTCTTTGCATCTATAAGTGAGGTGAATATGGCACGGCACCCTAAAGACTACTGCATTATCACAGACTTCAAATCATTCATGCTGAACAGAACAAAACACTTAAGCCAGGTGATTTTGCGCTTTCAATTCCCGTTCTCAGCAGGTGAATCCCGAGTCTCCCCTTAGTGCCTTCTGCTTTTGAGCACAGCCACGGTGTGACGGTGCACTGCCCTCGACTGAGCTATAATGACAACACAGTCAACTGACAGACCTTAAGCATGTGCGGCCACACAGAAGACAGGAAGAGAGCGAGAGAAAGATAGTGGCATTTAAAGGATTCACTTTGCTGAGCATTGAGCAGTGCTGTGGGTGATCTGTAACATCAGAGCTGCTGTTGTTTCTGAGCTGACTTGTGTTTCTGTTTCATTCATCTCACAGGAGCTGAGCTTTTCCACAGCTATAATGACTCCCTTGCATTGTTAATCTCATGCATATCCTGTTGCTGTTTAACAGTGAGAGCCTTCCAGCTGTGCACGGTAGCACAAACCAGGGGAAATCTGTTAATACTGTCATTTTTCTCAGTTTCTATTATTTTTTTATTGTTATTTAGTTTAATGCCTTTTTATGTGGCACAATTCTTTTGCTGTCTCGCTTTTCAATTGTTGTTAATATCTGTAACAGCCTATTTATAGCATGTTTTGAATTCTTTTTTTTTTTTTTTACTTCACTGTATTCTGTTAAATAAAGTTCATCTGCCACATTTTTACCTCCACCAAGGAGGTTATGCTGTTGGTAGTGTTTGCATGCGTGTCCATTCTTTCTGCCTGTAAACACGATAGCTCGAAAAGTTTTAAATGAATTCCAATAAAACTTCGTAGGGTGTTGCGTGGGGGTCATGGTAACAATCCATTAAAATTTGGCTTACATCCGCCGAGGTCTTCAAGTTCAACTGAATGATTTATTGATTGAAAATTGACAAAAAACCTTATAAATTAGAAACTCCAATTCCTACAAGTGTGGTGTGTGTTTTCAACATATAGAAAGCACTGTATAAGACGGATATTTCAGGTCACATTTGACCTCTGACCTCTTCAAGGTCAGTAGATTGATCAGAAGCTTAAAGCGATAATAATGTTATACAGAGCTATTTAGCTTTTCTTACAGCCATTGTTTGTACATATAGGTACGACATATAGGCATATAGGAATATAATGATATATGGAGATCCTAAATATGATGTTACTTTGGACGTCTGACTTCTTCTTCAAGGTGAAACAAGGTCAAACTTTCATAAAATCTCTTTTATCTTTAAAACGGTGCTTAAAATTCTATTGCCTTGTTTGTATTAGCAATACTGAGGAAATGATACTGCTATATGGACTGTTAAACAGCACAAATTATTTTGCATCCAAATATCATGTCACATTTAACCTCTGACCTCGCTATTACAATTTACATCTGGCTTTCTTTCACGTTTACCAGAAAAGTTGTATCTTAAAAGTATTGTCAAGAGAGAGAAAATGAGCTGCCTAGTTATAAATATAGTGTAATATTATATAATAAACTAAAGTTATTCATGTCCAGTTATTCACATATTAATACCCATTATCCATTACCTATTCCTACATAATGTTTGTGTAATCAAGGTAAGCATCATGCTACCTGAAAGGCCGCTACTAATGAGCTTGAGAGTCAATAATTACTATGACCCCCTTTAATTGTTCAACACAGCCTGAACTCTCTTCGGCAGTTTTCTTGTCATTTCTTTAAATAGTCTTCAGGAATATTTCTCCAGGCTTCTTGAAGTACATTCAAAGCTCCTCTTTGGATGTTGGCTGCTTTTTGTTCCATTCTCAGTCAAGATTATCCCACACTGCTTCAGTAATGTCGAGGTCGATGCTTTTGGGGTGGAAACTCATCCAACCACACCGCTTCCTGACATGTTGACCTAAACGATGACAGAGCCCCCACCGTGTTTTACAGATACTGTTGAAACTCATTGTTGTACGGCTCTCCTGACCTCCTCCACACATACTGACGATGATTTGAACCACAAAATTTGTATTCATCACTCCATAAGACTTGTTGCCACTGACTTTCAGTCCAGTTCTTGTGTAACTTGGCATACCATAGTCTTTTCTTCTTGTTTCTCTTCTTTAAGAATGACTTGTTGACAGCTAGTCTTCTACAGAGACCATTTCTGATGATTATGCAGTGGATCAGCTTAAGGTCCAGATGCATCTTCCAGGTCCTGTGTCCAGTTTTTGCTAGACTTTTTCTTTTGCTCATTTCTAAAGGACATGACCTTCTGGAACTTCTCATCTGTATATATTTTTTTTAATTTTTTTTTTAGGTCTGACACTTTTTTTGTCCTCCATTTAACCAGTATCATCCATTCTTTTTTAGGACACATTGCATGTCATGATGTAACATGGCAAGTTTTCAGCTAACAGCTCTATGAGAATCACCTTGTTGGTGCAAAAAAAACCCCAAACTATTTTATGCCTGTCAGACTGTGTTATCTTTGGCATTTTTCATTGATTCAACTAAAGAAATGGGAACACACGGTGTGTTTTTGCAACAGACTGCTGTTAACAAAGTATCTTTGAGATACCATTTAAAGTTAGTTTTTGCAGAGTTGTGTGATGTGCAATCTGACACAACTGGCTCCTTGAAAGCAAAATATACAGACACGAGTGTTGGTCAAGAAAGTATTGTATTTGCATCAAATCGTGTCGTAAATAATGAGCATGAATATTCAAAGTTAAAGAACAAGGGTAGTCCTTTCTGACATACTTGAGTTTGAAAGTTAAATAATCCAAATCCAGACTAAAAATTTAAGCAAATAAAACTTCACCTTTATCTTTACATCATGTGCTTTTACTGCCCAGCAGACAACATTTGGGTTTCTTTTAATGTACAGTCATATCTATTATTGCTTACCTGATTCTCTCTCTCAAACACACACGCACACGCACACACACACACACACTATTGCTTACTATATTAGGACACTTGGCTCTTGGTTAACCAGCACGAAATAATAATAACTGTGCTTGGAAGAAGCCAGGTGAGATCAACCCTGTTTTACAAATTGTGTAAACCTGACCACCCTGACTGATGCCACACTTACAGCCATCACATTTTACAGTGCTGACATGAGATTCAGTGGTTTCACCTTGGAGAGACAGATATGAGCCCCGTCAGCTCCACCATGAAACTATCACGACAGAAAGGTGCTGGAGTTCTGTGATATTGATTTATCGATAACTTTCATTACACTCCCATGAGTGAAAGGAGAGAGGACCTGATGTCCAAATGCGATCGTCTTAGTTTTTGCCGCTTGTGTCTGGTCAAATTCATTGCAGTGGCTAGCAAAGCTCTTGTGTCAGATAAGGACCCAGTAACTTAGCATTAGCTTCCTGTTTAGGTCACCTGTAGTGTAATCTGTGAATGCCTGTAGTACCTGCAAAGGGTGTGTAGTTTGTAATGTGTTAATAAAGGACTCACTTTAAAACTGCTGCTTTGTGGATATTTTTTATAGATAGGAGTGCAGGAGCAGTATTTTAGTCATGCACTGATGCATTTTTAGTGAAAATAGAAAGGTGTCGGTTTGTGGGAGAGTACAATTGCATTTATATCTGGGCAAGTACCAGCTTATAAGTCAGTGCTTTATCTGTAACAGGAAGAAGGAGAGACAGAAAGGGATTCATCCATGTAAGAGCAGTTTTTTTTCTGGCTGAATGCTGACATTAATTTACATATTAACACTTTTTCTGCATTACATTGTAACAAAACAGCACTGAAGATTAGGGCCTGGCCCATACATTGTTCAGCAAATATACTAGAAAGTGAGCGTGTTCATAGGCCTGCAATATGATATCTGTACACATAAGACGATGAGCGGTCATTGGTTTTGAATGCCTCTGATAAACATGTCGACTCAGCAAGCCTCAGACATGTACAGTAGCAGAAATATGACAACTAAATGCTAGGCAATGTTCCCGATCCAGAAATGGTGTATTCTGGTAGCGTGGCGGTGGGTATTTATCTGCTTAAATAACCAAAGGGTGGGGTGCTGCTGCAAGAGTAGCACAGGTACAGGTTACTATTCATTTTCCACTTAGACCATTCAAATCTAAGATGGTGCTTTCATTGACATGCAAGGCTGTGGGAACAGTTTGAACATGCATGTCAGCATACAGCATGCCAACAGCCCGGTCTCAGTCAAATTCAGTCAGTTGCAGCATGGTGACACTGATAACAGTGCTGTGTATACACTGCTTTTTGTTTTGTGAGGCTACTGTCCTTAGAATGCACTACACTGAACCAATTCTGAGGCGTACAAGTGAGTTCATTTGTGTTCAGTAAACAAATTATCAATCCCACCACTGACTAAAACCACTCAATCAGAACCGAAAACTACTCAGAGAATATGTTTGTGCACTCTAAGAGATAAAAATGATAAACTGTGAAATGATTCAGAACAAAGATTGTAAATATATTTTTTCACAAAAGACTTGATTTTCTTTTTTTGACTAGTATATTATGATCATAATGCCATGTCATCTGATATGTAGTGAAGGAAATTTGGTTTCCGGGTATCATCCAGAGGACTGATTCTGACTTTCTCATTTTCTTTCAAGTGGAGAAAAAGCATTGCTAAAATCATAATATACTTTAATAAGTTATCTCTGAAACTGTGTTTCAAATGACCCACAGTGTCAAACTCTCTAAATGACACCAAATTTGAACTAGAGATGCACAAAAACAATCATAAAATGATGAGACTCATAAATCCCCTGTGTTGTTTTGTCAGATGTAATTCCTGTCTGAACAAATTTTTTGTGGAGAAATTTATGCAATGAAGACAAAGTCCTTCAGTTATTAAAGGTCTTTATTGCTATACACAGACAAGACAGGAAATCAGGGCACTGAGACACACATCTGAAGTCTAAACAAACTCTACCCACTGCAGACAAAACCCGATCACAATTGCCATTAGCACGATGGCACTCCCAGAATTTCCCAGTGCTCCTAGCAGTATATCTAAGTATCCAGAAAGGTCAAGAGGCTTGAAAAACAGCACATTTCCCAGGCAAACTGTCTCCACTTACTGTAAATGTCCTAATATTAGTCTCTGAGTTCAACTCAGGGTAAATGCACAACTGTACATTTAAAAAAGTGCTTTATTCCATGTACTTTAACAACTTTATTTGTCATCCATCCATCCATCCATCCATCCATCCATCCATCCATCCATCCATCCATCCATCCATCCATCCATCCATCCATATCCCAGGGCAATGAAAAGGCTGGAACCTATCCCAGACGTCACAGGGTGAGAGGCAGGGTACACCCTGTGCAGACTGCCAGTCTGTCACAGGGCTAATACAGAGAGACAGGCTACTATTTACACACATTCACACCTACGACCGGTTTAGAATCAGCAGTTAATCTAACAAACATGTCTCTGAACTGTGCAAGGAAACCAAAGCACTCGAAGGAAACACATGCAGACACAGGAAAACATACAAATGCCATGCAGAAAGGCCCCAGCCACCCAACAGATTTGAGCCAGGCACCTTTTGCTGTGAGCCCACAGTGCTAACTACTTCCTTATTAGTTTGTTCAAATAAGGATTACATGAATATGAGGGCCTAAAAATACCCATCATGTTTTCTTTGGAAGAAAACAGAAGAAAACATTGTGTACTGAATATGCACACTGTTTTCTTCCAAAGAAAATATTAAATGTTTACATTTGTATTTAAAATAGTAGCAACTGAGGGTCATGACATGCTGTAGGGTGAACTGATTCCCAAACACTAAAGAATATGTTTCTAGGGGAGCGATATATCTAACTCTCTGGCACTGATCATGTGAACAACAGACATTTTATTTCATTTTATTGTAATTACACCAAATCTAACACTAAGTATACACAATAAGCATAGATCAAAGCTAAAGCTTGTTTTCCTGCTCTTATGCAATCGTCTTCTTACACATATTTATTCTTTTTTCCAATAAATGCTGAATTATTATTTTTTTCTGCTGCTGCTGTGCCTGATTTTGTAGATCGACTCATCTCTTTTGCAGCTGCATATTTCTACGTTTCTGCTGGCTGTCCCTTTTCCTACTTTTGCAAACTACAGCCAATCACAATGCGGGACAAGGAATAAAAATGCTGTGCAGTCGCATATGAAGGGGGACCCCAGGTCACCCTGTTATGACATCATCAGCATTTCCCCCCCGTCTGTAATTACAGACAACACAGGGATACAAGGCAGTGTAACACACATTACTGCTGATCACACAGTGTAGCGGTGTAGCACAGTGTAGATGTTCACTTGGCTAAATGTCCAGAGTTAATGATTCATGAAAATCTGCAGAGTGCAGTAATCCAGTGTGCTGCAGCTTCTGTTGTGAACATATGACTATATTAAAAAAAAAATTGTATCAGTTTGAGCAGCTGTTGTATGGCATTATGTGACATTTCGAATGTGCCATTATGTGCCTTGGTGACATTGTACATTCATTTGTGAGCGGGAATATAATTTATCACACCATGAAAGCTATAGCTGACCAAAGTTTGCTTTTAATCTTCTGATTCAAGTGAAAAAATGCTCCATATTTCCCCTTGGCTTTTCACATAAATAAATAAATAAATAAGCAGCACCGATTAGATCAAAAGTTCAGAGAGTTTCATGTGCTGTTTTCTTTTTGCTGGCTGTGCAGTGTGGGTCAGAGGTGCACGCCATACTACTATCTAAAGCCATGTCAGAACATATACCATTTGTGGCTGTTTAATTCCCGCTGAAGCAGTTTCCTTGACTTGTCTCCTTCCAGTGTAAAGGCAAGCTAATCCTTCCGTGCTTGTCAAGTCCCCCGCATTGTAATGCTGTATCTTCTGCTTGGAAAGCTGCCGCATTAATTCAGTCTCACCTAGTTCAGTGAATGGGAAGGTATTAAAAAGTCCCTCATCCTTTTGTGCCACTCTCCAATGGCAGTGCCTGAAGTATGAATAGAAATGTTATTTCAGTAATTTGCACGAATCATATTTAAAAAGAGGCCCCATAAAACACTCTGCTCTTCAAGAAATCCCGCAGAACAAGATGATTACATATTCTCTTGTGTGCACCGGCTGCACTTATCAACCTGATTAGATAGTTTAGGCAACAGCTGGCTCATTTTTACGAGGCACAACGGGGCAATTTACATTTAGTTTTTTGCATCTAAGGGTTATAAATGTCACTTGGGCATGGCTTACTTTAGGTATAACAGTCAAAATAATAAGGGAATAAGGGAAGTTTAACCTTTTAGCGCCGATTTAATATTTTTTAACAGGTTCACACTTCTCCAGATAAGCTGACAACTCACATTTTCTTATTTGGTTGCTTCAATAACAAACTGATCATGGTCTGTATGATGAGTGCTGAGCCACAGCCAGCCCCGAATTTTAGCTGAACACAGTTTTAGACTCCAAAAAGTATTGCTCTTTATTGTCTTGTTTTTCTTTATTGATTTGATATTTTTACAGCAAGGATGAAATGGCTAAAGCACATAAACAACAGAGCTGTTTTTGTCAGCAGCTACAGTGTGATTACAGAGCGATGATCATGCCAGGCACAGTCCCAATCTGGTCAGGTGTACTCAAGGCTGAGAACTAAAGAGGAGGCAGGCTGTAATTTTTGGTCAGCCTAATGGGCTATTTCTTACCTCTGCAGAGCATAACTCTGCCATCTGCTGCAGGGAGTCTCTTTTAGCTCCTCACCCCTCTCTCTGGAGCGGGGAATGGGCAAATGGCAACCTGAGAGCCGCACTCAGCAGCTGAGTACAGGACTGGACACATATGGACTCATTGCTATTCTCCCTCAGATCATTCTGTCTCCCTGCTCTTACTTTTCTTAGTTTGTCCTCGAAGAACACTTACACACACAGTCTCCCCCTCTCTCTCACTCTGGCATACACACACACACTGATGCACACACACTGCAAACTTACAAGCGTGTGTTTGTATGAAATTAAAGGCCTAACTAAAATAACATACAGACTTGAGCTTTTTTCTCACTAAAGCAGAACCCAGGTAGAAATCTAAAGAAAAACCTGCAGTACATTCCTTTTTTTTTTGACAGTTATTGGGCGTTAATGGGACTTTTTTGGTGAGTCACGTTTGAGTACGTGGCTATAAAACTTCATGCCCCTGCAGTCTCTTCCATGAAATTTTCCTCCAGATTGTTAGAAATGTCTAAATGCTCCCTCTGTCCTAGAATAAGCCACGACAGATTAAGTCTGGTAAGTCTTTTGCAGCGAGGGCAGATAAGCAAAACTGGGAAAGATGGTATCAGAGATTTGGGTTAGGGAAACTGACAACTCCATCACCTCTAGTCAGATCAGCAGGGGATTGACGTATGGAAGAGGCTCTTTACAAGTCTCTGTATGGCCATTATGCATATCTGTGTGAATATGTAATTGTGCAGGATAGGCTAGGTGCAGTCTTTGCATACGGTACTGCAATTTTTTTTATAGGTAAAGTCAGTGCGAAGAAATAAAAAGTTCAATATTTTACATTAGCACACAGATTAGACATATTAGGGTACAGATTTTAGTCCCTCTCTGACCTGAGGACAGTGGCAAGGTGAAATGTAGAAGGTTACACAAGCATGGGCCAGTCCAGAGGAAGAAAATTACAACAATTTAGCAGAGTGACAAGCCAGGCCTGGAGGCACAAAGCCATATCACTCATGTTCCCTCATGTACGACAGCCAGGGCACACTGCCCTCTCTCTCGCCTCAGGAATACAATAATGATTGCAAGCTGTGTGTGTGCATGTGCATGTCTGTGTTAGGCTACGTCTCTGTGGCCATATGTGTGGATCCATACTGTATATGCACAGACTGCATTCATATGCATACATATGTGCGCAGGCCAAGCGCTGCTAAAGCGAACCTTGGCTTTGCCAAACAAGGGCAGTCATGTTTTCTCTGATGAGCAACGCAGTCAGATGATTAGGCTTTGTTTTCGTAATATGGTGGCATTCTGCCTCCAGTCTGTGTGCTGAGGTTGAACACAGAGGCATCTGTATCCACGTCCCCTGAGTAATCTGAACGTGTACTTGGTATTCCTGATAGGACAGAGCAGGCTAACTGAGCTTTCTGAGCAGTTTGGCAGATCTGTAGAATGCAGTCGTGTGGTGGCGCATTTGAATAGCAGTACAAAAAACACCCCCCATCCAAAAAACCCCCAACAGCAACTCTGCACAGGCTCAGAGTCAACTGAATCGTCTGTGTGTTTATGACAGGAGGAGACAAAGCGGTCCAATTTATGCTGTGTGGATTTATGGCAAGCTGTCGCACATTTGGTACAAGGCGTTATGTTTTTTTTTCCCTTTTCTGATGTGTCATTGATGTGTCAGGGCTGAAATAAACGGGAGAGCATGAACACGTGATGTTTTGAATGCTGCAGTGTTCCTGAAAGAGAAATAGAAAATCTGTGTTTGTGTGTAAACAGACACATTGAAATAATCACAATATTTTGCTTTCGCCATTAAACCCAGTAAAGCAGCCCAAATGGGAAAGATGGAAATGGCAAGGTTGGCGACAGAAGCACAAATGACTGCAAAAGACATCGGAATCATGGAGAATGCAACCATGATCACATAATATCAGTGCATCCCAGAGCCAACCCCAAATTTAACTCAGCTGTGTGATTCTCTCTCTTGCATATGCATTGCTTCTTTGTTTGTTTGCTTTTTAACTGTAATGACGGCCTTTTGGGACTGTAGATCAATGGGACTGTAGTCCACTGTAGTCCACCGAATGCTTGTGTCCATAGCTTGTTATGCTAGTGCATTAATGCATCTCTCAGTTCAGCCGTGTCTGAAACGAATACATATAACAAAGACGAGCTCTCATCTGAATTATGAAACATCCGAAAAAGTTGCTTTGAAGGTCAGCTGTTTCACAATTTTAATGAAATGCGTGATTTTTATATAAAGTCAATTCATTGTGAATTTATGAAATATGGATTGCACACACTCTCTGAGATAGAGCAGCAAAACTATACAGTACTTATCTCTTCTTACCTGAACCTACAATAATCTATTATTCACTTCTTTTACATGTTTTCATGATAGAAGTGCTCCAGTTCAATCCAAATCCAAACTGCAGACAATCCAGGGATTCTTTGATCGTGCGTGCATTTGCTCCTGAGATGAGCATGACGGGTGTCAAGCATGCCTCATCGCTCTCTTATTGTAAACTAAATGGTTTGGGAAATGATTCATCAAAGAGTGTAATGTCTGAGTAGAAATTTGGCACTCTCATGTCATATAAAAATGGCTCTACCAATAGTTCAGTATACTGTAGCAAATGGAGGACTGTGTTTGAAGGCTTGGGCATAGACAGCTTCTCATTATGTTTTCACAAATTGAGCACTGTACCTTTCAGGATAGTGTCAAGGTGGCTATCCGCCAGCTGAAGCTCAGTGAAGGTTCAAGGACGCACCCAGAGAGTGCGTCCTCACTCTATTTACTCTATTTCTCTAAAAATCAGAGTAAATGTACTACAGAAATACTTTCAAACAGAAAGTTAAAAATCTGATTAATTGAAAAACCCAGGCATTAATCCAATATTGCAGGGTGATTTAAAGAGAGCCAATCACACCACCAGACAATCTAAGAATATGGCTAATCAGAGGGAGGAAATAATAAAGGTTGGATGATGAATGGTCTGATCTGCAGCACCTGGAATAGCCTGTTTGTGGTTATTGTTGCCAGTGGATCCAAACAAAAGGATCAGAGAGGTCCACTTGCTTTACTACTTTAGTCATGAGAAGATTGTTGTTTTTCCACACAGTAATTTATATTTGGCAGCACTGCACTGTTCTGGGACCTTCCCTCTCCTTCCACTCGAATACATGAAAAGCCTAAGGCTAAGCAACAGCAAAGCCCCCTCTGTACAGCACAGAGCAGGCATTAATGTCAACACACCAGATAGTGATTAATAATAATATTAAAAACATAATAATAATGAAGTTGTTTGTGTAGCACTTGTCAAAACTAGTGTTACAAAGTGCTTTCCAGAAACACAGAAATAAAGAGAAAACTAGGAAAAAATGATAAAAACAATTAGACCACGCAGGACTTGAGTTCAGTGCCAGATTAAGAATAAGCGTAAGATACAATGTGATTCTGCAGTAATAAAAAACAATTTAAATTAACAGAGCATCTAGTTCTAGTTAAAAGAATAAGACAGAGTTTAGCAAAGAATGTCAAAAAATATTAAATCTATATAGCAAGGTTTTTTAAAAACCCTCACGTTATGAGTGAGTCTTTAGCGGTGATTTAAGGTGAACCGGGCTTCCCCAGGCAACTCATTCCACAACCGAGGAGCCCTAATGGCAAACACTAGATAGCTTTTTGTCTTTAAGTGTGAGGTGGGAACAATTAACATGTTTCTGCCCGAGGATCTGAACCTGCACACTGGTTTTCCGGGAACAGCAGTTTCAGTATATATTCTGGAGCCAAGCCATGAAGGGCTTTAAAAGTAATAAGTAAAATCTAAAAATCACTTCTAAAAGTGAGGGGCAGCCAGTGTACAGTCATAAAAGCTGGTGTAATATGTCTAGGTTTCTTGGTTTTTGTAAGAATTCTGGCAGCTGCGTTCTTGCACAATCTGAAGTCTATTTAATGCTTTCTGACTGATACATGTTAAAAGGCCATCACAATAATTTAACTGAGAGGAAATAAAAGCATGAATGATAGCCTGGGTGTAACTAAAACTCAGTACTGATTCTTTCCTTGTGGTATTGCTTAGATGGTGGTAGCAGGACTGGGTGACCTTGCTTATATCCTTCTTGAAGGTCACACTATTATCAAATAACACATCCAGCCTTTTCACAACTGCTTTAACAAATAAGTAAGGAAGGACTTGATTCTTGGATACAGCTTGTCTGAACCAGTGATTATAAATTTCTGCCAGTTAGACAAAATGCAAAGAATGGTGTTAAGAGCTTGTGTGGCTGGCATTAGACTCAGTTAGTATCAAATCAAATCAATTCAGTTTTATTTATACCAAACCAAAATCACAACAGCAGTTACCCCAAGGTGCTCTATATGGTAAGGTGAAGACCCTACAATCATACAAAGAAAATCCTAAATATCAGACAACCCCACGGTGGCCCTGAGAGGCCAAACGGACTGCAACTTAAGAAAACACCAGTAATAAGAAAAACGCTGCAAAAGCACACAAAACACAACGGAAATAGAAAAAACGAAAACGTAAATAGGAAATAGGAAAAAAGAAAACAAATAGAAAAAACGAAAACAGAAATAGGAAAAAACAGCAGAAGAGAATTGTTTCTGGGGAGACAGTAACCCGACGGACCATTTGCAGGAACCAAAACATGCTAGGTAAGTGTGTTTTAATCTCATGATCCATATAATACTGATGATGGATTTTTGACTAATAGTTAGGCTAACACACTTACCTCTCATCTTTTCTTTCCTCACAAGACCGATAGATCCTCCACTTCTTTTAAGTGTCTCCCAGCGTAATTCTTAGCATATTTTGGTTCCTGCAACTGGTCCGTTGGGTTATTGTCTCCCCAGAAACACTTCCCGTGTGCTTTTGAAAAGCGTTTTTTTTTCCTATTTCTGTTTCATTTTTCATTTCATTTTTCCTATTTCTGTTTTCTTTTTCCATTTTTCCTATTTCCATTATGTTTTGTCTGCTTTTGCAGCGTTTTTCTTATTGCTGGCCGTTTGGCCTCTCAGGGCCACCGTGCAAACCCCTATTAGCAAGCACTTGGCAACAGTGGGAAGGAAAAACTCCCTTTTAACAGGAAGAAATGTCGGGCTGTAAATTAAAGTGAAAAAAAAAATGCAAAGTGGCATAAAAACACACAGAGAGTGCAAAGAGGTGAGTTAAGCTAATGCATTTATCAGCTAATGTACTGCAAATGTGGCCCACCTAAGCTAACAACATGCTCAGCATGTTTTAAAATCAAGCACACCCTGTGTCTGTTTATGGGATTTACAATAGACAGGATAGCACCCTATAATCAGAAACACTGAAAACCAGAAATGAGGTATAAATATTAGGAATGAATATCCTTTTTGTTCCAACAGCCATTGTTGAGCAAAACAAATCTCTTCACATAGCACACAAATTTCATACTACTGATGATCTGGCGATGCTTCAGTTTCACCTGACAAACACCTAACCATCCTATGACAGCTGCAATCATGAAGCAGAGCAGTGGGAGACATCCTGGGAGCTACTGATGACTGCTGAAGTGGAAATCTGGATCTTTCTCTCTGTAGTCTGTATAGGATAAATTGCAGGATTCATACAGAGATTCTCACCTTCGCCCACATCACCCGGGCCAGCTGCTGCTTCCTGTACAGAAGCTCCCTGCATCGATTGCAGTGATATCCCTCTGCACCCCGAAGCTCAGTTGAAAAGGGGTGGGGGTTTTTTTCCCCTGCGCAAAAGATTAATAAGGGGCACAGTCACGGGTCGCATGAAAACAGCAGATAAAAAAAACCACAGTTCACAAGGAAGGTCATCTGCAGACCCTGCACACCTTTAAAAGAGCATGTGACGGACGAATCATATGAGGAAAATGGCAAACCCAGCGCCGGCAGATATATTAATAGATTTTTCTTCCCCTTTCAAAGACACATAAGAGCACAATTGTTTTTGTTCCCTGACATTTTTTTTTTTTTCGTTTTTCTGCTTCCTGGATTAAACTTGTTCACTCATTCCCCAGGTAACTCCGAGGAAGACAAGATTAATCCCGGACAGCCCAGTCTGAGTTCTTTCCATTGTTCCAGCATATCTCCCATTTCTCATGTCTGCCTGTGACCTTTTCCGTCCTGATGGTGCAGTGGTTATTTCAGTAATAACTAGGCATCATTCAAAGCTACGCACTCCACAAACAACACTGCCAGGGCTGTTTCCAAATTGTTGGTGTGGATTCAATAATCCGCTGTATTTCTTTTTTTTTAAAACCATCTTTTCGTCGATGAGCAAGAATGTCGAGATTTAAAGACTGCAGGGTTGTTGGAGGGGGAAGGAGCAGATGGATAAGAGCTGTCTGTTGAGTGGCTCCAGGAAATTAAAACTGTCTTTATTACCTCTTATTCTGATCCACTACAAGACGCCCACCCCCCACACCCACACGCACCCTCACACACCCACATGCGCCCCACATCTGACTATTACCGCTACAATACAGCCGAGCACAGCAGCTCCCACAGCTCAGAGAGAGGGAGGAAATGTCAGGATTATTTGAAAGCGTGAGCTGTAATGAGATGATAATGGCGTCTCCCATGCTGACGAGTTGACAGAGGGATGAACAGGCTTCTGGGATGTTGCTGTCAATAACCTGCTGAAGCAGATAAAATGACATTACACTCAATTAGCTCTCAAGCTTGCATGGATGCATCCTTTAGCACCACATTGGGTAACACAACACTTGAACCCAGCTCATCACGATGGCACTTTGTGTTTTGCTGTCATAAACACGGTCAAACATGTTTTACATGTGGTAAACAAATGATTCTGCTAAGTGTATGTTTGGGGGCAAAAACTTGTTCTAAAGTGATGGTGAAAGATGAAGAATTGCTGGCACCTTTGAGTGTTCATGATATAGGGCATGTTTTTTAAAATATATTCACAAATCTAATGAGCACCAGACTGAAAATAATAAGTCCACTGACGGACTAGGGTACAATATTTGATTATAATGCCTCAGTGAATGCACAGTATCTTGCCCTTCACTTCTGCAGAGGTGTTAACTAAAAAGTTATTTTTTGTTCTTGTTGTTTTCTTTAATGGATATTAGATTTCCACCCCTTGTATCCACATAACAGAGTCCATAAACAGAAAAAAAGGAAAAATAATGAAAGTCTCATATTTTTGACCCCGAATGTAGTCTGTTTCATCTTCCTAAACTCACCTCCACTCTTCTCCACTCCCCTTTCCCTTTTCCGTGTGTCTCTCACTCCCTCCATGCGCTCAAATCACCATCTGGGAAAGCCTGATAAGCTCAGAGGCAGACACCAGTATTCGGGCGTTGAGTTGAAGAGCTGCCTTGAGACTGCTGGTAGGTTAACCCCGACAAATGCGCAACCTTCCGAGCATGGAGGTTAGGAAGTGACACACGCTTCGTCCTCTGCCTGTTTGTTTCTGTGTGTATTGTTTATGCTCCTCTTTGTCTTTGTACGCTGTATTTTCAACTAGATTTTTCATTCTGCTCAAGTAAAGAGTGCAGGTGCATCATATTTATGGGAAAGTAAATAGATCTACGCTGGACATATTTGTTAAAGAGAGCATTAGTCTACAGCTCATACACTCGTAATGTCAGGAAGAAAAGCCATCACTAAACAAAGCTCATGCTTATTCACTTGATCATCAAACACATATATGATTAATACTGGAGCTTAGTCATCACAGACTGGAGTACATTTGTGCAAACTACTAGTCCAAGCCCGTTTTGTTGTTTGTTGGAACTGTGAGCACAATGATTTCTGCACAAGCTGCGTGTCTTACAAGGATAAATACACATAGATGTGATACCAAATTAAACACACTTGGGTGTTTAATTTGGTTGCAGTTTCCTTCATAAGGGTCTGGATTAATCTGTTGCTTTAAGTTGGGCTGAATTTCTATCTGGCGCTCTCCATGGTCCTGACTGGCTAATACTTATTAAAAACCTATTAACACCTTACACACCACTGCTTTTGTCATTTCTGCACAAGCGCTACACCCCACCAACCTCACCAGTCTCTCTCTCTCTCACGCACACACACACACACACAGGGAGCAAGAGAGAACACATTTCAGCTAATTAATGACATTCTTGTTTTATCTAAATATAATCTGAGAGCCACTGTGTGAATGTGGCAGCTCAGGGAAAAGCCAGAGAGGAACCCTAGGGCCTGAGCGTTCGTGTTTTTTCCTGCGTCGCTTCTCTACCTCCTGCTGGACTCCTCTGCCTCACTCTGCAATTTATATAACTTTACACAAGAAATTCATAAACACATAAAAATAAAATGTCAACCGTTGACATTTGATCATAATGTCACAACTGACCCAGAGATCCACCACCCACAAAATTTACACACGTAGACCATGTCACGTGGCCCGGGTTCCTGTATGGCTTCTCTATGTTTGTGCTGGCTAAAAACACTCTTTTTAAAATTTTTACTCCTTTTAACAGGCACCAGAAGGCGATGTCATTTTAATTTGTTAGAATCTGTCAAAACTGCTGTACACCATAATCAGCCTGTCATTATCAGCTTGGTATTGGAAAGGCACCCACACATACCTGTGTGAGACAGACAGCCAAACAGAGGATCAAACTGCAGCGAGTATATTTTTCAGCCTTCAGACTCACTGGTGGCCTACAGGTCAAAATCTCTTTGAGTAACAGTCCAAATAGCCTTTTTGCCTTGTTTGTGTGCTGGTTTGGAACTTACTAAGAATGTGTCAAAGGCTGCATGTTTCAAATACAGTCTGAATTCAGAGTTGGATTTCTGACTGATCTGCAATAGGTTTGATTTTGAACTTACATCTGGCTCAATCCCAGTGAGCTTCTCGGCTGTTTTGTGCTTAGGGTAAAACACCAAATCACCATTGCTCTTCTTGTGAGAAATTTGTACAACTTCCATGGGACACACACTGGCCAGGCACTATACTAAAACCACTGACAGCTGATGTGAATAATATAATCTTATTAGAAAGGCACCTGTCATGGCTTAGGATGTATTCGACAGTGAATGAACAGTCAGTTCTCAAAGTTATTGAGGCAGAAGCAGGAAAAATGGGCAAGAAAGATTAGAGTGACTTTGAAAATGGCCAAATTTTGATGGCTAGATGACTGGGTCAGTGCATCTCCAAAAGTGACAGGTCTTGAGAGGTGCTACCATAATGCAGTGGTTAGCAGAGAGAGAAAAATCTATCTAAACATTACTGCAGACCACGTACATTCTTTCATGTCAGAGGTAATCCCTGATGGCAGGGCTCTCTTTCAGCTAGAAAGAGGCCCTGTCGCACTTCAAAAACTGATTGAGGATCTGTGGGATGTGCTGGACAATTAAGTCCAATCCGTGGAGGACCCATCTTTTAATTTAAAGGGCTTAAAGGTACTAAAATCTTGGAGCCCGTAACCATGAAACACATTCGGGGGTCTTGTAAAGTTCATGCCTTGATGACTCAGAGCTGTTTCACGGACATGAGGGAGACTTACACAATACTGTGCAGGTGGTTTTAATGTTGTGGCTCTTGTGTGTATGTTTGCTCTGCACTCATGTTGCTTTCAGTGCCCTCTGGCAGCGTGTGAACAACTGCTCGGTAATGCCAGCTTAGAATACATCCTTGCTTTTGACATGATTGCAGCTGCATTATGTCAATATACTTATATATACCCATTCAAAGTAATATCTACATATTCACATCAAGTGATCCATAACATAACTGATTCAGAGTGTGACCTTAATTTAGAGGAATGTGAATGTTTTGAGGCATCCTAATGTCTGCGCTCACAGATGTGTCTTTCTACTCCTGCCTTTCATGGATCTCTTTGAAACGGCTGCCTTTGTGGTGTGAGCTGCTTCAAAACATGTCAAGGCATTCCCTCTGAGGACTATTGAGCCTTTTGAATATTGTTTTTTTTATTATTTTCTCTTTATTGGCACATTGAACCTCCATCTACATTGCAGTTATCCTCCCTTGGCTGCAACCAGCATAGTAAATACATTAGAAAGTGTTTTGCTGTAACATCGAGAGTCATCTTCCACCGCTTCACCCCAGAAATTTAAACACAACTCTTTTATATCTCTAGCTGATATGTATCTTTGTTTTGGCACCTCGCTTGAACCATTAAAAAATGCCCTAATTAATATGCAGTCAGGTCTGCTTGAACTTTTCCTACAACCCCGCTGCCATGTGAATCCAAGCCTCCTTAGATGGACTGTGTCCTGAAAGGCAAGCGTGGGCTTCCCAGAGGAATCTAAAGAGATCTAGTCAATCCTTTCTGGACATTCACTTATTCATGTGAGGGATGTGGAAGGAAGGAGGGAAGGATGCGGGGCAGTGCAGTAAGCCTTAGGTTAGGTTATTTAATGCAGTGCGGGATGAAGGTGGTGAAAGGCTCACAAGACAGATATAAGATAAAAAAAAAGGGGATTTTGCCATCCATCCATGGGATTTAATAAGTACACCATTACTGAAATGTGTCCTGTAACACTGAAACCTCAGGTTTAGTTTAAGGATATCAAAGGTCTGATGGGCAGTGAAAATTAGTTGACTGCAGTGGGTGATAATGTCCAGGTTCCTGATTTGAAGGCTGACTGTACAGCAGCCCGATAAGTGCACCGATGGGTTATTTAGAAGATTTGTTCCAAATTCAAATGCAGAAAGGTTAAGGCGGAGGAAAGAGAAGGCAGTTCATGAAAATGAAATGCTATTTCTTGTGCAAATTTCACAGGGTCAAGTGACAACTGTGGATGAGATGACGCTAAGTGGCTTTCAGGGTGCAAGCTACAAAGTCAAATAAAAAGGACATAAATATACACGTGGGCTTTGAATATAAAAATCTGAGCAGCATGAGAAGCGGTAAAATGTTCTCATGCTTTAAAGCAAGTGCATGTTGGACTGCTATCAACATGCATGACAGTAGCTGCTTCTCCAGTCCTAACCTCTGATTATAATTATAACCCCCATATCATAGAGAGGGGATTTATTCAAATTACTCATGTCATTATCTGCAAGATTACTCCACTAAATATTACTTACTGGTGTCTATTCAGTGACAAAATGTCCTGCTCTGCACCTTCTGGCCATGTCACCACAGCAAAAAGTTAAGCTGAATGCAAACTATGCAAACAGGAGTGAGATGCATCAGAATGTCGGCAGACATCTTTCAGTATCAAACAAAGCAAATGGAACAGATAATCGCGTTCTGTTTTTAAGTTCTACTTTCTTCCCCATAAAGTATTTATAAAGAATGGTTGGCTGGAGATTCATACATGGTATGGTGTGGTGCTTATGCTTAATGGCACATGAGCTGTAAGAAGTACTGCATCGTCCTTGCGCATCTGACTGGTGTCTTCTGTACGACTAGATAACTGGGGTTAGGGTGTGAATATAGAATAATGAACACGGGAAAAGGAAGATGGATCACATTAATCTGAGCAGCAGAACCCCCCTCCCAGCTCTTCTTTTTACAGTGAATGCTGCAGTTGTGAAGCTGACACCGCAGCCTTCCTATTTGATGAGCAATTAGCATACTCTCGCCTGAGTTTGTATCGTGATGATCCATTCATTTCCGTGGTGTAATTATGTGTATAAGGCTGCTCATTTGGAAAACATTGAACTCATCAATCTTTTTGCACTCGTTTTCTAATTCGGCCCATTGAGAGAACCCTGGGGGACACCAAAACCGCACTTAATTGTCCTCATTCCAGACAGCTTCTAATTACACCCAGTGCTTTTAGATCTCGTTAGAAAAAGTTCAAGATCCTCCTTGCCTTTTTTTTTAACAGAACTGTTCTCAATGTTTAGGCAGCGAGTTACTGAGAGGGAGAGAAATTCCCCCATCACCTTGCCCTCTGGCAGCTGCGCCCTGGATAAACAAACACGCGTCGCTGCACATCAGTCAGCTGGTTGGGAGCTGGGGCCTGATTAAAAAGCTCCCTCTGCTGTATCTCATGGCCTTCCTCCTGCGAGTGCCCAGATAAATAAATAAATGAATGGCTCCTTTTCATCTAATGGAGGAATGGGATAGCTGTCTTTACAACTTCTCTACTGTATTGTGTTGAGTTTGTGTGATGGAGTGGAAAGAAGGGAACACTGGACCACACTGTAAGTCAGTGGAGTCTCAATTAGCACTGAGCAGATGATTAAGCAGGAGCACTGTTTGTCTTTAACTACTGCTCCGGTCTCAGGACGTAGCTACAGTGCACCTTGCCTGAAAGTCACAGCCCACATTTGTGTTTAAAATAGAGATGAACAAAAATGAAACAGATGGTGGATACTGTGATAGCTACTAATTTAGTCAAGCTGAAGGTGCTATGGTAGATTTAGTTTGTGTGGAGGACACTGAAAATGGCACTGATGCCGCTTTATGGGCCATTATACTCGCTATTCTCACCCTCGCGAACAGCAATAGTGATGTCACATCCGTTGGTGCCAGCAATGCTTTGGTGTCAGTTTGGGTGGTTGTCCACCTCATGTTGGTTTTTACCACCATTTCAGCGACGTATCAGTGCCGAAGTTGTGAGATTTCCAAATTATACAGGGGGAGATGCTGCAACAACTTGAAAAGATGAGCTCTTCTGGAGAAAACTGAGAAAAAAACCCAAAAAAAACAAAACCTACAAACAAAAAAAAAACTTGGTTCTTATTTGGTTTTGTTTAATTAGTGACACCAATAGGGATGGGTATCGAAACCCGGTTCTTGTTGAGAACCGGTTCCCACTGTTTCAATTCCTTGGAATTGTTTGCCATTTTTGCAAACGATTCCCTTATTGATTCCAGTCGCCCCGAATGACGTCACCACGTTGCGGAGCATCATTTACCTGGCAGGAAACACGGCGCCTAAGTGGCTCAAACGCTCAAAAGTTTGGTTATACTTTACGAGAACGGATGACAACAGGGCAACTTGCAATACAACTTGAAACACTACGAATATGCAAAAGCATTTGCTCACAAAACACGCGATGACCTTAAATGAATGTAGTGTTTTTAATTCCACTCCGGACTCGTGAGTCTCAACCCAGCAGCAGCGGTAACGTTTGCACGTCCTCTCCCGTTAATGCGGCAGGTAAATAATCAACTAACAGTGCATATTATGTTAGCGCGATCTGCCTTATTACAAAACCTGCCATTACTGTGCGCTGCATTTAGGTGACCATGATGAGAGAGACAGACAGAGTCTGGCTGGCTCAGATGCTGGCAGTTCTCGCTGCAGTCTACCGGTAGCGTCTCCTTTCAGGCCAGGATAGACGAATGTCACCGAGCAGTGACTAAGTTTGTGATAAAAGACTTGCACCCATTTGCCACAGCAGATGCCCCCGATTTTCGGTAAGTGAATGTGTTTAATTGTAGGCAGGGACATTACTGCATATTCTTGTGTAATTGCTACAGAATAATTTATGTTATACTTTGTTATTGCTACAGAAGAATATTTATTTTATTATTTTACATTTACAATTTCTTTTCCTAGGGACCCTGTGACACCCCATTGAAGTGCCATAGGCTGTGGATCTCTTAAGATCTCACTGTTGGGTTTGTAAGGCCATGTTACTCCTACATTTCTATCTTGTTCAAAGAGAAGATATAAAACAAAGTTCTAAGCTAATCGACCTTAGTATTCTCCTTTTTGAAAAATAAGAATCGATAAGAGAATCGATAAAGAATCGAATCGTTAAACAGAATCGAAAATGGAATCAGAATCGTGAAAATCTTATCAATACCCATCCCTAGACACCAATCATTTAGCAGAATACTGAAGCAGATATCTGCACCCTCAGCGCTGGTATAAAAGGTGGCGGGACTGCGATGTCTGTCTCTGAGCGACACGTCCAATGTGACGACCATAACAGCTGCACCCTGTAAGGTTATAAAAGCTCACAAGAATACAGTTAATCTCCCTGCTGAGAGATAGAGGTTTATAAGGCAGAATTCTTGAAAGGAAAACCTTTAACCTTTTTTTTTCTTTTGAGAACTTATGATACCATGGTTTAGATTTCAGCGTATTTAGTACTGGGTATGTTACATAGTGACATCTTTCACAAGGTGCAATCAAAAAGCTGTGTGAGCTCAACTGCAAAAAGCAAAAACTTACTTAAGTTTGAGGGTGCACGGTGGTGTGATGATTAGCACTGTTGTGTTACAGCAGGGAGGTTGCATGTTCTACCTGTGCCTGTGTGAGGCCTATCCAGTCCAAAGACATGGATGTTAGCATGACTCAGGACTCTAAACTGGAAGTAGGTATGATTATGATTGTGAATACTTACCCGCCTCTGTGTGTAGGTATGATGTACCCCGCCTCTTGCCTCATGACAACTGGGATAGGCTCCAGCCCCTGCCACTGCCCTGAATTGGACAAGCGGAAGAAAATGTACGGATGGATGAAATATAAATTTAATCACTAACCCCTTCAAGAGTGTCCCCTAATACACCTTTCTATGACCTGTGGATTTCCCATTTGCAGAGCACGCTTAATCACCTCCACTGTGTCAAAACTGTGACCCTTCAACTTAAATTTCATTTGGTGAACGAAGAGAAATTAGCAGAACACCAAATCTAGGGATGTTGCGTGGGTGGTAAGCCAAGATAATGTTCATGTAGCCAAAAATGCCCTTTTTCTGAATGCTCTATGTCAGGGGTGGCCAACTCCAGGCTTCGAGAGCCGGTGTCCTGCAGGTTTTAGATGTGTACTTGATCCATCACAGCTGATTTAAATGGCTAAATTACCTCCTAAACATTTCTTGAAGTTCTCCAGAGGCCTGGTAATGAACTAATCATTTGATTAAGGTGTGTTGACCCTGGGTGATATCTAAAACCTGCAGGACACCAGCTCTCGAGGCCTGGAGTTGGCCACCCCTGCTCTATGTATTGGTCACTATAACAGTCAAGTATGCAAATGGTTGCACTCTTTACCTGATGCACCACCTTGGAGCTTGTATACTGCTAGTCTCTGAAAGACGATCCAACTCTGTTCAGCATGAAATTTATAACAAAATGAGAGATATCCACTTGTGAGTTGTCAAAATTAGATTTTGCAGGGAGTGGGAGTGCTGAAGGTGGCCAAGGGGTGCACGAGTGGACAACCTTGAAGGGGAGATAGGAAAATATAAATTGGGTACAATTTGTTTTTCTGTTTTTATGGGCAGAGTGTTTTTGGCTCCAAATCATACTGACCAGTTTTCATTTGTATTTTCGTGTATCACAACTAATTAAAAAATGACACTGTACCTGGTGGAGTGTAGCAAACAACGCATGCAGTACAGCATAATATTGCATGTGGACAGATGCTTGCAAAAGGTTAAAGGTATATTGAGTACTGAAAGTTCTGAGGTTGTCAAGAAAAGTTTTTTACCACAGCCATTTTCATTTAACAGATCAGAAAGAGAAAAACACAGATGTGCAAATATATCTGTGTGTATTTCATGACTTCATTGTATTGTGTATAACACTGTCAAAAATTTAAGGTTATATGTGTGTGTGCTGTGAAAAAGGTCCCTTGTTAAGCATTTTATGCTCTAGAATGTGATAACATTAAAATATAATCTCAACAACAAGAATGACTTTCATTTCCCACTGTTTAAATCAGCTCACAACTTCTGTCACTGAGCTAAAGAGCTGAAGAGCTCAGAATTGCTGCTATGGCAACAGTGCAAAGCTCGGGTGGGCTTTAGATTCAGTGATGAGCTCTCAGCTTTTAACATAGAACTGGATGGAATAAATGGAGATTCATACATTAGATACAGAATCAGAATCCTCCGACCCTTTATAATTTAGACTGTGTGCACTTGTTTTATCCTTGTGAATGGTCATTTGATTTGAATGCAGAATTTTACAGTTTCTCTCTCTCTCTCGCTACACACACACACACACACACACACACACACACACACACACACACACACACACACACACACACACACACGCAGTATTGCTGCCTGCTAAACATCAATGTCAAACCTGATATGTGTATACTTCAGTCAAATCACACAGTTGGACCACTGTGTATGACCTTGTGTAACTCCCTCTTCCCCTAAGGTACACACACTTGCATGCATACAGTATGTAAGTGTCTGTGCTGTGAGCAACTGTACAAACATGCAAACACACATATCATGCATTATTAAGCACATGGACTGTACAGCTGGAGAGAACCTCCAGGTCATAAAAAGAGAAGCTAATGTGTAAGTGGTTTAAACCTGAATTCTTCTCCATGTTTCAGAAATCTGATAATATAGAGGTGTGTAAGAAAATTGCTCATTTGAGCTATATATAAACTATGACTGACAGTGAAAGTAAAATAGATGATGAAGCAGGGTATGCATGGCTAGATTGCTGTAGCAAAGTTGAAGTCATATGTGCATGCAGTGTGCATGCAGTGCCAAGGTTGGCCAACTAAAGCTTTAAAAACAACAGTCGACAAACTATATGGTGATGCATGGGGTACAGATATGTTTTACATGCAGTCTATGCCATTCTAGTTACATCAACTTTAGGCCCTTATTTAGCAATAAGATACAAATGTCATGTCAATGTCAAACACTGGTGCTGCTATTAGTATCCTAATCTCAATGCTTCCAAAACATTTGTAGGACCAATACACTTCTAGCTTGCTTTCTAATATTTGCAAGGTGGTCATAGGAGCTAGTGGTGTGCAATACTGTAAATTTTGGTAATAACCTGATACCAAGTAATTGCCAATACTAATACCACTCCTGATACTTATGTATGGGAGAGCATTATGTCACGAATCATAGTCAATTTGAAAATTCTGAACACATTTTAATTCAATTCAATTTTATTTATACAGCAATAAATCACAATAACAGTCGCCTCAAGGTGCTTTATATTGTAAGGTAGACCCTTCAATAATACATACAGAGAAAAACCCAACAATCATATGACCCCCTATGAGCAAGCACTTTGGCGACAGTGGGAAGGAAAAACTCCCTTTTAACAGGAAGAAACCTCCGGCAGAACCAGGCTCAGGGAGGGGCGGCCATCTGCTGTGACTGGTTGGGGAGAGAGAAGGAAGACAGGATAAAGACATGCTATGGAAGATAATTGGTTAACACAATAAAACACCTTTCAGATTTTCATGTATTTCTGGAGAGTTGGAATCCAAATTGACATGGCAGTCAACAACAACAACAACAACAACAACAAAAAACATTTTTCATAGTGTGTGTTTGAGGTATATATTTTTTTCATTTCCACAAAAATAATTTGAAACAATTCAGCGGACTACATACTGAACTTGGAGGACAGAAACAAAGTATCGATCTTATTGCACTAGCATTAATCTGATACCAATATCAGCGTTGGTATCGATACTATCGATATTTGGATTGATCCCCCACCATAAACTTGTGCACCTGACAAGGTGCACAAGCACTTGCTGTTTGAACCATAGAACCTGAACAGAATTTGAATAAGTGCAAATGTGGAAATGTGCTGTGATTTAGCTGTGTGAACTGTGGGGCAGCAACACAGTATCGCCTGTTTATTCTTTATCTGAGGTTTCATTCCTAACGAGACATTGTTCGTCATACCAAAGATGTTGTAGGGATGCTGCATTCTTCAGCTGCATGCTGCAGCAGCAGCTAAAATAAAATGCCCCGCTGAGGAGTGTCCAGTACAGTGGGATTTATGTCCAGCTGAAGAAAGTCTCCACAGAGCAGACTAAGCAGCAAGGTGTGCCCACAGGAGAGCTGCTTCATCATTGTATTGATTTGTACGAGGGCTTAACAGACTAGATTGTAGCATGAGGTTTCGTGATTGATTATTGATATCAGGGAGTGTCATCAACCCAAAGCATTAATGAAGCCTCTTCTACTGCCACCGACTCTCTTCCCATTTGAATTGAAAACAAGAGGAGAGCGAGGGCTGACTGCATGGTAGAGTGGGATTGTGTTTGTGTGTGTGTGCGTGTAAGGAGCTGAGAGAGAAGCACCTGAATCCTAATCACATTTGTTGTTACAACTGAATGCACACAAGAATATTTAACGACAACTACTGGCTCTAAGGAATAACTTTTCTGCAGATGGGGCAAAACAACTTTGTAACACATTCTCTTATCTTTTCTCTTCTGTGATCTCAGGACAAGTGAGCAAATAACATCTGAAGGATGATCTCTCCTCAGCCTCAACATTATAATCTTACTTGAATTTGGGCTGCCAATTTGCTTTTGCCAGCTGTGAAACTAATCATGTGATGAAAGCCTGTGTGTGTGTGTGTGTGTGTGTGTGTGTGTGTGTGTGTGTGTGTGTGTGTGCGCGCGCGCACGCGCTGTGTCTCTGGGTCATGTTAGCGTGTGTCAGGCTGAACAGATCAAATTAAGGATTTTTAATCATGGAAGCAGCAGCAGAAGTAAAGCAATGGAGTATATGTCGCTCTAACTTTTCACTTAGAATGAAGTTAGGAAATTGCAATCCAATCCAAGGCCAGAGATTTTATTTAATCAAATCAGGTTTTGCAGTTCCGCCGTCAGTCCTTCTTTCTCTTGGCGTGCAACTTCAAAACGCTTGAAAATCTTGGCTTTCGTGCCACCTGTGGTTTGACTGCTCACCCTGCTGCCGTGATAAAGAAGTGTACTTCAGTGCTCACTGTTTCTGGGGTTACAGAAGCATCACAGCACAATTCTGACCATGTTGGGTGCCGTCGATAGTCTTGAAATTTTCAAGGGCTATGATCCTGCGCTTTGCTTCCTGCTGTAATGTTATTCTGTACAACCTGTCATTTTAAACAAGTGGTGGAGAAAATTCACATGTCAGGTGCACAAAAGAGACATACACAAGTTAATTTCAGATGCATCTTATTTCCCTGTGAACAGCATTAGGTTATATTCCATTAAAAAATAGGTGGACCAGTAGTGCAGGAGCAGACAGTTATTACGTGTAAAAGAAAAAAGAAAAATCTTAATTCCATAAGCAGAGTGGTAAGCAATCACTTTATCCACAAACTCAATCAGTTGCTTCTCTGTCACGAAAAGGGGTTTCCAACAAATCTCATCAGTGTTGTGGGGATGTTGAAGTTATACCAAAAAGAAAAATATTCAGAATCTCCAGCCTGTCATCTAGGCTCAAAGCAGTACATCTTACCACAGGTGACACGCTATAAAACCATCCTTCAATCTCAAGTGCCGTTTCTGCTCATAAATATAGAGAAGATCTGAGACCCTGGCCTCACACAAAATTAATTTTAAAGAATTACCTTTGGTCACTACCAAATGTCATGAAGGATAAGCAAATCAGCTCTTAGTTAAAATGTCACAGGGTGGCTGATGGAAAAGTGGAGGTGGTAAACTACGGCCGAACAAATTAAATTTGGACTACAACTTAATAGCCTGCGGATGAATAAATGTGATTCTGTGCCCTTTCTAGTTTACTTATACGTCCACACAAAACAGCCTGCAAAGTAAATTCATACCACAGAATACATATCCACTCAGTGTTACATAATGTTTTAAAAGGGAAAAATCTTCACTGCCCTCAAATTGCATAAGCATGTATTACAAAGTTGATCTTGAGGCAAAATTTTCTACTTAAAAGGCACTAGAAGATATTCACTTGTTTATTTTAGTCATAAATTATATTAGCTTTAACTGAGCTATAAAATACAGTTTTTGTACAAAATGAGGGCTGTGGATTTTGTTCTCTGTCAGTTATAGTTAAATTTCATTTGGAAAAATACTCAACTGCTCAGCAGGCTCTAAAGAGAAGTAATGATTCCAGCAAACAAAACCTGTTCTGTTGTTAGGCTCTTGTTTTAAAAGACAGGTACTTAATCTGTAATGTATATGTAATGTAATGTATGCTTCTTAATAAAATCACAACACCAATGTAATTTTATACACAAACTATTAGGGATGCTCAAGCCAATACTTGGCATCACGTATTCATTCTCGTACCGGCTCAGATCCGTTTTGGACACGTTCATCGTGGATTACTGCTGTCATTGTTGTCAGCTGTCTGGAGCTCTTAAAAACAACTGCAGCTGATTATAAGCTAACATTATGCTAATGTTAGGCGCGAGTGTCATGGCCTCTGGGTCTGCTCAACAAATTCTACATCCAACAACATCCACAGTATTATTATTTTTATGTTTTCCTAAAACATTTGACCGGCCTGTTTAACACAGTTGGCGTTGCCACTGTAAAATCAGCTTTTTTTCCATTATGTAAATGTTTAGCTAACATAATGTAACTAAACTTAACAGGCTACTGGGCAACCACCCTAACATTTCTTTGCCCTATCAACATTTTAAGATTTTGTTAACATTTTAAATAAAATCTCCATGCTACCACCAACTTTTTTAGTAAAAAGCTGTAGGAGTGCAGGAGCTGTATCTGTATCACAGGTGCTTTCATACTTTTCAGAATTTTAATAGGGCAGTTTGCCCTCCACCACACACTACAAAGTTTTTCCTTGACAAAAAACATCACATGGAAAAAGAAGTTAAGGGGATGATTTAAACGAACGTATCTGCAAATGCACAGTCACATTAAGTTGTAAGAAATATCGCCCTCTGTGTTCCCTCATCTGATGATCGATCAGAAAAGCTCCATACACAATTTAATTTCAAAGCTCGCGGAAGTCTTGGCATCAACTTGCACATCCGCGCACTTAGACACGTGTTACAGGTGTCAGGTACGTGGACATGAGACAAGTATAATGAGACAGAATTATTTTAATACTAATCTCTTAAGAATAATATTAATTTAATGCAACGGTCAGGAAATTAGATAAAATTTACCTTCACTGGCGAGCTATAACTGCTCACTTTGACTTTTATCATTGATCTCCGACATCATGGTCCAGCGCCACAACCCTACTGCATGTTGCTAGCTAGCTAGTCACAGCACACGCTGATCAATAGAGTCCCGCTTTACTGTGTAACATCAAGCTTCTAAGTCTTCCAACATCAGAATGATGAGAAACTGAGCATGCTCTGATGTCAGTCTAATTGTCATTTGTTGGGTTGTATTCGATAAAACGAGGTAATAAGGATATGGGAAATGTATTTTTTCTGGCCCTATGCTGCACACATTATAGTTTTTTAGACTCACAGCTGGAAACTTCTGTTCTGAATCATCCTGCACAGATTTTTGTCTTTCCTGTCACTGTTACTTTTAAGTCTTTACATTTACTTTCTCCTTTGCAATAAATGTCTGAGCAAAACAGCTTTTTAAATGTCAGTTTCCATTTGTCCTTGCTTGGTGTTACCTGAGCAATGCTAATTCTTCAAAAGCACTCTCTCTACTGCTTCATTGTTTTTTGTCTTTGATTTTTGAGTTATGGTATAATGAGCTTCATTAGGAAATGTATTATTATTATTTTTATGTGTTCCTTAGTTGTGTGACCCTACATTTGCAAAAGGAATATCAATGTCTTGCAATCAATTCCCCCCCCCCTCCCAAGGATAGCACATCTACATTTAAACCCACTGGCATAATATACACAGGCCACAATAACGTCGTCTTTCTCTTTGACATACATTAATATGCTGCTATCAACAAAATGTAATTATTGTGTCATCTTTTAAAATTTAATACACAATTTTCATAGTAATGTAACAGTAATTAAATAAAGAATTCTGTATCCCTGTGCTGACAGTTTCTCGATTAATAAAATGTCAAAATCAGGTTATCTAATGCATATTAAAAGTTGGCAAGGCTGCATCCTGGCTCGCTGGCTCAAAGCTCATCTCAGGTGGTAATTTGCCACCTATTTTCCATATAAAAGAGACAGATTCCAGTTAATTCATCCACCTGGAAAACCAGGAGTGTCTACCTCTGATACAGTAATTTGCTACTGTACCTTGAACTACTTTTCATTTTGTGTTCTGGCTTGGTTTCTGTCAGTATATCTTCATTTCAGCTTTAACCTCCCATCCACATTTGGAAACACAAACACTCATGCTCACTTATTTTCATGTAGCCCCTCCCTAGGGGACAGGAAGTGCTGCCAGAGAAAGAGTTGTATGTTTATGTGTGCACCTTTCTTTCTGTTTAGCTGTGCACCGAAGACTGCACCCTTTAAGTCTCTTGGGATTGAGTCAGGCATCATTCACAGCACACTAACTAAACCTCAACTTTCTTGTGCCACCCTACAAATGCAGAGGGATACGCATTCACACACACACACACACACACACACACACACACACACACAATACACAAGCGTGTACTGAATCAAAGTTTGCAGATGTATAAATGAAAAAGAGAGAATGAAGTCTGTGGGAATATAGACTCGTGGGTCAAATGTGATGATGGGCAAAATTACAATAGCAGAAAATTTTATAGGATTACAATATTAGATAGACGAAGCATTAAATTAATGCTAGTCAACTGAAATGTTGAAGGAGGGATGGAGGAAGTGGAAGGAGGCTTGTCTCACATTTCTATTCGGTCTGTATTACCATACCATAAGAAATATTATGAATGTGAAATTATATCATGAGAGAAAGTTGCCACTCTCTTGCAATTGTTTTTATGCATGAGAGAGTGTCTGTTACTCGACATGTGTAAAGCCAGATTAGACTCAGGAATACAAATTTGCCTTTCCATTTCTCAAACATGCCTGCTTTCAATGAATATATCTAACTATGAATAAATATTCCAGTGTGGCCATCGGCTTAGTCCTTTCGGTCGGTCACGTTTGTACTGTAAGTGTTCCACATGCACCCAAATCTCACCATTATCCAGTGTTCGGAATTGGTTGCATCATTTGTCTCTTGCCTTCTATCTCTCTGTGTAGTAATACTTACCATGTAGTAACAGTAACAATGACAATGAGAAAATAGAAAAGTAGTGGTGGTGTGCAGTGGCTTTTACAGAAAGGCAAGCACAGATGATGACCAACCCCACTGCAAATCAAACACCCATTGCTCACCAGGGAGTTAGCCAGTGTTTACAGAAAAGCTGGTATTTTTTGATTCAAATTAAAAGACACTGGAGCAATCTGCCAGTGACCAAAGCAATCATAAGGAGCTCTTTGTCAGTGATTTCACTTGTGGACAGCCAAGAACCGCTAATAACCCATCACCAACGCCAATAGGGAATACTCGTTTTTCCTTATCGGAGATTGTGGGGCTCACTTACTGGTCTCTCTGCCTGTGTGACTGAGGCCTTAATGTTTATGTCTGTGAAGGTTCTCAGTCATCCAGGTCATCGTAGTCTAAGGAGCTTGGAAAGAAAAGCGTCTGGACTTCTTTAAGTTGCTTGAAGACGTTTCACCTCTCATCCGAGAAGCTTCTTCAGTTCTAAGGGTCAAATGGTGGAGAGTCCCAGATTTAAACCCAGTGGGAGTTTCCCCCCAAAGAGGGACAAAGGACCCCCTGATGATCCTCTACCTAATCACATGAGCCAAGGTGTGAAAACGGGTGTGGGTCACAATCAGCCAGGGTTTCGGGTGAGCTCTTTGTGAAACCTGGCCCCACCCTATCATGTGATTTCCTGAGGTCAGATGGCCCAGGATGTGAGTGGGCGTTAAGGCGTCTGTGAAGGGATCTCAAAACTGGATTATAGATGGCAGACAGTTGGTGTCATAAACCACCGCCTCTGTTCAAAGATGGTCGCTCACAGTGGACATAAATAGCTTCTTTCACTCCTCTTTCAAACCATCTGTCCTCTCTGTCCAAAATGTGAACATTGGCATCCTCGAAAGAGTCACCTTTGTCCTTTAGATGCAGATGGACTGCTGAGTCTTGTCCCATGGAGGTGGCTCTTCTATGTGGCTCTTCTGACCCTTAGAACTGAAGAAGCTTCTCGGATGAGAGGTGAAACGTCTTCAAGCAACTTAAAGAATTCCGGACGCTTTTCTTTCCAAGCGCCTTAATGTTTACTGTGGAAGCAGTTCTTGTCCCGCCACATAAGGGGAAAGAAATTAAATATTCAAGCAACGTGTATCTGTTGGTTAAAGGTCTCTTAGTGGGATAGTAGGCATCCTGGTTTTCATGCCAGCCAATCTGCTAGGATGGCAGCAGCTCTTTCATCTTGATTGAAAGGAGCATTTCATGGTGTCGCTGACTTCCACTCCTGAGATGTTCTTTTGCAACAGACAAGTTCTTCCAAGAAAAAAGACCTTTATTCCAGAGAAGTCGAACCACTAAGCCAGCCCAATCTGAGACTGATGTACAGAGAAACATGCAATTTGTATACAGTCTCACATCATCAAGTAAAAATTCTTTAAGCTTGGCAGCCATTTATCTGTTATGACACTCATACCGCAACAGTTCCCATATCCTCAGAGAGAACATGTTCTTGGCATCAAGACAGCAACACTTGCTTTCATTGACTCTATATAAGGATTGTTTCTAAGTCAACAAACATGAGTTGTGGGTCCAAGCGAGTTGACAGATAATCTGCTTCTTTCCCATCAAGAAGAAAGTCTAAATGTAAACATACAAGAAAATCAAATTGTGAGCAATCCTGTCACTCTGTGAAAAAACTTTCACAAAATAAAAACTCAACACTCCTTAACTGTATTGTGTTTCCTCCAGTGTAGTTTCCCACCTCTCACTATACAGTGAGTTGAGCATGTCTGTGTCAGAGGGAGGATAAGGCACTCTTAATATTGTAAGTTGTGTCTCATTACAAAATTACTATGGTGGAATGAGCTTGCTTGCATAGTTTTGTATTTGTAAAACAGTTTAGTGAATCTGTCAAACTCATTCACATTTGAACAGCTCCTCCAAGATACAATAACACTGTATTGTAACTTTATTGTAAGATCCATACAGCAGAAATTTTCTCCAAGGTTTTGTCAGTCCATAATAACTTTTTCCAGTCTTGAGTCATCCAATGGCGGTGTTTCATGGCCCAGGCAAGCCTCTTTGTCTTATTTTGACATCTTAGCAATGGCTTTCTTGCTGCAACTTGTCCTGTCAAACCTACAGCTCGAAGTCTATTCTTCACAGTTGAAACTGAGACTTGCTTACTATGACCACTATTAAGCTGTATTTGAAACTGTTGACCTGTGAGCCGCCTATCATGCAAGCTGTTAACCCTCCGAAATTTGTCCTCTGATTCAGTTGTGGCTTTGTGTCTACCAGACCTCTTCCTGAGTTTGCCCCAGTTCCTGAGTGCCTTTTGATGGTGAAGGAAACTGCTGTGGTATGATCGTATAGTACTGTTCAACTGATGCTCATGAGGGTATGGTACCACAGTGTGTCCAACACTGCTTTTATGCAGACAGAAGGGGTTGTAAGTAATTCAGAAAAGTTGGAACACCTATAGGAATTAGTAGCACAGCTTTCAAGGCTTGATCAACCTTCATTGCTGCAGAACAGCTTTAAATTGTTAACCCATTTTGTGTCCCCCGGAAAAGGCCTTTTTGTATAATTCTGAAATGTAGCTACATTATTTTTCAGTTTTGGGTAACCTTACATTTTTTAACCTTTGGAAATTCACCACTCACCTTTGTACCATTTCAGACTATTCATTGGACTTGAATTACTTGAACTGGAAATAACTGGAAAACTTGGGCTGTTCTGAAACTTTTGACCAATAGTCTATATCTGTATGTTTGTTCCTGCACTCCTCCTAGATGAGTGGTTCAATCTTCATGAAACTGGTAACATGTACATAGTAAATGACTAATATTTTTACTCTGACTAAAAAAATAATCTCTTTCTGTGTATTCGTAGTGTATATAGAAATTGTGTGACTTAGGCCAGCCCATAAACATATGCCATTTTGATGCATGTAAATGCAACGTATTGCACATTCATATACACATTATATTATGTTTTAATGGTCACCAGACACTTTTAAAATTGGCAAGGTTTTTTTTTCCTATTTGGTGCATCTTTACCATACAAACGCCATTAACTGGGAGGCGAAGGTTGGTCATAAGGATGGCAAAGAGGGGGTGCTCTTTCTGGATATTTACATGCCACGTCCCAAGAACCACGATTTACACAAAAGGCATAAAATTAGTCACTGTGGATGATGGTTGTGGCTGTTTCTTTCTTTAAAGGTAAAATATTGCCTTACCTTTTCAGTCATATCAATGGTTACAATTAAAAGCCCCTGTTATTGATAATTATGTGAGTTATAATTTATCTGACAGGTGGCAAAATGTTGAAAGTTGTCCCTTTTCTTTTAGTGATTGTCTAAGTCTTTGTGCCACTTGCATTTGTAATGTTTCCACACTGTTAGTAAGGAAATATATTTTCTTTAAAACTCTCAAATATAACTGGACCAAGTGAATAATGTTAAATGCAGAAGAAAAGCCGTTAACCTAAAACTACATGTGATTTAAATGAGGCAAATTTAACCAAAGCTAAGTCAAATAAGTCAATAACCAATTCTGACATTAGGCCTATGGCCTTCACAACTGGTACAGTACTGACTACTACTACAGGACAACTTCAGATCCTGGGAGATTGTGGGTCCCAGAAACCACAAGGTTTCAACAGAAGACACAGTGCTGTTGATGTAGATGAGAGGAAGTCCTCTGTCATCAATACAGTTTTAAGTATATTCAGCTCTCGGTTATTCTGACTGCACCACAGGACCAGCTGTCTGCATGTCTGTATGCAGAGTCATCCCCGTCCTTGGTGAATTAATGAATTCATTCTTCCCGACATAGATTCAACAAAGTGCTGGAAACATTTCTCAGATATTTTGGTCCATATTGGCATGAGACAGTAGCTGTAGATTTGTCAGCTGCTGATCCATGACGTGAATCTTCCATTCCACCACATCCAAAAAATGCTCCAGTGGACTGAGATCAGGTGACTGAAGTTATTTGAGTTGCTGTTGCCTTCCTATCAGCTCGAAGCAGTCTGGTTATTCTACTCTAACCTCTGGCATCAACAAGGCGTTTTCATCCTGATAACTGCTGCTCATGGGGTATTTTCTCTTTTGTAGACCATTTTCTGTAAAGTCTAAAGATGTTTGTGTGGAAAATTTTTGTGTGGCATATCCCAGCAGATCAGCAGGTCTGAAGTACTCAGACCAGTAAATTTGGCAGATAATATATTTGTGTTAAAGAGCAGGTATACTTTAAAAAGTGACTGTTGAGTGTATTTTGTTTAAGAGAATCATTTTATTTTAAGCATTTTATTTTAAGTTATTAATTTGTCCAATTACTTTTGAGCCCCTAAAATTAAGGGATTGTGTTAAAAAGTTATTTAGCTATTAGCAGTGTCTCACAGACAAAGTAGCCATTCATTTGACCAGAATCGTTGAATCTCTCTCTCCCTCCATCTATTCTATTACTGCGTTAGTTTCACCTTCTTCGTCTCTTCCTCACTTCTCCACAGCTGGTGCTGGCAGCAGCAGCCTCGTGTGAATGTGAGGTTACTTGTTGTTGCTGGTTCATTTTATGGTTCATGGTTCATGGTATATTAGCAGCCCTGACAGCTAAAATGACAGCTAATTTGACACATTTTGCTTTTTGTTTAGTTTCTTTTTGTTTTCTCATGAGATACTTTTTCTTCACCACTTCTTCCACTCTAAACATTTTCTACAAGCTGCATGAGTGCACAGCAAAGGTAGAGGAGGGGCCTGTTGCATTAAGAGATTTGATTGGGTAATCTAGTGTCGGTAATGAAAATGAATGAATGGGCTGCTGTCAGTGCTTGTAAAGCCGTTGCACAGCGACCCTTCAGGCTGACCCATCGGCCCAAAAGTGCGTCACCCCACCCGGAAAGCCTGGCATGCAAGATTACCAGTCCAGCCCTGCCACTCTGTAATTAGCAAGCATTTGTTGTAAAAGCAGTCATTAATGGAATGACTCATTGCACAATAACAGCTCATTCACAACATTTTTGTCACGGTCGCAGTGGCTGACCGTAAGGAGAGTGTGTGGAGGACTCAGGCGCAGACTCAGGCGCAGACACTGGCGAAGACATGAAACTGAGTTTTGAACGAAAAGCGAGCCTTTATTTTCGGCTGAAGACACAGAGACTAAATACACATAAGGGATGATCAGGGGAAGTGGCCACACACGGGAGCACAGCTGGCACACATGAACCTAAAGACAGGACAGGAGAAATGAAACTAAATACCCTGACATTGAATACAGACTTTCAAAGTAAAACAGGAAACATGGAGATTAGACATGACATGAACTAAACCTAACCGCGCAGACATGACGCATGAACCAGGGAGACTGAGTACAGGGGGAGATGACATAAACCACTAAGAAACAAAGGACTAAACAGCAATCTCAAAATAAACTAGATGAACTAAACTAGGGCACAAATGAATACAAAAGATACATAAAACTCAAACACTGGGTCGCTCGACCCAGGACCATGACACCACCCCCCCTCTAAGGGCTGGCTCCAGACAGCCCCAAACAAAACAGACCAACGACCCCGGGCGGGCGGCGGGGGTCCAGGACTGAGGGCTCGGAACAGGAAACAAAAGCAGTCAACAGAAAACACTGGAGCTCATGACAACAGTTCAAAGATGGCTCAGGGGGCCGGCCTGGAGGACGGCAACACAACAGCCCACAGTTTATGAGTTCAGGGGGGCGACCCGGAGGTCGAGGGCACAACAGTCCATACCATCTTCTATCAGGAGGCCAGCCGCGCGGAAGGCGGCGGCGGCGCAGTTCAGGAGGCCGTCCATGACGGCAATGACGTCCAGCTGACGGCTTGGCAGGACCAGACGAGGCCGGTCGTGGACGTGGCTTGGCAGGACCAGACGAGGCCGGTCCAGACGAGGGCGAGGCAGGACCTGGCGAAGGCGACGCTGCAGCTGAAGCCGGAGCTGGCGAAGCAGGTGGTGGCTGGACAGGCTCCTCGGGCCCTCCAGCTGATGTGGCGTGGGGCTGGACGGGCTCCTCGGGCCCTCCAGCTGACGTGGCGTGGGGCTGGACGGGCTCCTCGGGCCGTCCAGCTGACGTGGCGTGGGGCTGGACGGGCTCCTCGGGCCCTCCAGCTGACGAGGCGTGGGGCTGGACGGGCTCCTCGGGCCCTCCAGCTGACATGGCATGAAGCAGCGGGGATGCTGCGGGGTGCCGGGTTGGCACACCCGGGCATCCAGCAGCAGATGTAGGATGAGCCGCAAACTGGACAGGGAGCTGAGCCTCTACCTGGACAGGGAGCTGAGCCGCTAACTGGACAGGGAGCTGAGCCGCTAACTGCTCGGATGGCTGAATAGGAGGCTGTCGGGGCGGCGATGATTCACTTGAACCTCCAATGGAAACATGAGCTAGTGCAGGCGCCCGCAGAGCGACAACCGCTCCCACCCGAGTGCCTAGGACAGGTGCGGAGCTCAGCTGCGTACTGACTGGCATAACCTTGGGGACCAACCTGGGTGCAGGAACAAACCGGAGGGCAGCCACTCCCACCTGAGGTGTAGATGCAGGTGCATGAGATGGCTGACCCACGGCCGTCCTGACCCTAGTGGCGGGAACTAGCGCAGGTGCTGGCTGGGTGACCACTGCCTCCCCCTGGAGATCAGACGCGGGTGAGAGGTCAGGCAGCGCCACAGCCACCCTTGGAGTGAGCACAGAGTTCCGAACATTAACCTTGTCAGGTGTAAGCAGAGGAGCAACGACAGACTAAGTCTTTAACACAGTTCAAATTGTCCTCAGTTGCCCTTCTTGGGGAGCTAAACGCACCCTCCATCTTGGAGCACAATTTAAACAACATTTCAGACCTGAAATAAGTTGGCTCAGTGACACAAGTGACAGTTATATTGTCCCTGGAAGCATGATTCTTAAGGCCAAGACTTGATTCGTGAACCCACATAAAACAACCAGGACTGTGTGCAGATGATTTTAACACAATAATTTGTCAGTCACATGGGAAATAAGTACACTTATTGGAGTCTAAGCCACCTGTTGAAGAGACTGAGTTATGGAGGAGTTCAGCCACACACACTGATCGGCTGTAGAAAGCTAGTGAGTGGAATGCACATGGACTTGGCTTAACACAGAAAACATAGTGGACTGGCTCTGAGATGACATAAACCACTAAGAAACAAAGGACTAAACAGCAATCTCAAAATAAACTAGATGAACTAAACTAGGGCACAAATGAATACAAAAGATACATAAAACTCAAACATTGGGTCGCTCAACTTGGCTTAACACAGAAAACATAGTGGACTGGCTCTGAGCACTCCGGCTGGATTGTCTTTAGAGTGGCCAGTTCATTAACTGCAGTCAAAAGGTCCTGGCCCAGGGGTGCAGTTAAAGGGCTAGCTGGTTTGTAACAACTAGCATGGCTCTCGCCCCTGAAAGTCTTGGAAACAAAAAATTCAACCTTGTCATTGGATAACGCGGAAGCATAACTAAAACAGTCCTTCAGTCTTGTATTAACAGAAATTGCAATGTCATTCTCAGACATAGGAAAACCTGGCAGACCAATAGTTGTCCAGCCCCGATGGACTGGTGTAGAAAAGCAGTCGCTGATGTCGGCCTCCAAAGCACTCACTCTGGTCAAACCATCAGCAGAGTGAGAAACATGGGGACCGATCAGCGCAGGAACATAACATACATCTTCATGATCAACACCAGACACTTCTTTCGCTGGCCTAGTTATACAAACAGAACATTCATTATTAGACTTGGGAACAAGGAAAACAGACTCAGAAAGGGGGGTGCTAGCCACAGATAATACAGTCCTACTACTGGTCAGATCAGAGGCTCTCTCACTTGATTTGTAGTTAATGGACAGCAGGGGCTGAGACAGTCTTTAATAAGGCCCAAGATGCTGTAACAGCCTCAAAAGAACCCTTCTTAGTGAAAGACGCATGTCCTGGGTGTGCCGAATCATCACCACATTCTGTTTCACTAATGTCCCCCAGCCTGCTCATTCATAACAACAGCATTTAACAGTACATCACTGGGCTTAATTCTCAGGACCGAAGAGTCTATGGCTGGTTTGGCAGCGTCAGTTTCACAGTTCTGTGATGGCAGTGTGTCTTCCCCAGAAATAGCACGCCCAACATCAGAATTTTTGGCTTGATTGTCAATACAAAACGGGGGCACAAGATTAACACCTTCAACATTAGCAGTCAGAGGCATGGAAAAGGCAGCTTCTTCACTGGCCCCCGAGAAAACAGACTGTGACGAGGTGCATGGGGGGGTGACAGAGTTAACAGTACAGGCAAATTGGGTCTCCATCTCCGGGACATTAATTGTCTTTCCAAGCCCCTCGTTACATCCAGGGCGATTCAGTGGCAACAGAACATTGTCACTAACCTCTGAGTGCTGTGTCGAGCGACGTCGCCGCGAACGCCGCCTCCTCTTGGGGGCGGCCACGAGTGCGGATACATAAAACTCAAACACTGGGTCGCTCGACCCAGGACCATGACAATTTTAACTGGAAGTTTGGCAAGAATGTTAACAACTCACTTCATTTCATAAATTAACAACTTGCATGATCTTCCAACAATCATGCTCATATCCTCAAAGATCAAAATAGACCTGTATATTTCAGTCCATTAAAGCAATACTGGATCAGAAATAATATAACCTTAAGCCGCCTCTCATTATTATTTATCTTTTATTTTAGTAGGGATAAGGTACTGTTGTAAAAATATTTACAATGAGTGGAAAACAAGGAACAGAGAAGGAGGAGGAAGAATAGTATTTTAAAGGGTATTTCTTCATAATAGGAATCTTAACTACAGCCTTAATGAGAGACTTGTGTGTCATACTAAATCAACAACTAAAAACTTGAAGCTACTTTAGACTCACAGAAAACAGAACTGTGTATTATGTTGTCATTAAAATGTGAATCTAGCCACAGTTCAGGCAAACTGTGCAGGCTCTACACAACACGCCCTATTATTTTTCAAGTAAATCTATTACAAATGCTCCAGTGGGCACCAACAGCATCTATATATTGGAGAGGACCAGTTCACTGACTCACATTAGTGAAGGTGATGCCTAGCAGGCGGTGATTAGCTCATTATGTCAGCACACCTATTAAACAAGCATCCACCTTTCCAAGTTTAAGCCTTACCAGAAACCAAATGGAATGTCTTATAAAAATCAAATAAAATAACCTACTATACACTCGTGTATGGAGTCTTATAACTAAGTTAAACAAAAAAGAAAAGTAAGTACTAACTACTACAGAAGTAACAGTTTCTTAGTACCAGTCAGTAAACACAGCTTTCAGTTGGGCATTTTAACATGAGAGTCATTGGGGAGTGCCTGAGTTTTTGGAGCCAACCTCAAATGGCCACTAGAGGAACTGCAGTTTTGGGAATCCTTTGTGGCTTCATTTCTCAGTCTGGTTCTGTTGGTGGCTTGAATGTGGTATACCAAGATTGTACCAAAAAGAGCCTTAATTCATATCAGCTATTTTCTCATTTCTGATTTTTTTCCTGTGGTCCTCCAATCACTAGTGAGATGACAATTTTGGGTGTAACATATTTTTATTGCACGTGATGGTAATGTCACATTCTGTACCCAAGACTAAACACAACAGCTGATATGACATTGTGAAGATGTAAAGACACACAAACACACAAACCTCTGAGGGAAAAGGGAAGCATGATGTTATAGTAGTGATGAACACTTAGGCTTGATAGTGTTAGGGTGCCTGTGTCGCTGACCCAGTGTTTTCATTTTTGTACCTTTATTTGTGTTCTCACCTTGGTTTATTACTGTGAAGGTTTTTGGTTTCTGTTTTGCATTTCTATTTTCCCCGGTTCTTCTTCTTCTTAAGTTTGGGTTTCCATACTCCCTCTGTTCTGTGTCTGCCCTGGTCCCACTTCTCTCTTCCCTCTGTCGAGTGTCTGCTTGGGAGTCTGTCTGTAGTCTAGTCTGTGTTTCCTGTTTTACTTTGAAAGTCCATGTCCTATGTTAATGTGTCTGGTTTTGCTTCCCTTGTCTCGTTAGCCCTGATTTGTCCCAGCTGTGTTTTAGTGATGTGTCGGTCGCGAACGAAATGGCTCTTAGAGCCGGATCTTTGACGTGAACGACGCGAGCCGGCTCCTTATCGCGAGCCGTGGGTTTTTTCTTTCTTTCTCTCACCCTCTCTCTCGCACTTTTTTTCCGCTTCACTCCGCATGTGAGCCTTGTGCTTTGCGCTGGGAAGGGGGGGGGGGCGGTAGTTACACTCGCAGTAGCACAGGAACAGAGCAGGAGGGAAAGAGAGAGAAAGAGAGCCAGGGACAACAACGTCACATTAGAAAGGTATAGTAATCATCCACAACTATTTTCAGTTGCGGATGATAAAGGATTCAGAAAGTTTATTCATGCAGGCCCATATGACAGAGAATATGCATCTTCTTTTTGTTTTCATATTTTAATTTATATTTAATTGTGTTGTGGTTTGCAGTGTTTTGTGTTGTTTCACTTTAAATTGGTTTAAAAGGAAATAGCAGAAAATTTAAATAGTTAAAAGTTGAACTGTGACTAGTTGTTTTTTGTATTATATGATTTATTTATTACATTTTATGTGGAGTGAATAAATAAAAGTATATTTACGGTGGCCCCTAGAGACAAAGCACGTACAAACTTCAAAACACGTACAAACTTCAAAACACGTAAAAACTCCAAAACACGTAAAAACTCTGAAGCACGTACAAAACACAACAGAAGTGCTCCAGAATGCTAGTGTTGAGCTTTTGTTACCTAGTGGCTACACAAGCCAGCAAGTACCAACGACCTGATTTGGTGTGTGGTAGTAACAGGTAAATGAACATTTTTTTTTAATTATTTGAATATATATGAGTGCTTGTGTATAAATACACAAACCATACACATATGCTTTCAATTGTGTAATTTAAGTGATCTAGGTAGCTTTGTTTTGGAAGTTCAGTTAAAGCTAGAAATGGGTTTTGGAGTTTGTACGTGCTTTGGAATTTGTACGTGCTTTTTGGAGTTTGTACGTGCTTTGTCTCTAGGGGCCACCACATATATTTATATATAAACATGTATAAATAAAACCACTTTTTTTTACATTAGTAATTCCTTTTGTGCATAATTTTATATTATTGTTAATAATAAATTAATTAAAGCAACAAAACAACCTGAAGAGCCGGTTGGGAGCCGAAAGAACCGGCTCTTTTTAGAGAACCGGCTCTTTCGGCTCGGCTCACTAAAAAGAGCCGGAAATCCCATCACTACTGTGTTTCCCTCCGGTCTCCCATTCCCTGATTGCTCCCTCTGTGTACTTAAGCCCTGTGTTTTCTTTTGTCTGTGTTGTGATCTCCACCATCCCATGCTGTGTGTTCTGTCTCCCTTCCTGTGTAAGTTTATTTTTGCATTTTCAGTTTTGTTATTTTTTGAGTCAGTGTTAAAGCTGTTTTTAAGTGCACTTTTGCCTCACGGTGCGTTCACACCGAACGCGATAGGCGCGAGCGAAAACGCCCCTAATTTGACGCGTGCACATTCGCACCTCAACGCGTGTCCAAGAAAAATCCATCGCGCCGCAAAATTGCATCTTTTCACGCGCTCGAACCGGAAATGTGGGAGGAATGTGGGAGGAAGTTGTGCTAGATGTGTTGTGCTGCAGATGTCCTCTGAATAAACACATTATCTTGTTAGCGGAAAGGTATTTGTACATCAGTGGGAAAATAACGGGACAGTAGGCGGGCTTGCTAGCTTTTGCGCGGCTTCATCGGGTCAGTCTGAAAATTAAAAAGAAGAATGAATGAACTTACCAGGTTGCCCAATCTCCTCACTTATGTGCCTCCAAGCTAGGTCCTTTTTATTCCTGTCTCGGTAGAAGTAGCAGCTAGCATCATATAGCTCTGGATGATTAGCCACGGCACTGATGAGCTTTTCCTCCACAGTGAATGACGAATGAAGGGCTTTGGCTGGATCTGCCCCTTTGACCTAGTTACAGCCACGTCACCAGGCTCCTGATTGGTTGTCGCGGCGCGATTTGACGCCGGAGTTCAGATTTTCCAACTCGAGCGGTTGGCGCAATACGCGCGTGTGCACAAAATGCAACACAAGATCTGACACGCGTGGTTTTCTTCGCGAGTCAAACGCGCCAGACGCGCTACACTGACGCGCGTTTCAGGCGTTTTCGCGACGCAAATCTGCTTCTGAATTTTCGCGGGACGCGCAATCGCGTGTCATCGCGCTCTTTCCATTGACTTTACATGTAAACCTGACGCTCTGGCCGCCTCTATCGCGTTCGGTGTGAACGCACCGTCAGAGTATCTGCACTTTGGGTCCTATCCTGTCTGCACTAGTGATGGTAAATTCGATTCTTTTTACTGAATCGAGTTTTAATGAGTCACTCACCAAAGTGAATCGGGTTTCTTGAGTCATTTGAGTCACTGAGTCAGTTGACCAGAGAGTGTAAAAATGTATATTTTCACTCAAACTTAATTTGTTTCTCTTTTAATGTAAATCCTACTGCTAAGATGAATGATTGTAAAAGAAAACAACTATTTTCTTTAGAGCAAAAAAATTCTAAAGGGAACATTTATTTATTTTTTATTTTATTTTATTGGTATTTTCCTTAAATGTGTCAAATATATATTTTCTCATCTAAATGTCCACTGAGCTGTGAGCCAGGGGGCGGTAAAGTGCCTTAACATTGGTTGCCAACCAAGAAGAAGAAGCTGTGAGCCAGGAGGGAGGGGATTAGTGAGTGAGTGATTCGTAACAGGAAGGGAGGGGGTGAGTGAGTGAGTGAGTGAGTCAGTGATTCGTTCAACTCGTTTGAGCTGTGAGCCAGGAGGGAGGGGGTAAGTGAGTGAGTGATTCGTTCAACTCGTTTGAGCTGTGAGCCAGGAGGAAGGGGGTTAGTGAGTCCTGCGTGAGTCGCTTATGCTATGATTCAGCACAGCAAGGGAGGGGGCGAGTACCTCAAATGTGCTGTTAGCGTGCTAGCTGAGCGATGCTACTGTGAACCGAGGAGCTATTGTCTTGATGTGAGCTTCTACTCAGGGTTTTTTCTTCCAGTTCAGAGCAGGAATGTTTTTGTTAATAAACTGGCTGTTGTTTTTTTCCCCCACAATTTTAATTATACGCTAGATATATTTCTACTAATGGAATTAGTTTGCTAACAGCAACAGGGATGAGTCAGTGAGTCAGTTGCGCTTGTGAATCGTGATTCATGAGTCAGTAAAGTGATTCTCGAGTATTGAATGATTCGTTCACGAATTGAGCATCACTAGCCTGCACACAACCTACACTTGACAGATAGTGGTTAAGCCTTCATGTCTACCTATACCCATTCGTGCTGGGAGTGATTAAGTAATGTGCAATGTAAGCAATCACATTATGACCCCAGTGTTGCTATGTGTTAGACCAAAGTCAGAAAAATGACAGTCAAAAAATATGTTTTTGGGTCCTGGTGTACTGTAGCTCAAGGGGTTGAGCAAGTGACCTGGGTGGGCCTGGGGTCAAATCTGCCCTGAGGCAGTTTACATTAGGTCTTCCCAAATGGTAAACTTATCTCAAAGGCAAAAAAATCCACCTTCCAAAATGATATCTTGTTTTGGGTTTTTTTTTTTTTTTTTTTTTTTTTTTTTTTTTGTGTGTGGTGTGTGGGGTTTTTTTTTTTTTTGGTTTTTTTTTTTTTTTTTAATTTTAGCATTGTTTTTAAGTTGTTCACAGTTGCTCTACTTTGAATGTGCCTTGAGGAAATTTCCATAAAATGCTGCCTTGGAGTTATAGTGAAGTGGAGCTCAAGGTGGCATCTTGGAATAAGTGAAGCTCTCACATCATAGATAAAGCATATACCCTTTTCTAATATTTACCCCAGAACAAACAAGCCTTTTGTAAAGGAACACACCAATAAACTGAACTATATTCTGCTCAATGTTAATTTCATCGCTTATTGTTGCAGGTCTTGACAAAAAGCCCAGTTTGTCATATGGCTCCTTGGGAAAATTCATTGCCTACCCCAGTATTTAAAAAAAAAAACCCACTGTAAATGTTAAGGTTCAAGTATGTTATGATATTTGCAGTACTAAAAATGTTCACCTGCCTCTTTAGTGAATTTCCAAACCCTTGGATGGACTCTTAACTCGGGTAACAATGGTCTCTCTCCACGTGCTGTCCTGTGGTCTTAGTGCGCTTGGCTTGAGGGCACACAAACCAGTTTTCCACAAGCTGGATATTCTGTTTAGAGTGGTGTTTCAGAATAGAAGATGGTGGGGTTTGAATACAACTGCCCTCAAAACAAATGATTCACACTAGAGGCATCTAATCACTCTGGTCCACCAGCTTACAGGTTAATTGTTAGCTAGTCAGCAGCATATGAATCAGGGACTTGTCTTTGAATTCATTGTACTCTCTGGCAGATTATAAGTTAAGTTGTTAAAAAAATTTTTTAATGCTATATGTACACATGGATTCATCATTAACCCATTAGAATCCACTCCTTTACACGCTGAGGAAAGTTCCTGTTAAAGTTTTAACACTGACTCCCATTGTTTTTCTGACAGTAAAAATGAGTCAGGACTCTTATGGGTTAATACACATGTCGCCAACGCAGAAAATGTTGTTTATTTATTTATAATTATATAAATTAGATATATGAGAAGCTTATGCGCATATTCAATAAGTAGGATCTGTAATCATTCACCTGCCTGCTTTCCTGGGAGTTCTGCTGCTAGTCTGGCTGATTTGGATATAAAGCACAATCACTCTGCGTGGTTTAAATCTGCGCTTTCAGAGACACTCAGAGCTCTATCCAAATCTCAGCCTTCATCTTCACCACCAGAGTTCTCATCAACCAATGTATCACAGCTGTCTAATCACTGGATACATTGATTCATTTCTCTGTCTTAATAAATCTTGTTCTGCTCTTTCAAATGATCTCTTCTTACTGAAATAAATAAATACACCTCTTCTAGATGGTGATTAATCCTAAATGCATTGTATTTAAACATTGTGTCAACTGGTTTTCTTTAGCACAACATCCTTCACAGCACTAGTCTTTATAACCAACGAGCACCAGGAGGAGTCAGCCAAATGCTCCTGATACCTGGAGAATAATATATCATGAAGTGATCCTTTGTGAGGAGATCAAGTATACAAAATAATTGCTTGAGGAGCCAGTGTGATGTCAGTATTATCCCACTGTGATAAATGCAGCAAATACACAATAAGAAGCAAGACTGACCCTTAATCATTTGCCTTCATCAAACAATTTAACCTGCTGTGAATTTTTCTGCTTAAAATAAAAAAAATAAAATAAAATTCATGTGGCCAGAAGAGTGTGTGCTCCACCAGACAACTTGCATGCTTGACTCACCCTAAAAGATGATAAATTAGATTTCTAACGAACTCTTGACTGTGTAAGCGTCTCCAGAGCTCTACTGAAAGCAAAACACTGAGATCGTCTTCTCGGAGCAGCTTTTAAAAAATCTTTCTCAAGGAGACAAAAGTGGCAGCAGCCTTGCAGCCCAATTGACTCCACAAATCCAAAAAGGCTTTGCAAGCCAAGATCATCCCCAGTGGCACAGACTACGGTGCCATGAATCAAGTATTTGAAAGTGCCTTTGTCTCAAGTACTTTAATACCATTGAAAAGCGGCTGAAATATCAAATTAAAACCATAACGCCTGATGTTCTATGCATGAAAAAGAGTGTGCAGTAGTTTTTTTTTTTTTTTTCTTTTTACTGTCAGATCTTGTGCCAAGTACCTTTCCAGCATAAAGAACCTTCTCTGTGTCTGTGATGTATTTGTTTGGTTTAGCTTCCGAAGCTAAGGATGTGAATGGGTCTTCCATATTTTGAAAGGATTATTCAATTTTGTTTTCCCTTGAACTGTAGTTGGAAAATAAAAATACCATGAAGCTGCATCTTTCCCATGATAATTAATAAAAAAAAAAAGAAAATAAAGAAAAAGACTTCCTCCGTATAAAAGACCAAATTATTTACAGTAGACTGGCTTGATGCCCCTGACTTCAATTGTGCAACAGCAAAGGAGACCATATCCCACAGTGCTTCCATTTGACTTCAGATGAAAAACATTTCATCAGTTAAGGCTGTCTCTTCTACATCAGTTGCCTTTGCTCAGTTTGACATCAGTTTAGCTGTCAAGACGCCCAGTATGCTTGGTGTTTAAATAGTTCTTACATCCCGTACCAAACACCCTACTGTATAATACATATCAGGGAACATTATTTTACAGCCAATAAACCAGTTAAGTTTAATAACAAAACCCATTCACTATCTAAAACAACTATTTCATCATCATTATACTGTCATTAGCAGATATTTAGCAAGGCGTTGACATCCTTGACACATGGAAATTCAAACAGCATGTTGCTCGACTGCTGCTGGGTATGTTGCAGCACCAGGGAAATGTCAGTGCTATCCTGTTGTTGACTTTGTCTTCATCAGCTCACACTTTGAGATTGAGAGAGAGAGAAAAACGTGCTTTTAATTTTCTAACTGGAGGCCTGTTTTTGATGCAAAGCTCTGATATTCATTTTCTATCTTTCTATGTGTAAATACTGAAAGTCACAGGACAGGTGTTGCCTTTAATTTTTATGAATGGTGAGTTTAATAGACTAAAACAAGAGCCTGGCATATTCTAAAAGAAAATTCATCACCACAAGGGGAAATAACATCACTGGTCTAGCTATGGCCAACCTATCGAAGCAAGCAATTGATATTCATGTGATGGTCCGGCAAATTAATGCCTCCCCTTTGTACCTAAGGCACATCATAAGTGACTGTCTTTACCCTGATGATCTGCCTCTTTGACTTCAAAGGGTACCATGAAGAAAGTTGAAAGTTCCTATAATTCTGCAGCAGCAGATATCATTAGAATCCACATTTCAGATGGGAGTGTAAAATAAATGCTAAAATCATACTTGCCTCTGTGCAAGTGAGGTCTTGCTCAGAAAATACAGGGCATCTCCATGGGATTTTAAACCATACACATGTGTTTTTCTGTGTGTGCATCTCTGTCTGTTTGTAGTAGCATGAGAGTAAAAACATTTTAAGTCAGATCCAATGCATAACTAAGTAAAATACACCCGGTTTCTAACCACAACAGTTGTATCAGACTTTAAATCTGAAAGATTTAGTGTTAGCTTCTGTTATTTCAGACATGTGTCTTTACATCAGGGATGGAAATTTATGCTACATAAATTATTCAATACATAAACCACATCTTGTTCAAGAAGCCACTGCATTGGCTGAATCTTTTCTGCAAATCTATGAGTCTCTTGAGCACACATTTTATAGATTTAATGATATTATGTAGCATAAGTGATAAAATCCACTGATCCATTAGAATAGTATTCTATATTGCTCTGTACAGTATTCCACTATTGTTTTTTTCCCCCTGGTGTGCTGACACCTCTCTTAATGGCATGCTGTCTTCTTTTGATGCATAATTACTACAGCAGCTGTCAAGCTCTGCAGGTAGATTTATTCATTTGATTCTTTTTCTTTTAACATATATATCCAATCAACCAAACACATGACTGCAATTAAATGCATTTAGACATGTAGTCGTGATCAAGATGACCTGCTGAAGTTCAAAGTGAGCATCAGAAGGAGGGAGAAAGGTGACTGAAGTAGCTCTGAACATGACAGTTGATGCCAGACAGGCTTATTTGCGAATTTTAGAATCTGCTGATCTACTGGGATTTTCCCGTGCAACCATCTCCAGAGTTTACAAAAAATGATCAGAAAAAGAGAAAATATCCACTGAGCAGTAGATCTCTGGGAAAAATGCATTGTTGATGCCAGACGTCATAGGAGAATGGCTGGACTGCTTCAAGCTAGAAGGAAGGTAATATGAACTCTAATAACCACTTGTTACAGGCAAGGTATGCAGAAGAGCATCGCTGAATGCATAACACATCGAACCATAAGGCACATGAGCTTCAGGTGCAGGAGAGTACATCACATGCCACTTCTGTCAGTGAAGAACTGGAAGCTTCAAATCACACAGGATCACCAAAGTTGTACAGCAGAATTAGCAAATGATTTCTTGGTCTGGTGAGTCTCAATTTCATTGCAACATTTGAGTGGTAGGATCAAAAGTTGGCACAAACAGCATGAAAGCATGGATCCATCCTACCTTATATCCAGTGTTGGTCAAGTTACTTAAAAAAAAGTAATCAGTAACTAATTACTGATTACTTCCCCAAAAAGTAATTCCGTTACTTTACTGATTACTTATTTTCAAAAGTACTTAGTTACTTAGTTACTTTTTAAAAAAATGATTTACAACCTGAATAGGTAATAAAGCAATAGATCTTTCAGCCCAATTCAATTTTTTCTGCATAATTCATCATATAAAATGTAACCAAAAGGAAAAGTCTCTTTTTGAAACTAGTTTTATTAGTTTTAACCTTTTAACTTTACGCATCAAGCAAACATTAAATTATATGCAACATTCTCTGACTGGAAGAAATTTGTTTAACATTTAAACCTATTTTCTGCATATTCCAGCATATAAAATAAAATAAAATATTTTTTTGTGTTTACACTCACTCTTTCAAATAAATGCACGTAAAACACAGCAGAAAATAAATAAGATCAGCGGTCCCGTTGCTCTGTTTTCACCTGTATAGCAGGAGTGGGGCAGGCGGATGTTTGCCCTGGTGCAGGTGTGTCGTAGCGGTCAGTGGAAGGATCTGGGAGTTTCACATTCCCGTGGCAGCGTACTGTCGGTGCTTGCTCGGAAGTTTAGGGGTTTTTTTCGCTGTAAAAAGAAGTTTTCTTCCCACGCAGTGAACAGCGGAAGCTAATGACTTTGTCACTTTTTACGGAATCAAACTCAAAGTAAGGTCAGTACTTCCACGCTTTAAACGCTGCACGGTCATACTCTCTACCGCACTCGTTATATTATCCATTGCTGATCTGCACACAGCTGTTGCCACGAACGTCGCACTCGCTTACGTCATTGTCATGAGACACTCTCGCAAAAAAATCACGGTTTTAGTGACGCAGTAACGCAGCGTGCTTACAGGAAAGTAACAGTAATCTAATTACCTTTTTTGCAATAGTAATCCCTTACTTTACTCGTTACTTGAAAAAAGTAATTGCATTACGCCCATCTCTGCTCAGTGGTTCATGTTAGAGGTCATAGTGTAATGGTGTGGAGCACAATGTTCCTGGCACACTTTGGGACCCTTAGTACCAACTGAGCATCATTTAAACACAGCCTACTTGAGTATTGTCATTTACCATGTCTGTGCCATTATGACCACAATGTACCCATCTTCTGATGGCTGGTTCCAGCAGGATAACACACCACAAAGGACTAAAGCAGTATTGAAGGCAAAAGCAGGTTAAACCCCATACAAGAACGGCCTACTAAATAGTACATTGAGTTTTTTAATGTACAGTAGAATGATTTCAAACTAAGTTTGATATTGACCATTCTTGCTACCATTAATCAGTAGTTAGCACACCATTGTCAAGTTTTTAATATACACAGAAAATCTTGTTGAAAGCAGTGACCTTTTGAATAATGTGAATGTATTAGTCTTGCTTTCTCTGCTGTGATTCACACAACATGTTTGTTAAATGTGAATAGAGCTTAAATACCAGAACCCACATACCGCAGTGGAGCTAAGATTATGTGTAGATTGTCTGTTTAGTTTTCCATACGTTTTACATAAAAAAAAAAGAAAAAAAAAAGACATTTAAATCTTATGCCGTACATCTTTATCTATAGTACAACGTGATAGCATACAATGTATCATCTATATTTCAAAATATAGCTGTAATTTTCTAATCCAGCGATTTACAGTCAAAATGTTACTGGTTCCCATGTAAATATAACTAAAAGCAACTAAAAATAACTAAAAGCAACAGTGAGATGAGAGACACTAAGAATAACTGCTGTAGCAGCAGGAATAGCAGCTGTGAACAGTGAATAGTTTGACAATTTAAATAGACTGTCCAGTTAAGGCTGTACATTATATAAGCTCAGTTTAAAGCATCAGCTGCAGTGATTCTCAAATTTTCTGCCTGAACTAGCTTGCAGGTTTTGCGTTATTAATATTCAATTGTCAGCACCTGAATGCCAGCTGTCATCCACAAAGATAAAGTAAAATGTTTGTCAAATAGTGAAATCTAGCTTTTGGTTTAAAATCCCCTAAAATCTTCCTTCACACTGCCTTTTTTTTTTTTTTTTGGCTTTCTAAAATAAAGTAGAAAGAAATTCTTTCTAGGAAACAGCAAACCACCAAGCACCTCCAAAACCTACGATGTAATGAAAAATGCATGACTCGAACATCATTCACTTCGATCCTCAGTTACTAGCCTACACTATACATACCTCCTTTCGGGTAAGTGAACACATACATCATAAAACTGCACATAATAGCCAAAGAGCTATAAATCATGCAGTAAGACACATTCTCAGTTCTGCAGTCTATATGCTTCTGAAACTGGCATCCACCCTATCAAGGCATTTTTCATGAGCGCTACACTTCTTTATGTGCACTAATATTAGAAATATAATACAACCGTACAGCCTACTGTTTCTAAATTTGAGGTCTCATGTATTTATTAACCTGGGAATGGCTATGAATCACTAGTTGGTCTCATGGTTGAATGAGCATGAAGTGTGAGTTTTACAGTATAATAGAATGAGCCTCTGCATTTGACTGAAGCTAAAGCTTGCCTGAGTTTCTAAAGATGCAGTGTGTTCAAAAATTATATTTGGCTGAATTTCAATTTTCCAATCAATCATCCTTCTTTTTATTATAGTAAGTTGGCTGGAAAATATTGCATTGTGTAAGATTCATTAGCCGAATAAAGACAGAACAATTCCGGTGCAGTCTTTTCAGTAGCAAATTCATGAGTACAGATCGGCAGCGGACGTCTGAGAGATTGTTGGTAAATTGTTTTGCAGATGAAATGGGCAGGTGACAGGAAGCAAGAGAGCATATCACCGTTATACATCTCCCTCTCAGAGCACCTTGGTATTGGTCTTCTATCAGATAGGAGTTCTCTTCTTCCACTTCACTGACTGACTGTCCCCACAAGAGGAGAGTTCTCAGCTCCAACTTCAACCACTTTCCCATTATGCAAATGATTTCCCTGCAGAAAAGCTCTGCGCCTGGTGCCCATCAATTCAGTGAGGCCTCCAGTTTGAATACAGGCGTTTTTTTTTTCTCTTCTCCACCCCCCACTTCCTCCCTCCATACTTCTGAAAAGAAGGTCTATTTCTGATGCAAAGCACTGGTGTTCACATTGCTTTGGTGAGGGAATAGAAAGAGCACTTACCCAATCAATTTATACAACCCCCTTTGAAGAGTATGCTTTTTTTCTATGGTGAGAAGTGAAATTATACAAATGTATGGGGAATACCAGCTGTAAAAAGTAAGATGCACTCATACAGGCATTGGGTTGTTTAGGTTGACCGCATTGCCATTCGAAATGCATACATCACACCAGGGCGTATAAATAAACTTCCCTAACCCATTTGATTAACTTCTTAGAGGCCCTGGAGATCTGTGGCCTTAAAACCTCACCATCGTTTAATCCTCTCTTCTGCAGAAAATTCCTTGAGTAAGACCATCAAAATATCTTCAGTCTCTGTATTGCCACTGGCAGAGTATGTCTGCAAACTCAATACATAATGAATACCATTTAGGTTATTTATGCATTTTCTAGTATACTAGCCTGAATTTGCATGTTTGTTTTTAAACAACGGAAAGAAATCATATGCATAGATAAAAGCTGAACTCTGTAAGAGGCTTGGTAGACATACATTGAAACTCACTTGTATCAGCTTCTTGGTTTCTCAAGATTTTACTTGCTGTTTAATCTGTTTCACATTATAGTCTATTTAGATTTGGTATAACTCTGGATCTCAAATGTGTAGCTAGTGGCCCAAGCCTTCAATATTTTAAATAGCCAGTAGAGTGGGATTTCTCATAATTTTAAGTCAAACTGTAAGAAGAAATTTTGAGAAAATGACATCTCAACTGATGTATGCCAGTAAATACTTTCCTAAGAGTTAAGGCTCTTAAACTCTATTTCCATTTCATTTCATTTGGTCACATATCGTAACATATGTTAAAACACAAAACAACAGTCTGTCTGTGTGTGTTTTATGTCTGCCAACTCCTACACAATGACCAAACCACTATGTCAGAAATTCTTCTTATCTATCAGACTATATAATGTCATCATGTTGCCAAGCAACCACCTATTAATGGTCTAAAACAGCCTGCATTTAGCAGTTACACACTTCTAACATCTCATAAAAGCATTGTATCATTTTTATTTCATGACAATAACTTATCATGCAACAGAACTTCAGTTGTGCGTGGTATGTTGTGATGCCATCAGGTTCCCTGGCAACCACCTAGCAACAGGCTGAAATTACATGTTTTTTGCATGTGTGCACCTGCAGTGCCTTATAAAAGCATCCTGTTGTTTTAATTTCACAACAGTAACATCAAATTTATATCCACAAAAACTGAATAATATTTGATATGTTAGAACGTCATTGTGTTGCCTAGCAATGACTTAAAGTGCCCCATTTTAGAATTTATGTATTTAAAACAACAAACAATCTGTAGCATGGATATGTACTAGTAGAGTACAATTAATTTCAACACGTGTTATAGTTTAAAGTATGCCTGCTTTGGGATTAACAGGTACAGTGATGGTCAGTATGTCATACCAGTTGATGAGGTCATATTGACTATGTCCACCTTTCATATACAGCCACATGCATCAATCTTCATCTATGGGCAAGAGGAAAAACATTTAATCTTCCTGTAGGGAATAAGTACTGCTTTCATTCAGACAGTTCTTATTTTATCTTTAGCTATATTTCTATTCCTAATATGAAAATACAATTTTAATGTGTCTCAGAAAATTTCATTTCAAAATAAATAGTTGCACTTACATTTTGTGGATTTAGAAACTTACCTGTCTACTGTGCACTCCCAAAAAGAACATTGCTAAACTCTGTAGCTGCTGTCATTTTTGATAAATGTGAATTGAAATCAAACCACAGACAATGGCAAATGAACTGTCACCAAACTTCCAAATTTCCATAAAATATCTCCACACAAAATGCACAAAAGATACAAAAAGAAGACAAAAGGATTCTTCTGCATTGCCAAAAGGGATTCCTCTTAATTTTTAATTTTAGACTCATAAATGGTACAAACATTATTAATCAAGCAAATTAAGTGAAAACACCTGTGTGGGGCTGCATGGGTGTATAGGTTTTAAAGATATTAGATTTTGTTTATTTTCGGGTTGACTGACATGCAGCTATTAGCCTGTTTGTGAGTTGTCATTTTATACTGAAGCATGACAGCAAACTTTCATTTTAATGCCCTCCCTTTGAACTTGTCACATCAGCTGGCATTTAATCAATGCAACTTGACAGCTCTCTCCTCCAAAGCTCAAACTGTACAAAGTCCCTCAACCATCAAAAAGTGGACACTGCACTAATTCAACCTGACTACAGGTTAATTCATAAGATTAACAATTCCCCACAGACACCTTGTATAGAACTGCTGATCCCTACACTAGGATTAGTTTTTCCATGCGTGTGATCTCCTACAAGCTGTCACTGGCAGTGGATGCTTTCACATTTACTTCTTTTCCAAACTATTTTTTTTTCCCTTTGCAGAGAAGGAGATTACCGCTCCAGGTTTATAAAACAAACACATGGCAGATGAAGAGGAGGCATGCCTCTTAATGAGTGAGTGGCCCATGCTATTTCCTTGTGATTCACTAGAGATTAGAGTGATTACAGTGTGACAGCTGTGTAATTACATGGGTAGTCCCAAACAAGAGAGTAGGTGACATGTTTGAGCAGCTGCAAGCAGTGACATTGTCCCTTCTGTCACTTTACTGTAAATCCTTCCCTCAGTGTGTACATGAGTCTGCATTTATTTATGTTGTGGCTAATATTTAACATGCAGGTGTCGTGTATGATACCAGTATAGAGTCATCAAGTGGATACCTCACACCAGAGAGGCACCGCTTTCCACCAAAAAAGGTTGTAACTGCTTGGGGCCCTGGACTACATGGGGGTGGGGGGTGTGCATGATTCTCTTTGAACAAACAGCGAAAACCACTCAAAAATGAAGAAGAGTTATCCTTCTGGGAGTGAAACAAAGAAGAAGAACAGAAAACAAAGAAAGACATTAGTGGGTTGAGCAGATAGTATTGATTAAATGTAATGCAGAATAAATAAGTGCAACTAACTAATCTAGCTTTAACTAAGGAGGGAGATACTTAACATAACTTCCACTAGCAACACATTATTCCTTTTATTTACTTACATTTTATAACTTGGCTAACAGAGAAGCCAAGTTAATTAGCAGTTTGTTACCAGCCAGCCCGGTCATGGGCATAGTTGCCAAAATTAATATTGTTTCTGTCATTTCTAGAGTAATATTTAGTCATTTTATTGGACTATTGGTGTTTGTGGTGGCGACATCGTTGGTTAAAGGGGCCCCCTGTGAATTTTTGCTCTGGGTCCCAACAGATTTTGAATCACCAATGCCTCTCACAACAAATGTTTGTTATATTAGCTCCAGTCTCAAATGCTAACATTTAAATGGCAGTATACAATACCAATAACTCAAAAATGACCCGAATCTGTTTTCAAGACTTATTTATTACATCTAATACGACAATATAAAATGGCATGAAATTGGTTGTGACAACGGTGTTTACATGTAGAACATTGTTCTAGAATAAAGAGGTGATGAAATGCAAAGCAATGCAATGTGAAAAAAAATCATTGATTTTTAAAATATGACTACATTTCTCTTTTGGGGTATTTTTTGGATTACTTTCGCATGAAACAAGATATCTAAACAAAAATGAATTGATGTGGAAAGCAATCTTGACTGCAATATGATATATTAATGATTCACTGAATATGTGGCTGAGAATTGCTTCGGCGAAATTTCCCCAGTTTCTGCCTATCCTTTTCCTTCTGCATGTCAAGCAGAAGACCCTGACAGCAGCTCACCTCTCCCGGTGTATCTCTCAGGTTTTAATTTAACACAGTCACGCTACAAGGACATCCCTCTGGATTTTACAGCGTGGCTGCAAACCATCAAAATAAACAAGAAAATAAAAACATGACTTGGGTTTAGAGGAGAACGAGAGATGTAATGCCACCCATTACCTCATTTATTTGTATTTATGATTTGGCAAATCATAGTAATATCCTTTCATTCCTGCCTCATATCTGGTGCAGGCTCTCCGTAATGACCCTTAATATGTCTTTGTTTATTTCTAAATATAGTTTAAAGCAGAACCCTACACCAAACACAAAACAATTTACCAAGAATTAATTAATCAAAGAAAAAAATAGTTCCCTTGTGAGTTTTAGCTTGCAGGAATTTAAATGCTAAGGCAGCTTTAATAACTCTGGGCTGCATTTAACAAATCTCAAGCTGTATGTCAGATTTAAGGAATGATTCAAAAAGCATCTTAGCCAAATTATGTTTTAACGAATGACACAACTCATGAGGAGCTGCAGTTCGTGCATCTCGAGGAGTAGTACTCATCATTGCCTCATTAAAATTTTCTACTAGTTTCAGTTAATTTTCTATTGACAGTCTCTGTTGCTAAGCGTTCTATTTTAGTGTGATATATTGTTCAATGCGGTTCTGTAGTGCTGAAATCTTGGATTTCTTGATCAGTGAAGTTTCTGCCCGCCTGCTGCTGTACTGGCATTTTGGTGACTCACCATGGGTTGAAGTTGAGAATCATCGCAATGGGGGGCATAGTTGGCAATTCACTACAATTTTTGAGCAACTATTCACAGCATTTGTAGGTATCTGTGTGTGTGTGTGTGTGTGTGTGTGTGTGTGTGTGTGTGTGTGTGTGTGTGTGTGTGTGTGTGTCTCCAGCATGTCTGCCGGGTCAGTGGGTCAGTGCATTTGCTGCATGTACTGTTGCCATTTCCATGACTTTAATTGGAGAGAACAATCTTCCTGAATAAAACAAATCCTTGCTGTGGATATTTAGCTTGTCAGCTTCATTTTCAATGTACATTCATCTGAATAAATGAACTCCACAAATACAATTTTAGAGAAATTATGGCAATAATGCCAGAAAGGCAAAGTAAATATTTATGTCTATTCTTATTAGCATATCTCATCGACAAGTAGTTGCTTCTTCAGCTGATAAACTCACTGCAGCCATCTAAAGCTGACAGGTGTTTTTCTATCTACAGTGTCTAATTTGAATGACAGACATGGTCAAAGTGTAGTTATGCATGCCACATCCACTATGGTTACACTGATTATACACAACTGCCATAGAACAATGATGGCAGTTTTGTCTTCTTGTGTACTTCAAACTGGTTCTTTCTATCTTAAAGAGCCTGCCACATTATTTATTAAAAACACTCACAGGTGAAATATAATGTGTCTAATCAGAGTGCAATTTGAAATGACATGCATGGGAGGGGACTATTATTCCAACGTTTCCACTAAACACAGCTGTTCAAGAGTGAAAACTGCCATTACCTTAATAAAAGAGAAATGATTTAGAGCATCAGGAGACTCACAAAAAACTGCACACCTGAATTTCTTTCAATACAAAATATACTTATTGTGCAATACAGCAGAATATTGTTGTAAAAGTTGTGGTTATAAGTTTAAGTTTTGAACTTGTTGAGATGTTATTTATAATTATTCTATAAACATACTAACAGTAGTAATACATGCTCCAACGGGGTATATAGGGCGACATGATTCCTAAATTACATTTCTGGGAAAAAAAATACATATAAGAAATAGCCTCCCCCCCCAGTTTGCACTTTGAGTTAGGCCAAATGTGTTTGATAAAAGTTTATTAAACTCAAGATCTTAAATCAGCTGATACATTGACAACCTGACTTTCCTTTTATAGTTTCTTAGTTTAAAGAGTCTGTTTTTTCAATTAAAATTCACAATAACTCTTGAAGTTCAATTCAATTCAATTCAATTTTATTTATATAGCGCCAAATCACAACAAAAGTCGCCTCAAGGCGCTTCATAGGTACAGAGAAAAACCCAACAACCATATGACCCCCTATGAGCAAGCACTTTGGCGACAGTGGGAAGGAAAAACTCCCTTTTAACAGGAAGAAACCTCCGGCAGAACCAGGCTCAGGGAGGGGCGGCCATCTGCTGCGACCGGTTGGGGTGAGAGAAGGAAAACAGGATGAAAGACATGCTGTGGAAGAGAAACAGAGGTTAATAACAGATATGATTCAGAAGTCATTACAAAGACAATCTGTCAGCCTATTCGCAGTGACAGCCGGATAAATTACAGTATAAATAAGGGGGCTGGAGGGCTACATTCAATGTTAACCTCCATTATGGTTGGGATTGTTTTCATTATTTTCAGAATAAATAGTTACAACTTAATTAAATAAACTCAGCCATTCACCAAACTTAACATTTTACAGGGATTAAATGAAAATTTTAAAAAAAGAAGGAAAGAGTATATTAAACTCTTAAGATCCTAGCTGTTTGGCATGGATTTTTAATTCCTCCTAGATATCTCCGATTAGTTAAAACTCATACATATAAAAAATAATAATAATAACTAAATAATATAATTTTTTTTCATAAGTCATGGGTTAGTGGAACAGTGGGTTTATTTTACAACATAACGCAATTATGGCCATTGTCTAACAAAGTATAAAATGCTTTGAGAAAAAGGTGCAGAAAGAAAAAGAAAATGTATGTCCTTAAATGATAAAATATCTGATATAACGGATTAACCAGTTTCACCAAAACCAAAAATAATGAGTGGTGAATCTTCAAAAATTGTTATAAACTTTGCTAAGTGAACAAAGAATGCCTATTAACTCTAATCTTTCATTTTCTACTGCTCATCTGGGTCTGGGTCACACGAAGCAACATCCTCTTCCTTTGGACATTGAGGTGTTCCCAAGCCAGTTGAGACATAATCTCTCCAGCATCTCACCCAGTGTCTTCTTTCTCTGTAGTCATTAAAAAAAGTGTCTGAGGCACTTTACTGTTTTTTTTTTTGTTGTTGTTGTTGTTTTTTTAATGTTGTGTCTTTCTTTGTGGTTGACCAATATCGTATAAGATGCTGTGTATTTCCACTTTTGTCCCTAAATCTTGGTTTGGTCCATACTTTTTTGTTCCACAGAGGATAAAAGACAGTGTTTTTTTTCCTGCTGTTTGTAAGTTAACATTTTTTCTTGTATGAGCCATCTGTCTTTATTTTTCACACAAATTGTGCCTGGCTTCTCAATCTGGATGTCGCAGACTGATCATTTTATGTCCGCAATCTGTTGTGACAAGCATTATGTCTACTAACTGCTATGTGTTTGGTGTGGTTTTATGTGTATTTGTGTATAAGATAAATGCTAACACATTTGTTCTTACTGGCCTCCCTAATGGAGAAGTGTTGCCGGATATAAAAATCTGCCAAGACAAGAGCAGAAACAGATCCCTCTTCTGTGATACATAGTGTCTTTGCCAATTCTCCTCTGCCACATCAGTGCTAACCTGTCTCCTGTGAACCCACTCACATAGCCCATAACCCTGCAGTCGCTTCTGTTTGGCAATCATTTCCTCTTTTGAACGTGGCAAACGGCATGATGGACCGGTTGTCATCTGGAGCACACAAAAGTGTTTGCTAGCTATGGGGCTTTCAAGATAAACATCCTGTTGTCTTCATAGTGTCTTGGGTGGAAGAAAGCAAACAAATTATAATTTTACAAGTGTAAAACAGATGCAGTCATAGCTTACTCTCCCTGGTCCTGTCTTTATTACACAAAAGGTAGATAAATGGGGGGAAAAAATGGCAACAAGTGGTGCAAATAGAGGCATGCAGTAACTCTTACAGAAAGGCACAAATCTTTCTTGGCTTTTTAGCAAAAAAAATTAAATATTACTATTCCTTCTATACTTTTACCATAAGCTGAGAATGAGTGAGCCTGCCTCTGAGGAAAATTAAGAAAAGAAAAAAAAAGTATGAAAACACCACAGTGCACATAAAAGTTTATATTTGGGGAATTGCATTTACATAATAAAAAGAAAAAGTACTAACTATGCAGTAAAATGTTCCCCATTAATGTTATATGGATCAGTATTACTGCAGATGTTTAAGACTGAGCTGATTTTTAAATATATTATTTTTTGCTTAAGCTCCAGTTTTGGTATATTCTTTAAATCATGTTTGTAGTGTGGCAATGTTAGATCACATATCTCTAAGAAAATCTTTTAATAAGCTCAGAATTAAAAAAAAAAAAAAAATTAAAATATATTAGAAGAAATAAATGTCTGGAGCACTGTGTGACATGGTAAACTGTCAGTATTTACAAGGGAATTTTAAACTCTGATTCTTCCTTTTTCTCATGAAAATGTGACAAAATTTCAGTCCTTGGGAGGAAGAAAAGAACAGAAATATGGACAATTTTCAAATTTGGTGTCAAGGAAAATGCAGCAACTCTCACCAGTAGAAATACATCAAGCTTTTACACATAATATTTTAGTTAACTGAATCAATTTCAAAATTAGTCTATCACAAACTTACCACATTTAGTCGACTGAAAGCAGACTAAAACTAAAATAATGTGGTAGGTGCTCTATGGGAGGCTTATGTACGATGCAACTTTAGTTCAATTCAGTGTTTCCACCGAGGCTAATGATGGAACCAGAGCTGTGAAGTAAATGAGAAATGAGCTCTAGCCACCAGGGTGGGGCAGAAAACGTATTAATGTGTCCTGACAAGAAACCATGGTTCCTGAGAAGAGTCTGAAGATGGCACATACAATTGTCTTTTTATGTTGGCTGTCCTCACAGGACAACCAGCATTCTACTTCTTTGAAACTGTGTTTTGATGTTAAAAGAAAAAAAAACCTGTTTCTTTTGTTCAGATTCATTGTATAACAGTCATGGCTCTCAGCATGAAATATAAATTGTGTGCGTTTGAAGTCTGAAGTACGATGATGATAATTTGCTCAGCTTCAGACACACTTTTAACTGCCTGCTTGTGTCTGAGCATCTGAATTCTAGGATTTGCGCTTTAGGAATTACAAGTTTACCTTCTTTACAAATGACTATTATACAGAATGTACAAGCATTGCTTCTAACAGGTGGTTACGTATGTGTTTGTTTATCATCTGCGAGTTTAACTGTATGTGAGTCTTCCTGTGTATTCTGTTACCATTTATACATTATCCTCAGCCTGCCTGTGTGAATCCTGTGTGTGGTGCTGTAGAGAGCAGAGCAGAACCACTGGGCTGAAGCTGTATTGCTACAGTAGTAATGAGGTGCCTGGTGCCTCAGCATTTCTGATGAAGTCTTCCCTGTGATCACTTCTCTATCTAATCCCTGTTGGCTAGGGTCCTAGCAGCCTGCCTCCCATTAGTAGAACTGCTATCTAATGCATGCCTAGGAACTCTCACATTAACTCTCTCCTGACTGGATTAATGAAAGCTTGTGTCCCACAGTGGGGCTTTGCATGCATTTCCATGCTAACAAACCTTCTGTACAACATGATGCACTTTTCAAACTGCCTAATGAGACCTAGTTACAATACAGAATGCTAAAAAGACGTACAAGGTAGATGGTCTTTTCCAGCGACGCAGCAGCGTCTACCAGTCCTGTTTTTATGGGTGTGTGAGGTCAGATCTTAAGGCAATGTGAATTACCTTGTGGTCTTTCCTGCTGCACTATGTCTCTAAGGTCCTTTGCAAGGACCCATCCATATGCCATATGCTGTATCTGTGGAAGCCTATGTCCTTCTTGCCAGTTGAATTATTCATCTGTTGAAGCCAGTCCTCATATCTGTGGAGGCAGCAGCTTCCCTGCGTTATGAGGCTGCAGTAACGTGACTTTATAGGGACCAAAGCACCCTTTACCAACCAGCCAATCCCATTTTCTTTACTCTCCAACACAAGATCTCTACTGCTTCAACCCCCATCTATCTGAACCATTTTCAGTCATTTCCTCTGTCATTCTTGTTTTTTGTTGGGGGTTTTTAAAACTTTCTTCTGTAGCCCTCTTCTACTCTCTGAGATTTCTTAAAATGGATGCTTTATACATTTAGCTTACAAGTGTACATGTTTTGTTTTTTCCTCTACTTTTGGAATTTCCCCATCCTATCATAGTTAAATAAGAACTCACTATCACATACCTCTGAAGCCTTCTTTAGTCCCAAACACTCCTTGTTGTTACCCTGTCTCTGTGTCACTCTCCTGTCTTCCCTTGAATGCAAAACAGAGATAACAAAGAATAATAGATTGTCCCTCCTTTCTGTAGTTTGCTTTTTTTGGTAATGTCTTAATAACCACTGGTAGCATGAGAGGGTACCTGCAGACCATTCAAGCTGCATCGGCAGTCTAGCTCCTCCAGGATGATGCACCTGTATGCGCCTTTAAAAGAGCATTTGTCTCCCAGCTAAGTCTCAAGAGTGTGGACAAGAACCCAGGAGATGGCCCACTACACGAGGAGAGTGAGACAGTGTTGTAGTAGGGCGTCAGCCAAGCAGCAGGAATAGGTATCTGCTCCTTTGTGCATGGAGGAACAGGAGCATGACATCAATTTTGTTTCACAAGAAGAGATGAGGAAGGAGCTACAGAGGTCTGGTAAGCTCACATTGTAAGCTTTTTTATTTCTTTATTTTTCATTTTCTGATGAAAATGAAGAATGCTCTATAGTCAGTGTGGTTTGACTACATTACAAGACTCAAACGTTAATCCAGTTCCTAACTACAACTAACCAAGTAGAATAACAACACAGAATGAAATGAAATTGAAAACACCACGTCTCCCTTAATTCATCCCCTCAGCCATTTCAGCGAGTTAAATTTTTTAATTGCTAGTTTTAGGTTTTGTTTAATACTATGTGATGACAGAAAAAAGAAAAACAAAGACAAAAATCTGAATTTACTTGGCTGATATGGCTAACTCAACAATGGACTATTTATATTTCCAAAGGACCACTTCAGAAATTGGTTCCACCGTTGTGGAGGGCCTTACCAATAAGTCGAAGTTAATTCTGGGTATAGTGAAAACACCCAAAATATTTTCACTGTTCAATCAACATTTTCAGCAACAACTGTGAAACAAAACATGCATGTTTTTGCAAAATTTCAAAGACTCATTTTCCCTGTCAGATTTGTTGTAACATCTGGCTGTTTGCCCCATTTCAGACCCAACCTATCTAAGCATGCAGCTGCATCTGTTATCTGCATCTGTAGTCTCTTTCATTCAGCGAATTGCTTTCAATTCCTCTGAAAATGCAAACTCTATCGTTATCTCATATACAAAGATGAGTAATTTGGTTGCACGGTGGACGGCTCATGTCCAGGGCCAAGGAGAAAAACACAGATTTACCAATAGCAGTTACCTTCAAAATAAAGGCAGCAAAGCTGTATTGTAATTTTACTAAAAATCACAACAAATGATCAAACTAATAACCACAAAAAAACAAACAAAACAATAAGGCATTTTCTGAGCGTATTCTTAATAATAACTATGTACTACTACTACTACTACTACTACTAGACCCATTTTCATTCATTGTGAGGGTCAGGGTCAGTTAAATCTTAACTATTTCATATTATATTTGAAAGGTGCACTTTACCTTTAAAATGCACATTATGTCAGATTTGCATGATTCTTCATTTGTCCTGTGAACATTTGTTTTTCTTCCTCCTATACGGAGCACAGGAATCATTAGTGCAATCCTTTTCAGTAGGTGACTGTCTTATCCTTGCTGTCAGAACATCCTTAAAAACTGTGCTTGCAACTTCACAGCTGTATTACGATTTTGACAACAAAATTGAGTCAAAAAATGTGTCACTGTGCTGAATTACCTAGGTCCCTCATAAAGTTGCAGTGTCCTGTTACTTGTGGCACAAAACTGCACAATTTTTATTAAATGGGCAAACCTATGTAAATGTAACACATTTGTTGCTGATTGGCCCAGACAGACTTCCTATTATTCTTAGGGAACAACATGTAACCATTGTCATGGTGTCTTTCTCTCTCTCCCTCACTCTTTCTGTCTCTCTGCCCACCGCCCCACCCCCTTCTTTTCAATTTCACAGCTCCACACATTTGCTACTGATTCAGGCCATTACCTTACTCTAAATGGCATTTCAACAACTGTCATTTTCTATATTCAACTTTACATCAACATGGACACACACAAACGTGCTTCCAGTGACCTAAAAAGCAACTCAAACAGCCCTGGTCAGCGTAACTGCAAATTAAATATAGGACAGGATGGAAAATGCTTATTAAAGCATATTCAAAATAAAATCTAAGTCTATGAATTGAATAGGTCAGTGTAATAATAACATAAAATGAACAAAATGCACAAAATCTTCTTTTATGCCCCATTTTTTTTAAAGCCAATAAAACCACTCTAGGAACTAGACAGAGATTAAATCTTGGCTGATGTGTCCTAATGAAGATGTCTTTACATCAGCCTTGGCGCCACTGGCTTTTCTGGGCTTTATGTCTACTTGTAGCTTTTAATGTGACCGTGTCATTGCTTTTGGTTTTTGTGTATTAGCCCTGTGAGCATTTACAAGTCAGAAAAATGCCCCCAGTCCATTGCCCCAAATTGTCACACGTAACAAAGGGTCCATCAGAAATAATTAGTTTGTTACGTGCTGTCAAAACGAGCAATGCAAATCAAGGTCCAGCATCTTGTTATGTGATAATATATCGATCCAGTCAGAGAAGATAACATCTAATTTACTAATGAAGGGTTATTGAACAGTGCACCTCAGAGGAAAGCAAAGACAGAGAAGAGCTCTGCTCAGCCAGCTGGATGACTTTTTTTCTATGCCGTCGAAGCTGCTTGCTAATAGAAATTGTTTTTTTCCCCCCCTCACATACCGGAATGATATTCATCACAGTGCTTTCAGTGAGATGACACAGTAATGCATTTTGGACAGGCCAATTTCCCTGGAAGCTTAGCAAGTATAAAATGTTCTTTTATTTTTTTGTTTTATTTTGTTTAAAATTTAATGTAAGGTGTTTTTACTGTCTCTACTGACTATTTTTTTCTGAGGTCAAATTGTGATAAGAACATTAATGCTGTACATGTTAAGAAGACTAGTACTTTATTGCTAATTGTGCAAATAACAGTCCAGTATTGAGAACTGAGCTTAAATCTTGTTCTCAGAGGCAGTGTCACTTCAAGATGATGTGTCTTCCATAGTGTCAGACATACTGGTAGACTGATTCAATTTTCTGGCTTTTTATTTGAAATTGTAAGTGTATACTTTCATAACGATAAATCTTAAGAAGCAATTTATTGCTCCTGAGATCAACCAAGCAGTGTTTTGTACCTGTAATGTGTTTTGTTTTGTTTTTTTATTTTATTTTGAGAGCTTATGAGACATCTTCAATGACTACAGTGTTCTGTTTGTTGGTGCCAGCTTTACAATGTTATTCTGAAGGTCAAATCCAAGTGAAATCAGGACAGACTAGTGTATAAAGCACTGACTCATGGAACAGTCTGTGATTTTAAATCAATTTTTGTTTTATATGATGGGAATAAGGCCATGAGCCAGCACTCTCAGTAGAAGGAGTCTTAGTGCTGGTGTTAATAAGAAAGGCTGTTGACTTCAGTAAGCTCAAGCTCAACAGGTGGAGCTAACTGGGTTTATAAAGTCCAATTTTGCTGGTAATTGTTTCCAACATGGGCAAGAGACAAGAGTAGTATTTTTAGTTTACTTGATGTCCATTTTCTTAATAGAAGAAGCTTTTGCTTTTGCCTAGTACAATGGAAAATCTCTGAAAAGGTGATCTTAGAAAATATCTATTATGAATGGAAATGTATGATTTCTGTTTTCACTGGGAAATGTTCTAAGGCCGTTTACAATTTGAATTCTGTCATTCTGCAGTGAAAAACATTATTAATAATTGGAAAACATTCAAGACAGTACATTTAGAAAAAGACTGATTAAGCATCACTTCTTTGGAAAGATTGCCAGGAAAAACATCTCTAAAAGAATATTCAATTAATTTAATTCGATTCAGTTCAGTTCAGTGCCAAATCACAACAACAGTTGCCTCAAGGTGCTTTATAGTGCAAGGTAGGGACCTTTCAATAATACAGCTGTAGGGACAAAGCAGCACAGCTTATGTTTGCATAGTTGAATCTTGACACCAAAGTGGGACTATCTGTCCACATGCACAGTGTCTCATTTGGTGAAAACCAAACACAGCACAAAAACATCATACCAACTGTCAAGCATGGTGGTGGAAGTGTGAGAACTTGGGCAAGCACAGGACTTGGGCACCTTGGAGTCACTGAACCAACCACAAATTTCCCAGTATAGTGTAAAATATAGTATTCTAGAGTTGGATGTGAGGCCATCTGGCCGGCAGCATAAGCTTGGCTAGAACTGGGTCATGCAACGTGACATTGATGCCAAACACAGCAGCATGCCTAATCAAATTCCAGACCTAAGATCCAGACTTTAATTTGACACACTGACAGAGTCACATTAACAGCTCCATTTTGACAGATATTTCAATACAGTATGAATGGCTCTGATAGAAAGCAATTTAAATTTAAAGAAACTACATGGACACTGCTTTGTGTGCACACTGCTGAGAAAAGACCAGCAAGTATTTTAATTATATACTGATCTCTGTGCATATGACTTAAGACCTGAAACACAGTTCAGGTTAATCAATTATGTCCAGTTTCAATAATTTGATAATAATAATAATAATCTAATTATTATTTCTTAAGAGCACAAAGAGACTCAGCTCTAAAGACTCAGTGTAAAGACTTAGTAAAGAGTTACACGACAGACACGTTTTAGCACAGAGCTTACTTCTTTGAGCCATCCTCTTTCACAATAATGCACTTTTCTGATGACACGGTAAAACTGATGCTGCACGTCGTCATTAGATCCAACAGAAATTTTTTAATGCCAAAAGAGGGTTTTGTTGTGATGAGGAGTGTTAGTAAATCTGGCCCGTGGACACAGTTATTTTTGCACTTGACCTCATTAAATATGTATTTGTAGGAGATTCCCTTTCAGAGCCTGCAGGGAAGCCACAGTACAACAGCCATACAGGCAATCCAGATATTTTTTAAAGTGAGCTGATACACTACATTGTTAAAAGTATTTGCTTGTCTGCCTTCATATGCATATGAACTTCACTGACATCCCATTCTTAATCCATAGGGTTTAATATGAGGGGCAACCCCCAAACTGTTCCCATGAAGTTGGTAGCATGAAAAATGTACAAAATGTCTTGGTATGATGAAACGTTAAGAGTTTCTTTCACTGGGACTAAAGCTTGAATTGGAATTCTGCAGGAAATCTATGTCCTAACTTATGTAGTAACCACAAACTCCTTTTATCCCTACACTGCAATGACATGATTCAAGTCACTGTGATTTGCACCCACCCAGCATGTAGTTACATTTGTGCATGCTCAGCTACATCGAAGGTACATAGGGTTAATGGGGTTCTGCTTATGGGGTAAATTACGACGCAGATCGACGCAGAAGTATAATTCACATGTAAGAACAACAACCCCAGTCCAAGGTCCCTTCCCCACCAAACTTTATACTTGGGACAATTAAGTGAAACAAAAACTGTTTTCCTCCAAACCCAGACTCATCCATCGGATTGCCAGACAGCGAAGAACACTTTGCTACTGGTTTAGAGTCCAGTGGTGGGGTGCTTTACACCATTGCATCCAATGCTTTGCATTGGGCTTGGTGATATAAGGCTTAGATGAAGCTCGGCCATGAACACCCATTCCATGAAGCTTTCTACGCACTCTTCTTGAGCTAATCTGAAGACCGCATGAGGTTTGGAAGTCTTTAGCAATTGGCTCTGCAAGAAATTGGTGATCTCTGTGCACTATGCCCCTCAGCATACACTGATCCCTCTCTGTGATTCATGTGGCCTACCACTCCGTGGCTGATTGCTGTCATTCCTGATCGCTTCCACTTTGTTATAAAACCACTAATAGTAGACTGTGGAATATTTTGTATTGCTGGACTTGTTTCACAGATGAAATCCTATCACATAGGAATTCACTGAGCTCCTGAGAGCGACCCATTCTTTCACACAAGAATTTACTCCATAATGAACACAAGTGCAGCTATATAGCTGTGTAACACCACAAATCACTTTAATGTAGTTTGTCTTTCTTTCTTCTTTCAGATATCTACTATACAGCAGTGAAATGTAAAATTGGTACAATTAATACGACTGAGAAAGGTGAGAAATGTCTGAATCTTACAGTATATAATACTGACTTTAAAAAAAGAGTTAGCATTACAGTTGCGACCCATGAGTGGGAAAAGGATCTAATGGTAAATAACTTTTTGTGTGCTTCTTCACACCAAACATGTCAGCTGAAACTCAGATTTCAGGTTCATACAGTGGAGTAGTTTGTAAAAAGCAGGATTCCTCTGGATGAATGCTGCCTCCATCTAAGCTGTCAGGTATATCTATAACTCCAACGTTAACTCTGTGAAAAGCACCTGAATTCAAAATTCACCAGAGGATAAGTGAGGGAGAGAGATGGCATCAAAGTTAGAGATAAAGCAGGCAACTATCCCACAGGAAAGAATGAAAAAGGGAGAGAAGACACATCCAGCGAGGAGAATGCTGCAACCAAATGTGTAAACGATGCACTCCGCTACTTAAACAAATAGCACTACAACTCTGGTTTTTCAGGCACTGCTTCTGTATTTTGAATTAGGTTTTGTTACATAAATAATATCAACATGTAATATGCCATGTATTGTTATGAGGTTGTATTGCAATCATTTTGGAACATGGTACAGGGACCAGATTCTTTTTATTATACTCTGATACATCAAACCTTAAAACTGAAAGATAAATACCGTGATTACACCTAATCACAATTGACAATATCTTAAGTTTCCAAAACAAAATGTGGATAAATGCAAGAAAGGTTATTTTGGGAAAAAAAAGAATGTTGTGGCAGTAAGTGGCACAGGAAACATTGGGCATAGATAAAAACATGTCATGGATTCAATAAAAAAAAACAAAAAACTATAAACCGAGACTGACAATGACCGGTCATGAAATACTTGAAGGAAAGTAAGGTAAACCTTTAAGAATGCCCTAAAAGTCGTTCTGCATAGCAAATAGATGCTAATGGCAAACTGATAAAATCATTTAGAATTTTTTTTTTAGAGCAGAAGACCAAACAACAGGACAAATCGCGAATATTCTTCATCAGTTGAAACAAACATCATTTAAAATTGATTCAGGGAGATGTAAAGAGGAAATAGTGTCTAACCGTATATTAGTCTTGTGTTTACAGCGTGTCGTGGTATAAAAGCATTATGCATCTTTGTTTTATATGAAAGTTTTTCAGAGAAGGTCCCTGAATGGTGCACAGCTTTTGAAGCTTTCACGACAGCTTCATCTGCAGTGCCTCTTCAAATTATTCTGTCTCTCTGTTCCACCTGGGATATTTTGGGAGGTTTGCAGTGGCATCTCCGCTCCGTCCTGACATCTTGACCCTCCTTTTGAACATTGTAGCAAAGCACTCCTTTTTGCATTGTCTGCAAATGCCAGAGTCTTTTTGTACCTTTGGGAGCATGCAGAGATCAAATGGCCACAATTCAATGTTGTGAACCACACATGAGGGAACAAGTCACCAGAGGTCCACTCAGAGCACACCGTGTGCCAAGATGAAGAGGCTCACTGATCGCTGTCTGATAGTAGTCTTGAAGATGCTTTTTTACCTTTAATATTACCCATCCCACAGACAGATAGGACAGACATGGGTGGAAACAGGCTGTTGTGATTTATTCTTTCTATTTAAGAGGTTTTTGAATAGGAAATTGGTTTGGAATGCAAGGCCTTAAATTACCTCACTGGTACTCTTTGAAAACCTGACGGGCTACTTTGGGAATAAAAGTTAAAAGTGCATTAGTTTAGTGTTATTCTCTCATAAATTTCAAATTCTATATACATTTGTAAACAGCTATCATAGCTGCACAACACTATTCATTTAGAGAGAAAGATAATGCACAGTGAGTCATCTTTTAATGCCTAGTGTGCATGCATGGAGGACGTTACTAAAAGAAGTTATTTGCATTTCATTAGTCATGAATACACATGAGCCAAAGAAGAACAAAGACGAGCTACATGAATTTTTGAATCCAGCCCCTGATGGCGAGGTGCCTGTATGAAGCCGTGAAAATTTTATGCTTGCATAATAACACTTACAGCATCATGTTCACACAGAGATGAATATAACCTCTCACTTCGAAATTATTTGTGCTGCCGTGGGAATTCAAACTTTCTCTACACTTGAGTAAGAATGATTGTACTAAATACTTACAGAAGATGCTATTGTTGTTATATAAGAAGCATCAACACTTTGCAAGGCTAGCCCATTTTAGGTGTTGATTTGAATGCATCGGTGTGTAGGCGGTGTGCAAACCAATCCTGGGCAGCACAAGCTGATCAAATCTGCACAGTCAGCACAGATGGGACTTCCTGGGCAGGCAGAGCAGCCTCCCCAATTGGCTGTCACTCACTGCCCGTCACTCCGACCTGACTGTCAGTCATACAGAACACACATGCTCTGACGCAAAGGAATGAATCAAGTTTTGGAGTGGTGACTTTTTTTTTTTGCTTTTTGCTAGTATATTGCAGAACTTTCATTCCGATGAAATTACCCTTAAGAATAGATTGTGAATGGATGCCTGGGCTCAAAACTGTTCTGTAGCAGCAGTTTACTTGTTGAAATGTGAGAGGCTCATTAGGCCTGGGCTTCCCTGATGAGACAGTTTAATTACATGCCACTGGGTCCAAGTGGTAGAGCTGCCATTACAACCTTTATTAGTGCTGTGAACCAGCAAAATGCAACATAAGTTCTTTATAATGTCATTGTTTCCATTTGCAATAGTGTGTGCAGAGGTGTTTGTACATGTGCACAATAGGCTTTTGTTTTGTAAAGGTAAAACTTTTTTTTAAAAATTAATACATCGCCATGCCGTCAGCTGCTTTACTTCATTGGTACCGGACTGAGATAGAGTGTTGGTTTGCTTGCTTTTATTTGCTTGCATTTTGTGCACATACGTGGCCATCGAGTAGAGTCGATGGCAATCAAACAAACACCTGGCAAGTGTTTGGAAGCTCATCTCAGCCACAACAGCCACTCTGATAGGGACAAGCGACCACCCAGAGAGCTCTGTGCTCTTTTCATTCGAAACAGATCTACCTCTTACCTTGTCCTCTCACATCCTTCAGCACAACCTTTGTTTGATTTAACCTGGAGTCTTATGTCTGAGGCAAGAATCCCACTGTTTCTCCCCACAGACCAGTTCCTGGTGAAAATACTTTCCTTCCCCTTTTGTTTCTTCGTTGCCTTAGAAGTCTCTTTAGCATGTAGATGTGATTAGCTAATGTCACTGTGTAGCAGGACTGATTCAGACTGTTCCTCTCTGCTGGAGTCGCTTAGACATTGCAATCCCAGGAAAATCAAATTATAGAGCCATTAATTTGTCTAGGTAATCCAGCCTGTCAGCTGCTCTGGAGAAGTAATCTCCCAGGACTGCGTTCATCAAGTGTGTGATGCCAGCAGAAGTGAAGCATTATCTAATTAACAGGAGAGGACTGAGTGGCTAGGAATTACATCTGGCCTGAATCACCTGGCTTCGTGCTAAAACTGTGGTGACATCTTGACAGTGCTGGGTATATATGATTTTGAAGTGTAATCTACACTGATTACCTGTTAAAAGGAGGTCCTGATTCCCAGGTTCTGAAATTTTGCCACTAATTAAAATTCTGCTCATTGTCACCTAGTTGATGCTGTACAAGATAAATGTTTCTACTGAAGGACTTTATACTTCCAAACAGCTAGAAATATCTTCTTCAAACACAATTTGTCAACAGTGTAGTGCTAGCGATGCAAAAAAAAAAAGTTTTTGAGTGTGTCTGTAAGAACCCCATGCGTATTCAAGACTTGTACCTATTAAATAAGGTGCAAACTTCATTGTCAGCAAACCCTCACAAGGTGACCACCATGTATTTGGCCATTTAGCTCACTTGTATCATTGAAAGGGCACAGAGCACTATTAGATGCACATTGTTGTTCTACTCATTAATAGAAGACGACCTTTTGAGCAGCTGAACAACAAAATTAGTTGGTCGTAAAGGTTGAAGGAAGTGAAATCAACTCTCTTGTACTGCTATTTAGAATAAGGTTAATTATATATTTTTTTAAACGGCAAATTAAAATCACTTCAAAGGTAGCAGTGCCAGTAATCAGACCACAGACCTTTTATAATTGGGGAAATTAAAGAAGCATAATACCAGTGATTATTGCACTGATACCAGATAGAATGCAGACGTCTGGTAAACATTTCTAAAAGTCTGACAGACTCCCTGACCGATTCCCATTCTGATCCTCAGAGCTGAACGAGTTATACATTTGCCAGTTACAGTCCAAGACAGTGGAGTTGGAGTCCACCTAGTCATGGTAGAAGACATTTGAGACAAGGACCACCACATAAGCAATCTGAGCAGCCTGCCTGTAGGGAAACACTAGACATGAAGGACCAAATCCAGCTGGTAAGTAGTGACTGTACTTTCAGAAGAGTGAGGGGATTTTCCAGTATTAAATCCATACCATTGTCATCTCAGACAGATGATAATATCAAAACTGCCAGATTTTCTTGGGTGGCCATCAATGTATCTCAGTAGTCCTCCCAAGTTACATCAGTATCTGGAAAACTGAAAGAAAAAGATCACAGGTCACATTTCTGTGAGTGGCAAAGTCTTGAGCTGATCAGTTAATTTGACTTCATTTGTGTTTTCAGTTAATGGGTTTACAAGGTGTGGTTGGTCATCTTGGTTTTATTTTTAAAACAAAAAATATACAAAACTATAATATATTTGTATGGATAAGCTAATGACAACAGCCTGAAATAGTTAAGTCCCCCTAGAACTCAGTGCCAATGCTCGTTAAAAATATTCTGGCTACCAGAATGCCAACACTTATTTTAAATACAGAGAACCATGAAACTCCTTTCCTCACAACATATAGTTCTGGACATCAAGATATCAATACTGAATGTGGGTATCATTGCATATCCAGTGTGAGATTGGGCTATAAAAAGTTACTCCACAAACAGCCAGAGAAACTATGCACAAAGAGAGAAAGTGTAAGACCATTATTTGTTTCCCCCAGAGTGGTCAACCAACAAAGACCAAAGTGCATGTTAGTCTAATTGGTTCTAAATCAGTCACCCTGACTGTTTCTCTGTGTTAGTTGTGTGATGGACTGGTGACCTGACCAGAGTGTAGACCACATCAGATGTAATAAGCTCCAGCCCACCCCCAACCCTAGTTAGACAAATGGTTAGTTAAATGGATGGATGGACACATAGATGGATGGACAGACCTTTCAATCGGGTAATGGTCCTAGTCAGAATCAGATTTGAGTTCCAAGACTGGTGGGTAATTATTCAAAAAACTTCTAATGTGAAGCTTATTTACGTTCTAGAAACACACACAAAAATGCAGTTGTATTTGTTCTTATTTTTGTTGAAAAAATAAATATACATACACTATATCAGGGGTAGGCAACTCCAGGCCTCGAGTGCCGGTGTCCTGGAGGTTTTAGATGTGTCCATGATCCATCACAGCTGATTTAAAGGGCTAAATGACTCCTCAACATTTCTTGAAGTTCTCCAGAGGCCTGGTAATGAACTAATCATTTGATTCAGGTGTGTTAACCCAGGGTGCGATCTAAAACCTGCAGGACACCGGCACTCGAGGCCTGGAGTTGCCTACCCCTGCACTATATGGACAAAAGTATCGGGCCACCCCTCTGAAACTTTCATTTCAGCTGTTTTTAGTCGCATTGCCACACGTGTATAAAATCAGACACCTAACCATGCAATAAAGCTTTACAAACAATTGTGAAAGAAAGGGTTTTTCTAATGAATTTGAGTGCAGTAATGTAATAGAATTCCACAATTAACAATTCACTTCTTGAAATTTCTTCCCTCCACGATATTCTACTGAAGTGATATTACTGCAAAGTGGAAAGGTTTAGAAACCACAGCCAGTCATCTACAAAAGAAATGCAGTGGTGTAAAAAAGTATTTACTCCCTTCCTGGTTGATTAATTTTTGAGGCATATTTTTAACTACTACATCTATCATATCATCAAAGAAATTCTAATATTAGCTAAAGATAAGCCAAGTAAACACAAAATGCAGTTTTTAAATAATTTTGTGTGTGTGTGTGTGTGTGTGTGTGTGTGTGTGTGTGTGTGTGTGTGTGTGTGTGTGTGTAAAGCAATATTAAATTTGTAATATAGTTACAAATGTACTGAGCTCAGTGTTGTGGTCAAAAGGAACTGGCCAGTGAAGCTGTCCTTTGTAATGTGGAGGGAAGGCAAAAGGGGGATAATTAAAGAGTGCATCAGCCTGTCGAGTGTGTCTAAGCCTCTCTCATTAGCAGACATGAATAGAGTTGAATATTGCTCAGAAAATATGATTTTGAAATATTAATTTTCTACTTGATTAGATTTGAAATTGATGAGAAACTTAAAGCGTAATTAGGCATTGATAATGCCAGCCAAGATCACAGTGCAAAAGAGAACAGAGAGAGGTAGAGGAGCATGTCTTTCCTATGATCATTTTCAATTTGCTGTAGTTTTAAAGCCAGCGATGATGTTAGAAAACCATTTTGTTTTAAAGGACATTTGTTTTCATCCTGTGTGTGTGTGTGTGTGTGTGTGTGTCTGTGTGTGTGTGTGTCATGTCAAAGCTTTTTGCCAAACATCATCCCAAAAATCTTCCTGTTCATTTCTTTGTTCAGCGCTGTGGGGTATTACTGTCTAATCAGATAACTTGCGACAGCTCGTTCACAACATGCAATGTGTTTAACTCCAAAAAGGTATTTTGTCTTTCAGCAATGCGCCAGGAGGAGACTCAAAGCAGTCATTTTGCCAAAATCAAGACTTGGAGGATACAAATAGAATACCCTTTAGTAATTGTGCATTTAGTCATTGGCAGTGTTTGTTTGCATGAAGACAAATATGTCTCACCATACAGGAGTGAATAAGTGATAGCAAGCCACCATTATAACCAATCTGCTTTCTTTTGTGTGAATCCAGGCCTCATTCTTGTGAGAGAGTACTTCCACCATGTTTAATACACAAAGGACTGCTGGTGTAGCAGGCTGTTGAACAAAAACAGATCCTTGCATACAGAGGATGTAACCCAAACCTTTGCAAATGTCATCTTCCCTGTGACTAAGTTTACTGCTGCTATTTGTGTCACAACAAACAACCCCCGGGTGTGTATGATTGACAAGTTGTGAGTGATAATTTGTCACATTCTGTCATTATTCCTTTATGCCAACTCACAGTTTATTCTGGAGCGCACAGTAACACTGTCAACTGGAACCGTAATGATACCTGACAGCGACACATGAGAGAAGACAGCAAGCGAAAGCCTTAAACTTTCAACTAAAGTATTGTGCACACAAGAAAAAAAATAAACATTTTTTTCTTCATCCCTTTGGGCTGACGTAGCTCGTTTGATTTTTGATGGCTTCATTACCAGCAGCGATGGTATTAATTTGAAATCTTGCTGCCATGCACGCTTTCTACCTTACAGCACATTTCAGCTAACAAAGATGAGGGTCGTGTGATGCGTGTGCAAAAACTCCCTTGAAATTCAAAACAACAATGGGCCGCAAAACGCGCATCGACCACAGCCAACTTCGTGGCAGCCAGCCCTGCGCAGAGCTGTTTAGCAACTCGCGCCATTGATCTCTTAAGGTAAGTATCTGCCACAATCGGCATCCTATCACACAAGGGGTAAGCGGGGGAGTGCAAGAGGTGCAATTAGCTGCTCCCAGGAGCACAGAGGGAGTGACAGACAATCAACATGAAGAGAGAAGGAGAGAACGAAGAGAAGGGGAAGTGCGGAGATACAATAGAGTGAAGGAGTTGAAGGGCTTATAGGTGGAGAAAAGGGAGGGAGAGGGGAAAGATGGTCATTACCTAAATGGGTCGTTATGCCCCATCTATCCATCCCATGCTGCCATTCCCTCTCGCCCACACCACAGGAGTTTTAATTGGCCCAGTACACAGTGTTTGCTCGAGCACTCTGCAAGTTTGGAGAAGGGCTCTGTGGGGGAATGTGGTAAGCTCAGTCATGCTGGAAATGTATAAGATGGAAAGAGTGGGTAGAGAAGTGAGGTGTATTAGTGTGCACGCGCATGTGTGTGTGTGCTCACTTATGCATGCATTTTAGTGTATATTCCAGCACACCTAAAACTCATATCAACACCGACAATTTTATATCCAGCCACGTGGATAATGAGCAGCTAGAGTTTTGGTGATTTCCTGTGAGGGGTGCATAAAGAAGAATCAGCAAACTTCAGGACTCATTATATTGCTGCTGTCACTGCATTAAAAGTACCGGTCACTAAACTTGAACTCCCTGCTAAGATGAAGCCTCACTTATTGTGGAGCTGGAATTTCTACAGTATTTCTCAGAGTTAATGTCACAAGAAATAGGTTTTCACCTGCCTGTAATGTCTCAGACTTGCAAAGTCTCCTGTAAAAAAGGCTTCTGTACTGATAACTTCACTGTGTGCTGCGCTCATCATAAATCTCTGTTCAAATCCACATGCCTTATGCCTCACAAAGCAATGTTAATTTAGATCCCTTTGCAAGAGCAAAGTTGACTTAAAAGTTGAAAAGACTTTTTTTTGCCTCCAGCGGCGGGTACGTCGAACTGAAGCTCCCGGTTGGAGATACCGTGATGGAAAGCAGAGTGAAGTCTTGTCTTTTTCAATCTGATGAATACCAATACCCTCCATGGGATTATCTCACCTGGCAAAGATGGAGTCTTTGCCTACAGGGCAAGTCTTTGCTTGTGGTGCGACACGATTATAGCTGTGTGTATTATACCAACTTCAATTGTCCTTACATTTTTTTTCTGCTGTTTCTCAGAGAATACTGTGACCTTGAAGTTGATAGAATCTACACACTGCCGTCTCCTTAAACTGACCTGAACATATTGTACAGTTGGTCTGTAAAATAATCAGAATATTCAAGGTGGGAATGGAAAAACAGTACAGTACAGTATGTACTATACTTGTCCAGTGGTGGTGTCCAGATGTATAAATAAGGACGTATGAGCTGTTAAATTGTTACTTTTGAAAGGACATGTAATTTCTTTTGAATGGGTCTTGATACTTACATTTGTGACAGCTTAACATGTCGTGCTAGTCCAAGTGCAAGAACATTTCATGACAAAGCTTGGTTGAATTTTGCAAAACCAATTATATCTTTTAAAACCCAGGGGTTGTTTTTGACAGATTTTTGTATATCGACTAACACTAATTCAATCACCGAATTAGCTTTTTTTTTTTTTTTTTCAGATATTTTCAACAGAAGTGTCACAATTTTAGATTCTGGGAAAATAGATTTATTAGTTGGCAGAATTTGAAAGTTAATTGAAAAAAGGTAATATTTGAAAACACTTGCATTATTAATGTTCAAATTTATTGTGCACATTGAAGTACAAGTCTGTAAGAACCTGATCAAACCCTTAGATTCAGCCTTTAAAGATAAAAGCGGCCATGGAGTCTGCTGGTAGATTAGTCTCAACATTTTGATTTACTGGCAAATAACCTTTTTGATCAACTTTGAGAATACTTTAGCTCTTTGTGTTCAGTCTCTTCTGTGTTACAAAAAGTTTGAACCATTGCAAAGGGAACAGCACTGAAATACAGAACCACATCTTGATGTATAAGACGACTACCACACTAACAAATGTTCCCTTTAGTAATAAATTACAGTCAGTTCCTTCTACTGAAGTATTGCTAGTTTGCTTACTTATAGTTTCCTATTTCTATATATGTGTATGTTTTTGTTTTTGTTTTTTTAAAGACAGATCTAATTTCCAGTGTTTGCCTGTCAATTCTTATTTTTTGATAGAGCTATAAATATTACAAAGTGCAAAGATGCAGCATTCGTCAACACAGAGACACAGTGAGTTATGTACACATGTGACTGATATCCTTTTTAATCCTTTGTTTGTGTGCATAAAATACATACAATATTTTTATTCCTTGTAGAGAAAAACAGAAGCTATTGTGAAGAGAAGATAATTTGAATACATTGACAATTTTTAAACAAATATTCACACCGCTTTCTCTCTCACACACAAACACATACATACGCACACACATTTGAAAATGATGCCTTTTTTTGATCTCGATTAAAGAAACGTATCACGAACAGAAATTTGAGGTACTTTCAACTGCTTTCCCAAGTGGTTACCACAGCTTTCATGCCCTCTTTGACACAAGACAATCCGTTTATACAGACTTGTGACCTGGATAAACGATGGGTTTGTGTCTATTCCCAGTCTTGACCTGGGGACCTTGTATGTCAGGCACTGTGGTGCCACTGTCATCAAGTGAATTAATAATAAACAATACAATAAGAAAAGCATCATAGCTATTTTAGTCATGTTTTTTTTTTTTTATCATTTAATCATATTCTTGTTTTTCCAGTCACTCCCCAAGGCACTTGGCCATGGATGAAATTATGAGTGTATACTGACTAAATCAACGGCTCTGCCTTCATGCTCAGCTCGCTCTTCACTCAGTAGACCAGATGCATCCGCATCACTGCGCTAATTTGTACCTGTCAATTTCCCTCTTCACTCTTCCCCCACTTGAACAAGACTTAGAGATACTTAAACACCAGTAAACGTGTCCTCGAGCTTCAAGGTAGTAATTCCCCATCCCTGCCACGTTACACTTGACTGTAAACAGTCCAAGTGCATGCTGGAGGTCATTGCTTTATGAAGCCAACAGGACCACATCATCTGCAAATACCAGAGACAAGATCTAGAGGCCACCAAACCGGAAATTGTTCTGCGAGATACTGCGCCCATAAAAGTTATGAGCAAGATCAGTCTGTATTAATGAAAAAGAAATATGAACACAATTGGTGGCAAAGGGCAGCCCTGGTGAAATCCAATGTCCAGTGAGAATGAGTCTAATGTAATGCAAGCTAAGTTCTCACTACAGCTGCGCAGTCTGATACCCCATATTCAAAAAAAGAGTGTCTGGGTCACTATTAATGAGTGGGCTGGTGGCATAGTCATTTAGAAGGGGTTCAGAGTAAAGCTGCTGCTCTTCCACTTTGAAAACAGCCAGCTAAGGTAGCTGACTATATGAGTCCTCCTATATAATACTATATACTATATAACACCTCCTTCAAGTCTTTCATGCATGTCAGTTAACAGGGGTGAGCAATTAATTTTTCCCCATGGGCAACATGAGAATTTGGGCTGTTGTGCAAGACCACACAAATACATTTATAAAGAGCTAAAATGAAATGCAAAACTGAGTTCAGCTTATTGGTGCAGGGCTGCACAACAGTCCCAGTTTCTCATAAGGACCCTTGGGAAAATTAATTGCCCATCCCTGCTGTAACCTGTCCTAACTAACAAATTTCAGGTTCAGTATGTGTATGTGTTTGCATGTAAAAAATTATGTTTCCCACACATAAAGGTCAGAGCCAAGAAGATAGCGGTGAAGTGATGTTAGTAGAATTGAAGACAATCGCCTAAATAAACAGGACAATAACTGTCTTACGCATCAGTTGTTGAATAAAAAAGTGGGAGTTGACAGGAAATGTGCTATTGTGATGTTACCACCCACCCCTCTAAAAAAAAAAAAAAAAAAAAAAACACACACAAAAATAATTGGATGGTGAATTTGTCTAGCAGCAATGTCTTCCTGTATGTGTATGTGTGTACGAGAGGAAGCGTGAGAGAGAGATCACATTGGGTTAGGCATGACTAGAGACATGAAGCAGCAGCAGAGAGCAAGCTGAGCACATCATCAGCAACATGACGCACTTCAGTCCATGTGCTGTAACCTGACCTCATAAAAAAAGCAATGAATCACCACTGGAAAAGTACTAGACATCAATTTATTATCAAGAATATTAACATTCATCACTCAAACAAGTGTGTTCCATTCAGTCCCTGCAGCATTATGGTCTGTTGTCCATTTGATCAGCGCACACACAAAAAACGAACACAGCGATGCTCTTTCCATTGTATAGGAATACTGAGAGAAGTGTTTTGAACTAAGCCTTATTTTTAGCGAAAAAAAAATGTAAACTCTGGGTCACTTCAAAATTGGACCATTTGTACACATTTCATATTGGCTCCATGTGAAAGGAGTCGAAGTATTGTGCTGAATTCCCCACCTGCCTTTCAGCTTTAGTTGTTTGTTCTGAATGTTTACACCAAACTCAAAAAAGGCAGTCTTTGTTAATGCTACTGCAGCACGAAACGGCATTTAAGCTGCAGCAGATATCCTTCACAGTGGTACATCTCCACATGCCCTTTACATTAATGGTTCTTCTTCTTCTTCTTCTTCTTCGAGATTTCTCTCTTTAAAAAAAAGCACTTTCTGAAAAAATGCAGGTGGGCGTGCAATTAATTGAACTTTTATTCACTTAAAGTCTTTCAGTGACACGACATTCTTAGAGTTTGTATCTTCTCTTATCTTTCTTTTCATATATATTATTTACAGAGAATATTTCTCAGTTTGCTTATTAAGTGATGACATGTTAGCGCTTTGTTTGCAGGTTGATTGAGGGTGTTGTTGTAATGCTTTGTGTTTTAATTTAGTAGAAAAAAAACACACCAAAAAATAGTAATTCTTGGGCTTTATCCTGTTTTATTCACATATTCCACATCTTTAAGCTCGCTTTTAAACCTTACAGTATAATTACAGCCTGTGGGCTTCAGAAAACACTCACTCTTGGGCTAACTAAGATTTCTGTTTCGATATTCAGCTTAGGACTTGACTTTCGCTTAGCCTATAATTTAAAGCACAGAGTAACATATTAATGACTTACCTCATTTTGTGATGTTTGGCCTTTTTTGGCAACTTCTTCCAGCCATATGATGGTGTTTCGCTTCTACCTTCACTAAGGAAAAATGCATGCTTCAACCTACATTTTCCATTTGCTAAGGTGTTACCATTAGCCAAGCCATTGCTCTGTAGCTAGCCGTTGGGTGATATGTCATTACATTTCAAACCCTCCAAATGTTGCCGCTCTTTGTTTTTTCTGCCTGTTTTTACATCCAGAGTTATACCAGTCTGTACAATTTAAGTTATTTAGAAATAATTAAAAATATGGTATATCACATTTAAAACTAGCTTGCTAGCTTTCTGTTAACTTCTTCTTTTATGGATGTCTATTTAGCTCTACGAATTTGGACCATTTCTAACTCTTAGTGGAGCCTCTGTGTTTTTAAAAATGGAAGGAAGTGTTTGGAGCCAGAGATGACTAATGATGTCAGGCTTAATATGTGGATATCAACTCTCCACCATCAACCACAGAGACATACACGCAAACACCCTTCCTCTGCACCCTCCATTCTTTCATGTGCATGTTAATATAATACCCAAAATGAGAACAATCACTTTAATACTTTTATAAGAACTTCTATAATTTCTACCAGTGGGCTCCCCTTCACTTGCAGATTGTGTGTGCATGTCGGACTCAGACCAGGAGCCGACTACAAAATGGTGTGGTGTCCTTGTAGAGCATACACTTAATACAATCGGATTGAAACACAAATTCATTGAGAAGCATTGCACACAAATCTTCACCTGAATGAGCACAGCATTGACTCAGTAGGTGTCAGTGTGTCATCCTTTAACAGAGACAGGGGTCATCACCCCTCCATACGACTCAATACACAAACCATGTGATAGAAGCTGGATTTCTTACCATTAAGTGAACAACTACTGTACATCTGTTGATGAAAGCCAACAAGATATATTTAAAAGCTAAAATTTTCAGAAGAAACTCATGCTGATTTAGATATTGGCATTTGTTAAACTTTTCTCCAGATTAATGAAAATTAAATGCTTCCTAATTTGGGATGGGAGAAGGAAGGGGCGTAGTTGTTGTTCTTGTTTTAACCATCCTTATCATTGTTAGTATTTTTGTCACCACTCCCTTATTCACAACAGGTCACCACAATGCATGGATTTTGTGTTTAATTGGGCTTATTTTTACACTGGATGCCCTTCCTTGACGCAGCCCTTACAGGGATTTCTGTCTCCTGCTGGTCTCCAACCATGAGTCTTTTGCATGTTAATTAAATATACTATGATATACTCTGATATATATATATCATGATGCAATTGCTAAAATATGTTCACATGCTGCTTTTGTTTGGTCGACAGACCTGAATTTTTGTTACGAGTGCTCACACATTTGCCGATTTATAGAAAGTTTTATTTTCAAATGTAAATTCATAAATGTAAATTTGTGACACAACATTCAAACTGAATTAGCAGGAAAACAAGACTAATAAAAAAAAAGAAAAAACAAACTAAATTATCTGTTAGATTGGGAGCTATTCATCTCAAAGGCCCCGTTTCAGGCCTGTATGATTGCAAGTGTCTGAGTCAGTCAACCTGAGTGTGAAAACTCATCTGTCTGCCCCTGTACAGTACATTGACTTTGAACGCTATAAAATATCTGTGTCTGACAATACATTTTCATTGTATGACTGCAACCTAAATGGCCTATCCATTTTTTTTTCAGTTGCAGGAGAAATACCATCAATTTTGCTGATGTACCTTGCAAGGGCAAAATGACATTGTACTAAGAACAACTATGTTAAATTACGTGAGTAGAATAACCCTCCTGGACACTTTGAGTTTCCAGAGCTTACATGAACCAACATGGTGGGTGATCATGAAGTACTGATGTTAGCAATAAAGAAAAATCCAAACGTAAAAGACGTGACTCAAATGCCATCTAATAATTGGTTCCGATGTACTGCAGAGAAACTATGCGTTATGTGGAAGACTCATGTTTCATGTTGGTCAAACTACTTCTTCTTTTCATTTTTTTTTACACCTCTTCTTCTGGTCCTCTCTGCTCCTTGCTATCGCTCCCTGTCTCTCCCTAAATCTGTTCTGCTCCAGCAGACTCTCGTCTTTAATCCTATCTGATTAGGACCCCAGTTGTCCCCCTCCACCCACTCACCCAATACTGCGTGGAGGACTCTATGCTAATGTGGAACGACTGCAAAAATGGAAATTAGACTGCTTGCACTCACAGCGCAGCCAAAGACGATGCAGCCTTGAAAGACGCCGCATTGTTCCACAGCAAATCCCAAACAGGAAGATAAGAACCTGTCAAATTTGATCAGCAATGAATTATGCATCACTGGACACAGAGTTTAAGAGTTGTGCCTTTGGACGAATTCTGTTTATCTCTTCATCTGTTACAGAAATCGCACGCTATAGTCAGGAACAGTTGAGTATGTGCATGTGTAATAACTTTGGTGTGTATACTTTTGTGTGAGTATGTGTGCGTATAGATAAGATATAGCCTTCCAAAGTGAAAAAGACACAGAGACAACAGCTTATTTTTTGCATTTCTGAGCTTCACACAAAGAGA